>NC_041386.1:68997699-69093455 GCF_002162155.2 Triticum dicoccoides
ACCCTTGGGAGCGCGTCTCCCAAGGGAAAAGTATATGTGGTGGTGAGGCAAATGGTAAAACCAAGGTTGGGTCTTACTGGAGGAGTTTTATTCAAAGCGAATTGTCAAGGGGTTCCCATAACACCCAACCGCGTAAGGAACGCAAAATCAAGGAATATGACACTGGTATGACGGAAACTAGGGCGACAAGAGTGGAACAAAACACCAGGCATAAGGCCGAGCCTTCCACCATTTACCAAGTATATAGATGCTTTAATTAAATAAGAGATATTGTGATATCCCAACATATCCATGTTCCAACATGGAACAAACTTCAGCTTCACCTACAACTAACAACACTATAAGAGGGGCTGAGCAAAGCGGTAACTTAGCCAAACAACGGTTTGATAGGAAAGGGGGGTTAGAGGCTTGACATGTCAATGTGGGAGGCATGATATAACAAGTGGTAGGTAGCGTGACATAGAGATAGAATGAACAACTAGCAAGCAAAGATAGAAGTGATTTCAAGGGTATGGTCATCTTGCCTGAGATCCCGCAAGGAAGAAGAACGAGTCCAAGTAGTAGACAAACGGACTTAGTCGAACGAATCCTCACAAATCCGGAATGAAACCGAAGCTAACGAGAGAAGCAACCCGAAAAGAAGCAAGCAACATAGTAAACAACCATCACATAAACATGGCATGATGCACAACCAAGTATGATGCATGTCCGGTTTAATGAGGCATGGCATGGCAATATGCACAAACAAAACTACAAGTTAAGTGGAGTTCAATATGCAACGAGTTGCATATTAACGAAACACCACATTCGATTATTTAGTTCTCTCTCGTTTATGTACCCAACAATATTAAATGTTGTTAAGCATATGAAAACTACCTATCTAGGCAAGTTTAAATGAGGCTAGAAATAACAAACAACAATTCCGGAAAAATCCTCATATGCAAATTATGGATTTGGTACTGTTCTGCCCTATACACAATTTTTGAGTTGTTAAACATGCAAAGTATTGCCACCATGTTAAACTATGCATTTTTCTACCCCATTTACATATAAAGTTTATTAAATTTGGAGCTATGGTTAATTAGTTATGAAACAAATCATTTTAACATGGCATTTAAGCACATTAAACACAAACAACATTTTAAACATTTTTTAACATGGATGAAAATTGCATATTATTAAACTATACAAGTTTCTAAGCATTTTTCATATATGAAACATTTTAATCCGGTGCACGGATGTTGAGTTATTAAATGCATGAACATGGAGGGTTTTTCTGCAAAACTATAGTGCACTAGTTAATTAGCAAACGCATTCTGCGGAAAAAACACATCTCGGGCCGAATTTAAAACAGCCCATTGGGCGGCTGGCTACTCACCTAGCTGGGCTCGGCCCAGGTCAGTGGAGGCGGTCCAAGGGGGCACGGTCGAGCAGGCTGGCTCGGCAGGAGCTGGGCTATGACGCGGGACGCGGCCAGGAGGGCGCTGGAGGCGGGCGCTCCTGTGCTGCTGGGCCGAGGCCGGAGCGGGTGGGCCTGGGCTTGCGAGGCCCATACAGGGAGGTGGCGGCGCTTGCTGTCTCCCCCGCACAGGAGGTCGGTGGAGGCCATGGTCGATGGGCACTCCAGCGAACTTGCCGGCAAGAAGGCACGGAGAAGGACACGAAGCGGTGGATTTGGGCGTGGGCGGCTCGATCCGATGGAGGGCAGCGCTGGAGGAGGTCGGTGGAGGCGGATTCAGCCGGTGCTTTGCCGGATCCAGGCAACAGCGACGGTTGGCGGGACTCCAAGTGCGGCGGCGGAGCTTCCTGCGACAGCGAATGACGAGGAGGGAGAAGCTCGGGTAGGAAGGTGGCTCGGCGCTCGGGGCTGGGATCGCCAGTGGTTGTCGTGCTCGCCGACAACGAGGAGATGATGCGGCGGGGTAGACTTCCTCGATCCAGGGGGATCGAGGAGGGAGCAGCTCGGGCATGCGGAGAGCCTGCGGGCTACGACGGCGGCGGCTCGGGCCGAGTGGGCTGCGGATCTGCCCCCCCCGGGCCTGGCACGGTGGAGGGAGGAGCGGGGCGACGTGGAGGCCTGCGAGTGGTGGAGGGCAGCGGCTACGGCGGCACTGACTGCTCAGGCGGTGCCAAGTGACGGGGCTTGGTTTGCCGACGCGGAAAATGATAAGGGGAGGTGGGAGGCGGCTGGCTGATGATAAGGGGCACGGAAATGGAGGTGGAGGGGAAGGAATGTCCAGATTTGGAAGGAGGGGTTTCCTTTTATAGTCAGGGTTAGGGTTTGAGGGGTTAGGAGGGGTTTTCGGAGCCTCCGATCGTGATCCGATGGATCCGATCGAGAGGGGGGATAGGTAGGCCTAGGTGGGCTGGTTGTGACTGTGTAGATGGCCGAGGGCTACGGGAGAGAAGAGAGAGAGACCCGGCAGCAGTTTCTGGAGATCGAAAACGTCCGACGATTTGACCGACTAAATTGTCGCTATAGTTATCCGTTAGGGCATCAAACGGACTCCAAATGCGATGAAACTTGCGAGGCGACCTACTAACAACATAACAAAACCGCACGCCAACGTTCAACCCATTCTGAGAACATTTTTGGACCACTTATAAAATACTATTTCGAACATGCCGCGGGTGCGTGCAAGTGTGTCTGGGCTCAGAACGGACAACGGGGAGAACTAGGAGACCCGGACGAATGCAAGTTTTGAAAACATGGAGATGCAATGCGGATGATGACATTGCAAGATGCAACATGCAAGTGAATGACATGGCAACAATGCGCATAACTGGAAGACACCTGGCGCAATAGTCTCGGGGTGTTACAACTACTATTAGCGTCCGTCTTCCTCTTGAAAATCCATTTATTCCTAATGGCTCACCGATCATCGGGCAAGTCAATCAAAGTCCATACTTTGTTCTAATACGTGGATCCCATCTAAGATTTCATGGCTTCAAGCCATTTCGCAGAATCTGGGCTCATCATCGCTTCCTCATAGTTCGTAGGTTCGTCATGGTCAAGTAACATGACCTCCAGAACAGGATTACCGGACCACTCTGGTGCGGAACGTATTTTCGTTGACCTACGAGGTTCGGTAGTAACTTGATCTGAAGTTCCATGATCATCATCATTAACTTCCTCACTAATTGGTGTAGGAATCACTAGGATTGATTTCTGTGATGAACTACTTTCCAATTCGAAAGAAGGTACAATTACCTCATCAAGTTTTACATTCCTCCCACTCACTTTTGTAAGTGCATCTAGTGCCACCCCTAGTTGGTTTTGGAGTATTGATGACAAACCTAGTTGAGGGACTAATGTGTTTGTGAGAATTGCAGGATAACACAGGTAGAAGTCCCTCATTGATTCGGTTTTACTACCAGAGATGACCCCTAAAAATGTATGAAGACATTGAAGTCAAAGGTGGTATATGAAGATATTCACATTGAAGACTATGACAAAAGAAGACACGTTATGAAGCCAATGGAGCTCGAAGACTTAGATCTTTCGTAGTTCTTTTTATTTTGTGTTGAGTCATAGGAACCACCGTACTGTTAAGTGGGGTCCAGGAGAACCAGTCAGAATGACTGAAGTGATGTCTAAACCAAAAACCTATGTCTTTGAGTGAAGACAATGAGAGCGAATCTTGTCCAGAGCCGGACAAGTCAGCTTTGCTTGTAGCCCAAGTAAAGTTGTCGCGTGAGTTTGAAATCTGACCGTTGGAACACGTGTCAGTTCCTTAGTGACCCAGGGTCATTTCGGACAAATCAGGTCGGGTTGCCAAGTGGCTATAAACAGCCCACCCCCTACAACCATAAACGGTTGGCTGCTCAGATTTCAGTGCACGGCTTTTGTCGTTTGAGAGCAACCCACCTCGAAGCCTTTGAGAGAAAATTCCTAGCGAGGAGAAAGCCCTAACCACCCAGAGCCAGAGTAAATTGGGCATCACTTAAGTCTTCTTGTCTGTGTGATCTGAAGACTTATTACACTTGAGGACTGTGCATCCTCCAGACGGTTAGGCGTCGCGTTCAGAGCATCCAAGAGACATTGTGGATTGCCAGTGAACGAAGTCTGTGAAGGTTTGGAAGTCTACCTTGAAGACTTACCAGAGTGATTGGGCGAGGACTATGTGACCTTAGCTCAAGGAGAATACGGTGAGGACTTGGTGTCCTGAGCTGCGTGTTCAGGACTGGGTGTCCGGGACTGTGTGTCCTAAGGTTTAAATACCTAGCCGCTCCAACCAGACGTACAGTTGTCATAGCAACTGGAACTGGTCCAACACATCATTGTCTTCAATGAGTCACTGGTTTCATCTTCACTTCCTTTTACTTACTGTTACTCATTGTGAAGCCATTGCATGCTTGCTATATCTTTTGTCTTCACAACTGTATGATTTGATTGGCTTCATAACTTCTTCCTACCTGATCCTTATTACACTGCAGCTACTTGTCATTGTGCTTTCACTCTATTGAATACTTGACCATGCCTTGCCTAGTGTAATCTAACTTCCGCTGCATAGTGATAGGCATATCTCTACTGTTTGTCTTCATAACTTCCATGTTTTGAAGACTTTCATAAAAATTGCCTATTCACCCCCCCTCTAGTCGATATAACGCACTTTCAATTGGTATTAGAGCAAGGTCCTCCCTTGTTCTGTGTGATTCGGTTTAACCACCTGGAGTTTTAGCTATGTCGACTGCAGGGATAATTAAAGTCTCCGCTGCGTGCCCCGTCTTCGATGGAACTGAATATCCCTACTGGAAGAATAAGATGTGTATGCATCTTGAAGCCATTGACGTCGACCTATGGTATGTCGTCGAGAACGACGTTCCCAAGGCTGGAGAAGGTGTCACTGCTGCTGATGTGAAGAAATTTGTTCAACTGGACTCTACTACCAAGAACATCATCTGTGGTCATCTGACCAAAGGACAGTATGGCCGTGTGAGTGCTTTCAAGACATCCAAGCTGGTCTGGGACTGGCTCTCCAAGGTCAATGAAGGCATCTCAACCCAGAGAGATCAAAGAATCAGTATCCTTCGCAATCTCTTCAACCGCTTCAAGCGAAATGACAATGAGAATGTCCAACACACATTTGACAGACTCACTGACATCACAAATGAGCTTCAAGCCCTCGGCGCTACTGAGATCACCAAACATGAAGTCATCAAGACGCTGCTGAGATCACTTGATAGTTCGTTTGACATCCTAGCCCTGATGATTCAAGAACGTCCTGATTTCAAGACACTCGATCCATCTGACATACTTGAGAGGCTCAACACACATGAGTTTCAGCTTTCTGAGAAAAGAGATATCTACGGTCCAAACTATGGGCGAACTCATGCCTTGAAGGCAAAAGCTGTTTCCTCATCTGAAGATGAATCTGACAGCAGTTTTGATGATCCTGAAGACATTGGAAGCGAACTTGCAATGCTAGTGAAGAAGTTCCAAAAATTCACCAAGAAGAAAGGCTTCAGAAAGTCTTCACGATCAAGCTCAAGGAATGATGAAGCTTCTGCTCATGACTACAAGAAGAAAACATGCCACAAGTGCAAGAAAACTAGACACTTCATCTCTGAGTGTCCACAGTGGGACAATGAGAACAGAAAGAAGAAGAAGAGCAAGGAATATGACTCTGACGACAAGAAAAAGAAGAAATACACAAAGTCTTCTTCCAAGTCTTCCTCAAAGTCTTCATCACACAAGAAGAGCTCATCTGGCAAGGCACGTGCGTTTGTTGGCAAGGAAATGGATTCAGAGGAGGAGTCCGTGTCAGGACCCCGACTCAATGCCACATCGATCTAGCATGTAACACCTCATATCACTTTGCGGCCTCACGCACGGTATCCCCACGGGTGTCGCCTTACCTTTGCCCGGGACCGTTTGCGCCTTTTGGCACACGTATATGACAGTGTCGCTAGCATCCATATGATAAGGAGCCCGGGCTGACATGGCTAGTCGTAAACCCAAAGTGGCACTAACTTACAGGGACAGGCATCCATGACCCAGCATCGAACGTGTCGGTCATCAGCGAGTGAATCCAGGCTGTAGCACTGGGCTAACAGGACTCCGGTGAACCGGGCTGTAGCGGGCTAACAGGACTCCGGTATTCATCGCGTGACATTTCCCCGAAGGGACAGACACAGGATCGAAGAAGGACACATGCCGGCCAGCCTAAGTGTTCCGGAGCAGTAGCAAGCTACCAGGGCTCAGTGGAAGCACTAGGAGACATTTCCCGGTAAGAGAGACTACTAAGGATAAACAACTAGATAGTCAGATCCCACACATAGCAATACACATTACACGTACGCATAACATGCAAGTATGTGCTGTACAACATGGCATCACAGCATAACTCAACAACTCATATAGATAAGACTCAAAGAGCCAACATAGCATTTATTACAAACAGGGGTCACATGACCCAACATTCAGAGCAATCAAGCAACAAACGGAAGCATTACATGTCTGAGTACAGACATCTATAAATGAAAAAGGCTGAAAGCCTGACTATCTACAACGTCCGATCAAGATCGTAGCTGAGATACAAGCTACTCGTCGAAGTCCACGAGAACACTATTAAGACCGAAATCTCCGCTGCAAAAACATAAATAAAGCAACATGAGTACAAAGGTACTCAGCAAGACTTACATCAGATCCTATCATACATGCATTTGTATCAAGAGGGTAATGTGGGGTTTAGTTGCAGCAAGCCAGCTTTGACTCTGTGGCTATCCTGTTCTACGACTACCAGAAACTCTTGAGGTGATATGGCGCACACGAGTCCACTAAACACCACACAATACACTACTATGGATTCATCCCCGTCTCCCTACGAGAGGGCCATCCATAGCACTCACACTTGACTTGAGCATTTTATAGTATCCACTTCAAGTTGTCTATGTAACATTTAAGCATCCAAGAAGTCCATAACCGCGGACCCGGCTATTCGAATAGATCATGTTAACCCTGCAGGGGTGTACTTATTCACACACGCTCTCGCCACTTACCGCCATGTACACGTCATGTATCTCGGCAACCTTCAAGCGGAAGCCTGGCGAGGGTGTCGGCCACGACCTGACTAACCACACAAGACTCTAATCCAGGTTTATCGCCTATTCGGGTTGCATCCGCAAGGAGATCCGGCCGGGGTGTCGCTCACGGCCCCAAACGATGTGAGCAGGGTTCCCGAGCCCACCATCCGGGTGCCACTTGGTACACCAGGCCACGTGTGCCTAGTCTGTCCCAAGCCCACCCTGCCGGGTGCCACTTGGTAGAAAAATAGCACTACCTACAAACACCAGAAACTAGTTGCGACTCCTGGACAGAGATCAAGTTGGCTAATAAGTCGAGAGGGGCACTTAAGCATTCCAATGTGTGGTAGTATCGAGTCATTGGACAACATACATAGAACTCAATGCTTAAGGACGGTTCCAGTGAGACAACCCACCATGTACTCCTACATGGCCTCTCACCACTACCTTTACCAAATCGTGTTCACACACTTCACTCTCAGCATCAGAACATATCGTAACACTCCAATTCATACCCAATGAACCATACCTGACACAACTCTAAGCAATAGCAGGCATAGCATGGTAGGAACACAACATGGCTCAATCAACTCCTACACATGCTAGTGGGTTTCAACTATTTACTGTGGCAATGACAGGTCATGCAGAGGAATGGGTTCAACTACCGCAGCACAAAGTAGCAGATGAATCGTTGTTGTCCTAATGCAATAACTGAGAGCAGGAGCGAGAGAGTAGGATTTTATCGGAATGAACAAGGGGGTTTGCTTGCCTGGTAAATCAACAAGGGAGGCACTGCTTCACAGACAGGTACTCTGGAACGTCTCTGGAGCAGGACCTATCGGGAAGGAACAGTGTCGGCAATCAATAAACAAACATATGCAGCAATATGATGCATGAGCATGGCATGAAGATGTGATGTTGTTTGAGCTAATGCAACTAGTACTCATTTGGTTTGAAATCCATTTGAACCCAAAAGCTCAAATGCACTTCCAAAGTAGGCTCTTATATATGCCATAATGTGTTTTCCCATATACAGCATGTATAAGTTGGTTTGTCATGCATGAAACTAGTACAGATGGAAAGGTTGCATTTTTCTGATAATTTTTCATATATAAATTATTTTAATCTGAGCTACGGTTGAATTGATATGAATTTTTGAAGTTTAAATCAATTTCTGGAATTTCCTGATTAAAAATAATTCCAGAAAAAGGATAACTGCGTCAGCATGATGTCATCACTACATCAGCGGGTCAACACGGCTGTCCAGGTCAAATCTGACACGTGGGGTCCACCCGACAGTGTCATGGTTAAATAACAGAGGTTAATTAAATTTAAACTAATCCTAAACTAGAATTAGCAGGGACGGGCCCCACTTGTCATTGAGCCAGGGGAGGTCAAACCCCCTGGTCAACTGGGGCTAACACGCCGGCGTTTAGCCGCCGGCGGCAGCAAACGCGGCGGAGGCGCGGGATTGCCACTCCGGCGCCCAATCGAGCAGCGGAGGGCACGCGCGGGAAGCTGGGGCTCGCGCGCATCCACTGGTGCCCTCCTTTTCACCGGAGGCGGCCTAAATCGACGGCGGCGACCACTTGGGCGGCGGCTGGAGTTCGGGCGCGAGCGGGATCGGGCTGCGGGGCACGGGGAGGCAGGGGAGAAGGGGGGGTTCGACGGCGGGGCTCACAGCGAATCCAACGGCGTCGTCGGCGAGCTCGGGGAAGGCTTGGGGCAGCCGGAGCGACGACGGCGATCTCGTCGGCCGAAGCTTGAAGACGACGGCGATGGCGATGAAGCGGAGCTCGCCCGGGTTGCTTTGCTCGGTGAGGAGGGAGAGGGGGTCGCGGCGGAGCTGGCAAGCGTGTCGGGGAGGTGCGGCAATGGCCGAGGCCACGGTGGCTATGGACGGCGGCGACGGTGATTTCGGCCGCGAGAGAGGGGGCGAGGGGGAGGAGAGAATGGCACGGGAGAGAGGGGGTGAGGCCAGGGGAATCGGGGCGGCACCGAGAAGAAGCATCGCGGCGTCGCGCTGGCAGGGAAAGCAGGCAGGCGAGCTGGTGGCGTGGCGCTCCGCCCGTGCGCGCGCGTCGGCCACACACCTGGCCGACTGGCGCCAGGAGGACGACGGTGGTGGTGGGCTGGGCTGGCCTGCTGGGCCAGAGGCGCCAGGTAAGAAGCCCAGGTAAGGTTTTTCCTGTTTTGTTTTTCTTTTTCTATTTTTCTGACATTTGTTTTGATTTAATTAAAATACTAAATCAATTTATTACTTTATGCCAATTTTTGCAGGAGCTAACTATATTATTCCAGAGCTCCCCAACAGGTGGCATAATTTTTGGACAATATTTTATATATATAACAATATATATCCAAGGCAAATAATTATCGGATTAATCCAAATGGCCAAAATTAAATATCCATGAGCTCCTAAAATATTGGTTTTATTTTTATCTCTGTCCAATATTTTCAGAGGGCAACATGAACATTTTCTTGGACCTTTTTGGAGCAATTTTTATTTGGGTCATTTCCAAAAATAATTCTGAGGGTTTCACAAGTCCTCATTTCAAAATTAAATAGAATTTAAACATGATGCACAAATGACTAGCTAGCCTAGGTCATACCAGAACTAGGGATGTGACAACTCGCCCCCACTTTAAAGAATCTCGTCCCGAGATTCAGGGGTCGACGGAAAGAAAGTGGGGTACTCCAGTCGAAGACGATCTTCTCGCTCCCAAGTAGCTTCTCTCTCGGAATGATGAGACCACTGAACTTTGAGAAACTTGATGTTCTGACGTCGGGTAACACGCTCTGCTTGATCAAGAATGCGAACCGGGTACTCTCGGTATGTGAGGTTATCTTGGAGATCAAGCGTTTCGTGGTCCACTTCGCGGATAGGATCCGAGAAGCAACGCCTGAGTTGAGAGACGTGGAAGACATCATGAACTCGAGAAAGATGTGGGGGTAGTTCCAACTGGTAGGCAACCTCTCCTTGTTTAGCGAGAATGCGAAAGGGACCAATGTAACGAGGAGCCAACTTGCCCTTGATACCGAAACGATGGGTACCCTTCAAAGGAGTAACCCGAAGGTAAGCCTTGTCGCCAATTTCATAAGCCACTTCCTTATGACGACGGTCATACTGGCTCTTTTGACGAGATTGGGCTGTTTTCAAATTCTCACGGATGATGCGAACTTGCTCTTCTGCCTCCTGGATCATGTCCGGTCCAAAGAATTGTCTTTCACTGGTTTCTGACCAGTTCAAAGGTGTTCGACATCTTCGTCCATAGAGAACCTCAAAAGGAGCTTTCTTGAGGCTGGATTGATAGCTATTGTTATAAGCAAACTCGGCAAAAGGAAGACATTTCTCCCAATCCATACCGAATGAGATAACGCAAGCTCTAAGCATGTCTTCGAGAATTTGGTTGACCCGTTCCACCTGATCACTCAACTGAGGGTGGAAAGCGGTACTGAAGGAAAGATGGGTTCCCATGGCAGTTTCGAAACTCTCCCAGAAATGAGAAGTGAAAAGACTGCCACGGTCTGAGTTGATCTCTAGTGGAACACCATGAAGTGACACTATTCGAGAAATGTATAAGTCAGCAAGCTGACTAGCAGTGATACTCTCTCGAACAGGAAGGAAGTGAGCCACTTTGGAAAGACGATCAACGACTACGAAGATAGCGTTATTCCCTCTCTTGGTCCTGGGAAAACCGGTGATGAAGTCCATACCAACTTTATCCCATTTCCATTCAGGAATAGCTAAAGGCTGAAGGGTGCCAGCAGGTCTTTGATGCTCTGCCTTAACGCGACGACAAACGTCACATTTAGCAATGAACTCAGCGATTTCTCTCTTCATCCTAGTCCACCAGAACCTCTGGCGTAGATCCTGATACATCTTAGTACTACCGGGATGAATCGTGAGAGGAGATTCATGCGCCTCCTTAAGAATCAATTGTCGAAGATGTTGACTCTTGGGAACCACCAAGCGATTCACAAAGAAGACAACACCTCGATCATCCATAGAGAAACATCCACCAACTCCCTTCTTAATGTTTCTCTTAATGCGGATAACACCCCTATCAAACTTCTGGTCAGAGATGATCTGATCCTCAAGGGTAGGTTTCGCCACCAAGGTAGAAAGGAATCCATGAGGAGACATGTGAAGGTTAAGCTTACAGAATTCCTCATGGAGAAGTGGTTGGCCTTGCTGCAACATGAGATTGTTGCAATAGGATTTACGGCTTAGAGCATCAGCCATGACATTGGCTTTGCCTGGGGTGTAGGTAATCCCTAGATCATAATCTGTGATCAACTCCAACCAACGTCTTTGCCTAAGGTTCAGATCCGGTTGGGTGAAGATATACTTGAGACTCTGGTGATCGGTGTAGATCTCGCAACGTTTACCAAGAAGGTAATGTCGCCAGGTCTTGAGTGCATAGACTACGGCTGCAAGCTCTAGATCATGTGTAGGATAATTATCCTCATGTGGATGCAACTGTCGAGATGCATAGGCAATCACATGACGATCCTGCATAAGAATGCAACCTAGTCCCTGTCGTGAGGCGTCACAATAGATAACAAAGTCCTTTGTGAAATCCGGTGGCACAAGTATGGGAGCAGAAGTCAGGCGTCTTTTTAGTTCCTGAAAACTGTACTCACACTGTGGGGACCACTCAAACCTTTTATCTTTCTTGAGAAGTTCCATGAGGGGTTTGGCTACTTTGGAGAAGTTTTCAACAAAGCGGCGACAATAGCTGGCTAGACCAAGGAAGCTCCCAACTTGTTTAACGGTTTCAGGTGGAGTCCAATCGAGAACAGCCTGAACTCTCTCAGGATTGACAGCAATGCCCTTACCAGAGATTACGTGGCCTAGGTAGGTCACTTCTGGCAACCAAAATTCACACTTGGAGAACTTGGCATAAAGGCGGTGCTCTCTGAGTTTTTCTAACACAAGTCTAAGATGTTCGGCATGCTCTTCCTCGTTCTTCGAGTAAATAAGAATATCATCGAGGTAAACCACGACGAACTTATCTAAGTACTCCATGAAGATCGAGTTCATCAAGCGGGAGAATGTGGCTGGGGCGTTGGTTAGGCCAAAGGACATGACGGTGTACTCATACTAGCCATAACGAGTGACAAAAGCTGTCTTGGGAATGTCCCCGTTTCTGATCTTGATTTGGTGGTAGCCTAACCTTAAATCCATCTTGGAGAAGACTGAGGATCCAGCGAGCTGATCATACAGATCGTTGATCCTGGGGAGCGGATATTTGTTCTTTATCGTGACCAAATTAACGGGACGATAATCTACAACCATCCGGTCCGTACCATCCTTCTTCTTGACGAAGAGGACGGGGCAAGCCCAAGGAGAAGAACTAGGACGGATGAAACCCTTTTGCAAGGACTCATTAAGTTGTTTCTTAAGCTCGGCTAGTTCTAAGGGTGCCATCTTGTAAGGTCTCCTAGAGATTGGAGCTGTTCCTAGGATAAGATCTATGACGAACTCTACATCTCTGTCAGGTGGAACACCTGGCAGTTCCTCTGGAAAGACAACCGGAAAGTCACGGACTACCGGGATATCTTCAAGGTCTGGAAGAGGGCTGGCATTAAGAGAATAGAGATGACGCTTTGCAACTCTAGTGGAGACAGTGACTATCTTGCCAGATAGGTGTGTAAGCTGAACAGATCTTGTGTAACAATCAATCTTGGCATGATGAGCTGTCATCCAGTCCATACCCAAGATGATATTAATATCTGAGGACTTGAGGGCTACAAGTGATGCAAGGAATACAAGTCTGTCAACAAGGATTTCATTACCATGGCTGATTCTGGTGGTCTGCCATCTAGACCCTGGGGTTTGGATTTCAAGCGGAGTTGGCATATCACAAAATGACATGTCGTGCAAACGAGCATAGCCTTCAGAAATGAAGGAGTGAGATGCTCCAGTATCGAATAGAACTGATGCTGGGTGACAATTGACAAGGAGGGTACCAAGAACGACATCTGGATCATCATGAGCGTCTTTAGATGAGACGTGATGCACATGTCCACGTTCAGTGGGGGCTGACTTGACATTAATCATCTTGCGTGATGGCTTAACACAGCCAACAGTCTTCTCGGGCTGGGGTGGAGCATAACTAGTCTGAGAAAAGTCACGTGCATAGTGTCCTGGCTTCCCGCATGTGAAGCAAGTCCCTGAGGTTGGACGGGGACCCGCACTGACAAGCGGTCTACCAGTAGGCCTGGGTGGGACATATGGCTAAGCTGGGGGAGGCACCACATGGGATGGCCTCGGTGCATAACCGAAAGGAAGAGCGGAGTTTGGAACCCAAATCCGGCGCTTCTGAGAACTAGAACCGGAGGAAGATCCCAAATCACGGGTGTGGTTACGAGACTCCTCGTAAGTGAGCTGAGCTGTCTCTGCATTAATGGCCTTGTTCACAAGGGCTTGGAATGTATCACAATGATGCAGGTGGAGATCACGACGCAACTTGGGGTTGAGACCCTTCCGGAACCTAGCCTGCTTCTTAGCGTCCGTGGACACTTCTTCTGTGGCATAACGGGCGAGGTTCTCAAACTCTCTACTATAAGCATCAACAGCCATCTTACTCTGGGTGAAACTACAGAACTCTTCTCTCTTGCGATCGATGAGGGCTTCAGGAATGTGATGCTCGCGAAAAGCCTCAGTGAAATCTCTCCAGGTAGGATTCTGGCCAGCTGGAAGCATAGCCTCATAGTTCTGCCACCAAAGACTAGCAGGACCTTCCAGGTGGTATGTGGCATAAGTGACCTTGTCATCTTCAGCTACGCTCGCGGAACGCAGCTTATGAGTGATGCTACGGAGCCAGTCATCTGCATCGAGTGGCTCGATGGAATGATGAAAGGTAGGTGGGTGCAAGCGAATGAAGTCATGAATGGTCGCAGACTTATTGGACCGATGTGCGGTGTTCTCCTCGATACGTGCCAACAAACCGTTAGACTCACGCTTGTTCCTCTCCATTTCTAATATGAACTCTGTCAACGAAGGCGGGTCGGGAGGATCCTCATCCCTACCATCTCCATGGTTCTGGCTACGAATAATAGAACTTGATGACATCCTGAGAAACGAAACCAGGGACGGAGTCAGCATCAACTATAGACTGTAGAATGTAGGACAAGGAATTAGTATCTCTCGAACTCCTAGGGAAATTCCGGCAGCATAATGGCAGTAAAATGCTCAGAATGAGACATCCTACTAAAATGGGGTGGTAACATACTCATCAGCATTACTCAAGGTTCTTAGATCATACTAAACAGACTACACCGAAAATACTCAAAACTAGGGTATGACTCTGATCAACCAATCCTATGGGACTACGGAGTAGTAACACGTGATCCTGATAGACGGAAGAGAAAGCCTAGTTCCTTAACCCCGTAGGAAAGATAGGATGACTCAGATCAGAAGGCCATGAGGTATAAGGAGTAAAAAGAGCCTTACGTTCCTTCCCACAATCAATTCCCTTACATAACTAAAGAATTTCTAGACTCAACTTCGACCAGTTTGGCTTGGTAAACCTACAGGCAGTCAGGCTCTGATACCAAGGCTGTCAGGACCCCGACTCAATGCCACATCGATCTAGCATGTAACACCTCATATCACTTTGCGGCCTCACGCACGGTATCCCCACGGGTGTCGCCTTACCTTTGCCCGGGACCGTTTGCGCCTTTTGGCACACGTATATGACAGTGCCGCTAGCATCCATATGATAAGGAGCCCGGGCTGACATGGCTAGTCGTAAACCCAAAGTGGCACTAACTTACAGGGACAGGCATCCATGACCCAGCATCGAACGTGTTGGTCATCAGCGAGTGAATCCAGGCTGTAGCACTGGGCTAACAGGACTCCGGTGAACCGGGCTGTAGCGGGCTAACAGGACTCCTGTATTCATCGCGTGACATTTCCCCGAAGGGACAGACACAGGATCGAAGAAGGACACATGCCGGCCAGCCTAAGTGTTCCGGAGCAGTAGCAAGCTACCAGGGCTCAGTGGAAGCACTAGGAGACATTTCCCGGTAAGAGAGACTACTAAGGATAAACAACTAGATAGTCAGATCCCACACATAGCAATACACATTACACGTACGCATAACATGCAAGTATGTGCTGTACAACATGGCATCACAGCATAACTCAACAACTCATATAGATAAGACTCAAAGAGCCAACATAGCATTTATTACAAACAGGGGTCACATGACCCAACATTCAGAGCAATCAAGCAACAAACGGAAGCATTACATGTCTGAGTACAGACATCTATAAATGAAAAAGGCTGAAAGCCTGACTATCTACAACGTCCGATCAAGATCGTAGCTGAGATACAAGCTACTCGTCGAAGTCCACGAGAACACTATTAAGACCGAAATCTCCGCTGCAAAAACATAAATAAAGCAACATGAGTACAAAGGTACTCAGCAAGACTTACATCAGATCCTATCATACATGCATTTGTATCAAGAGGGTAATGTGGGGTTTAGTTGCAGCAAGCCAGCTTTGACTTTGTGGCTATCCTGTTCTACGACTACCAGAAACTCTTGAGGTGATATGGCGCACACGAGTCCACTAAACACCACACAATACACTACTATGGATTCATCCCCGTCTCCCTACGAGAAGGCCATCCATAGCACTCACACTTGACTTGAGCATTTTATAGTATCCACTTCAAGTTGTCTATGTACCATGTAAGCATCCAAGAAGTCCATAACCGCGGACCCGGCTATTCGAATAGATCATGTTAACCCTGCAGGGGTGTACTTCTTCACACACGCTCTCGCCACTTACCGCCATGTACACGTCATGTATCTCGGCAACCTTCAAGCGGAAGCCTGGCGAGGGTGTCGGCCACGACCTGACTAACCACACAAGACTCTAATCCAGGTTTATCGCCTATTCGAGTTCCATCCGCAAGGAGATCTGGCCGGGGTGTCGCTCACGGCCCCAAACGATGTGAGCAGGGTTCCCGAGCCCACCATCCGGGTGCCACTCGATACACCAGGCCACGTGGGCCTAGTCTGTCCCAAGCCCACCCTGCCGGGTGCCACTTGGTAGAAAAATAGCACTACCTACAAACACCAGAAACTAGTTGCGACTCCTGGACAGAGATCAAGTTGGCTAATAAGTCGAGAGGGGCACTTAAGCATTCCAATGTGTGGTAGTATCGAGTGATTGGACAACATACATAGAACTCAGTGCTTAAGGACGGTTCCAGTGAGACAACCCACCATGTACTCCTACATGGCCTCTCACCGCTACCTTTACCAAATCGTGTTCACACACTTCACTCTCAGCATCAGAACATATCGTAACACTCCAATTCATTCCCAATGAACCAGACCTGACACAACTCTAAGCAATAGCAGGCATAGCATGGTAGGAACACAACATGGCTCAATCAACTCCTACACATGCTAGTGGGTTTCAACTATTTACTGTGGCAATGACAGGTCATGCAGAGGAATGGGTTCAACTACCGCAACACAAAGTAGCAGATGAATCGTTGTTGTCCTAATGCAATAACTGAGAGCAGGAGCGAGAGAGTAGGATTTTATCGGAATGAACAAGGGGGTTTGCTTGCCTGGTAAATCAACAAGGGAGGCACTGCTTCACAGATAGGTACTCTGGAACGTCTCCGGAGCAGGACCTATCGGGAAGGAACAGTGTCGGCAATCAATAAACAAACATATGCAGCAATATGATGCATGAGCATGGCATGAAGATGTGATGCTGTTTGAGCTAATGCAACTAGTACTCATTTGGTTTGAAATCCATTTGAACCCAAAAGCTCAAATGCACTTCCAAAGTAGGCTCTTATATATGCCATAATGTGTTTTCCCATATACAGCATGTATAAGTTGGTTTGTCATGCATGAAACTAGTACAGATGGAAAGGTTGCATTTTTCTGATAATTTTTCATATATAAATTATTTTAATCTGAGCTACGGTTGAATTGATATGAATTTTTGAAGTTTAAATCAATTTCTGGAATTTCCTGATTAAAAATAATTCCAGAAAAAGGATAACTGCGTCAGCATGACGTCATCACTACATCAGCGGGTCAACGCGGCTGTCCAGGTCAAATATGACACGTGGGGTCCACCCGACAGTGTCATGGTTAAATAACAGAGGTTAATTAAATTTAAACTAATCCTAAACTAGAATTAGCAGGGACGGGCCCCACTTGTCATTGAGCCAGGGGAGGTCAAACCCCCTGGTCAACTGGGGCTAACACGCCGGCGTTTAGCCGCCGGCGGCAGCAAACGCGGCGGAGGCGCGGGATTGCCACTCCGGCGCCCAATCGAGCAGCGGAGGGCACGCGCGGGAAGCTGGGGCTCGCGCGCATCCACTGGTGCCCTCCGTTTCACCGGAGACAGCCTAAATCGACGGCGGCGACCACTTGGGCGGCGGCCGGAGTTCGGGCGCGAGCGGGATCGGGCTGCGGGGCACGGGGAGGCAGGGGAGAAGGGGGGGTTCGACGGTGGGGCTCACAACGAATCCAACGGCGTCCTCGGCGAGCTCGGGTAAGGCTTGGGGCAACCGGAGCGACGACGGCGATCTCGTCGGCCGAAGCTTGAAGACGACGGCGATGGTGATGAAGCGGACCTCGCCCGGGTTGCTTTGCTCGGTGAGGAGGGAGAGGGGGTCGCGGCGGAGCTGGGAAGCGTGTCGGGGAGGTGCGGCAATGGCCGAGGCCACGGTGGCTATGGACGGCGGCGATGGTGATTTCGGCCGCGAGAGAGGGGGCGAGGGGGAGGAGAGAATGGCATGGGAGAGAGGGGGTGAGGCCAGGGGAATCAGGGCGGCACCGAGAAGAAGCATCGCGGCATCGCGCTGGCAGGGAAAGCAGGCAGGCGAGCTGGTGGCGTGGCGCTCCGCCCGTGCGCG
Organism: Triticum dicoccoides; assembly: GCF_002162155.2. NCBI lineage: Eukaryota > Viridiplantae > Streptophyta > Magnoliopsida > Poales > Poaceae > Triticum > Triticum dicoccoides. The sequence continues at coordinate 69,015,636 of NC_041386.1, forward strand.
CGCGCCGGCCACACGACTGGCCGACTGGCGCCAGGAGGACGACGGTGGTGGTGGGCTGGGCTGGCCTGCTGGGCCAGAGGCGCCAGGTAAGAAGCCCAGGTAAGGTTTTTCCTGTTTTGTTTTTCTTTTTCTATTTTTCTGACATTTGTTTTGATTTAATTAAAATACTAAATCAATTTATTACCTTATGCCAATTTTTACAGGAGCTAACTATATTATTCCAGAGCTCCCCAACAGGTGGCATAATTTTTGGACAATATTTTATATATATATATAACAATATATATCCAAGGCAAATAATTATCGGATTAATCCGAATGGCCAAAATTAAATATCCATGAGCTCCTAAAATATTGGTTTGATTTTTATCTCTGTCCAATATTGTCAAAGGGCAACATGAACATTTTCTTGGACCTTTTTGGAGCAATTTTTATTTGGGTCGTTTCCAAAAATAATTCTGAGGGTTTCACAAGTCCTCATTTCAAAATTAAATAGAATTTAAACATGATGCACAAATGACTAGCTAGCCTAGGTCATACCAGAACTAGGGATGTGACAACTGCTTCTGAGGAGGCAGAGGTGGAGTCTGAGGAGGAGTCTGATTCTGCCATTGCAAGTCTGGCTACAGCATACGTCGCCAAGTCCATCTTCAACGCTGAAGACAATGACTTCATCACCGACACCGATGCAAATGACAAGGACTACTCCACTCCTACCTACTGCTTCATGGCACGCGGTGCCAAGGTAAACAAACGCACTACTCACTATCAAACATCTAGTGACGATGACTCTAATTGTGATTCAAAACCCAGTTATAAAACACTTGCTAAAATTGCAACTGAACAACAGAAAGCCATGGAACATATTCAAAAACTATTAGACAGAAGCGATGATCTGTTGGGTGCTGAAATGACTCGATCTGAATCCTTAATTGAAGACATAAAAAATCTTCACATTAAGTATCAGGAACTTGAAGATCGTCATGATACTCTCTCAACAACTCATGAAAAGCTTTCCTATGATTATCTTCAAAGGAAGCAAGAACTTGAGAAATTGAGGGCGGCTCATGAAGATCTTCAAAAGGAAAATGAGCCACTTCGCGCCGAACAGATCAGTTCCGCTCAGGAAGGATTTGAACCACCATGTATTAAATGCATTGAGCGTGATAATGCTACTTCTGTTGCTGAATGTTCCACAGCTACTGCTGTTGCAATATCTTCAACTGTTGATGTGGTAACTAACCCCTCTGCTGAGGATACCACTGCTATTGCTGATGAGAATGCTAGGTTGAAGACATTGCTTGAAACAGGGATGTATAAAAGTCTTAAAGGACATCAGACATTATGTGATGTCCTCAAGAAGTAGATTCTAAACCGAAACCCTAGGAAAGAGGGTGTTGGGTTCGTAAGGAAAATAAATGAAGATGGCTCTTACTGGAAACCTGAGCAGTACCCCAAAACCAAGTGGGTTGCTGCAAAGGAACCTTCAGCAGATCCATCCAATTTATCTGGCTTCACTTGTGCTAACCCCATTATCATTGATGAATCCTTTGATGCAAACTATATACTGTTTAAGAATCAGAATGGTGAAGTGTTTGCCAGGTACATTGGTACTAACTGCAGGAATGGACCGCCTATGAAGAAGATCTGGGTTCCGAAAAAGTGTCTGGAAAATCTTCCTGTGAATGTCTTCATGACACCTCACTTGAAGAAGACAAACCTCAGACCAAAGGCTTCATACGGTCCAAAGGCTTCATACAAACAGATGACTCACCTGAGTCACACCAACACAAATGTTTTGCAGGGAAACCATACTCAGGCATATGAATATGAGAGCAGTTCATCAAACCGTCACGTTCATATGACCAAAAATTATTCTGCTTATTCTTATGAGTACTATTGTCCACCTACAAGACTGTTTGCTAAGGCTACAAAGCCAAAATTCTCAGATGCTGCACTTAGACTTATTGCTTCTAAGCCACCCTTGAAGATGTGGGTGGTTAAGAAGGCTTAACTCTCTTTTGCAGGGAAAGGTCTCCAGCAGAAAACCAAAATCTTCTGACGCTATTGCTGGGGACCTTAAAAATCTTGTAGGGCGCAAGATAAAATGCCCAAATGGCATCATTATGTACTTCGTTCCTGAATCGCATGCTACTCTCCCTATTAGTCCTAATCTGGATCTAAGTTTTCATAACCCACTGGTTCGTCAAATGTTTTTGCTTCACAATTCTCTTCGTGAAGCCTATCCCCCTAACTGCACTGTAGGGTACGACACCAGCGTCTTCAAAGTCTTCAGAATGGATTATTGGCAGTGGGTGTACAAATCACATGACTGGCAAAAGAAGCCTTCTTATGGACTCAACCTTACGTCCATGCGACAAGAGCCACATCACATTTGCTGACACTGGTAAAAGTAAGGTATTGGGTCTAGGTAGAGTTGCAATCTCAAAGGATCAACACATTGATAAAGTCATGCTTGTTGAATCCCTTGGTTTCAACTTAATGTCTGTCTCAATGCTTTGCGATTTGAACATGGTCGTAATATTTGGAAAATTTCGTTGCCTTGTACTAATGGAATCTGACAAGTCTCTATTGTTTGAAGGGTATCGGAAAGATGATTTGTATGTGGTAGATTTCTCAGCAGGGCCACAACTTGCAGTATGTCTTCTTGCAAAAGCTTCAGAATGCTGGCTCTGGCATCGGAGGCTTGGGCATGCTGGCATGAGGAACCCCCACACCCTTGCGAAGAAGAAACATATCATAGGCATCGAGGGCGTCAAGTTCAAGAAAGATCACTTATGCGGTACCTGTGAAGCAGGGAAGATGACGAGGGCAAAACATCCCTCAAAGACAATCATGACCACTACTCGACCCTTCGAACAGCTTCACATGGATCTTTTTGGTGCCACTCACTACTCAACCTTTACTACTACTGCTTGCCTCTATGGCTTTGTCATTGTTGATGATTACTCTAGATATACTTGGGTACACATAATCCTTTACAAGACTGAAGTGCAGGATGTCTTCAAACGCTTCGCCAATCGAGCTATGAACAATTACGGCGCCAAGATAAAGCACATCAGAAGTGACAATGGCACTGAATTCAAGAACACTGGCCTTGATACATATCTTGATACCTTGGGCATCACACATGAATTCTCAGTTCCATACACGCCACAGCAGAATGGCGTCGTCGAACGCAAGAACAGAACACTCATTGAGATGGCCAGAACGACGCTAGATGAATACAAGACTCCAAGAAAATTCTGGACTGAAGCCATTGACACTGCATGCCATACAATCAATCGTGTGTATCTTCGCAAGCTTCTGAACAAGACATCTTATGAACTCCTAACTGGCAAGAAGCCAAATGTCAGTTACTTCAGAGTATTTGGCGCAAGGTGCTGGATCAAGGACCCACACCACACCTCAAAGTTTGCACCAAAAGCACATGAGGGTTTTATGCTTGGATATGGAAAGAATTCGCACTCCTACAGAGTCTCCAATCTCTTTCACTACAAAGTGGTTGAAACAGTGGATGTGCGGTTCGATGAGACTAATGGTTCACAAAGAGAGCAACTGCCAAATGTGCTAGATGAAGTTCCAGCTAGTGAGTCAATCAAGCTTATGGGAACTGGAGACATTATACCTTCTGAAGCTCATCCTGAAGAAGAACTTATCATCTCAGCACCTGATCAACATGAGGACAATGCTCAGCCTGAAGACATTCCTCCCAACAACAACATAGATCAGCAAGAGCAAAGTCTTCGCCCTGTACATCCTCGCATTACCAATGAAGTGCAGATTGAAAGAATAATTGATAGCATCAATGCACCTGGTCCACTCACTCGTTCAAGGGCAACTCAGCTAGCAAATTTCTGTGGGCACTTCGCATTCATCTCAATATCAGAACCCAAGAAAGTTGAAGAAGCCTTCATGGAACCTGAATGGATTCAAGCTATGCAAGAAGAGCTTCAACAGTTTGAGCTGAATAATGTATGGGAACTAGTTAAGCGTCCTAATCCACGGAAGCACAACATAATAGGCACCAAATGGATATACCGCAACAAGCAAGATGAGCATGGTCAAGTTGTCAGAAACAAAGCTCGTCTCGTTGCTCAAGGATATACTCAAGTGGAAGGCATTTACTTCGATGAAACATTTGCTCCTGTGGCTAGGCTTGAAGCCATACACATAATGCTGGCCTATGCAAATCATCATAACATACTTCTATATCAAATGGATGTGAAGAGTGCCTTTCTCAATGGCAAGATTGAAGAAGAAGTGTATGTTGCACAACCGCCTGGCTTTGAAAATCCAAAACATCCTGACATGGTATACAAGCTCAACAAGGCACTGTATGGCCTCAAACAAGCCCCTAGGGCCTGGTATGACACACTCAAATACTTCCTAAAGAGCAAAGGCTTCATACCTGGTTCCCTAGATCCCACTCTTTTCACGAAGACATATGATGGTGAACTGTTTGTGTGCCAAATATATGTGGATGACATTATCTTCGGCTGCACCAATCAGAAGTACAGTGAAGAGTTTGGATATATGATGCAAGAGCAATATCAGATGTCCATGATGGGGGAGCTGAAGTTCTTCCTTGGTTTTCAAATACAACAACAACGCAATGGCATCTTCATATCTCAAGAGAAGTATCTCAAAGATTGCCTGAAGAAGTTCGGTATGCAAGACTGCAAAGGCTTCACAACACCAATGCCAGCCAAACATCATCTGGGTCCTGACGACAATGGTAAAGAGTTCGATCAAAAGGTATACCGCTCCATGATTGGTTCTTTACTTTATCTATGTGCATCTAGGCCAGATATTATGCTTAGTGTTTGCATGTGTGCTCGATTTCAAGCGGCACCAAAGGAGTCGCATCACTTAGCTGTGAAGCGAATTCTTCGATATTTGGCTCACACCCCAACTCTAGGATTATGGTATCCAAAGGGCTCAGAGTTTGATTTGGTTGGATTCTCGGATGCTGATTATGCTGGTGACAAAGTTGATCACAAGTCTACATCAGGCACATGTCACTTTCTGGGACGATCACTTGTATGTTGGTCTTCAAAGAAGCAGAACTGTGTATCTCTCTCCACTGCTGAATCTGAATACATTGTTGCTGGATCTTGCTGCGCTCAGCTTCTATGGATGAAGCAAACACTCAAGGACTATGGCATTCATCTGAAGCAAGTGCCACTTTACTGCGACAACGAAAGCGCCATCAAGATTGCCAACAACCCAGTTCAACACTCGAAGACAAAGCACATTGAAATTCGTCATCACTTTCTCAGAGATCATGTTGTGAAGGAAGACATTGATATCATACACGTCAACACTGAAGAGCAATTGGCAGATATCTTCACCAAGCCCTTGGATGAGAAGAGGTTTTGCAAGTTACGGTGTGAGCTAAATATCCTGGAATCCTCAAATGTCCTGTGATCAGGCACACATCCTAACCCTTATGCATATTGATGACTTAGATGTGCAACACACGAAGTGAAGTATATCTTCAATCAATGAAGACATACATTCTAAGTGTGAATACATTAATGTGGAATTTGACTTCGGAGCGACACGATAATTGTGCGTCGTGTCTGGGTCTAATACTTCCTATAAGGTGGGTAACACCACCACCAAACGTTCTATTTCGAAGTGTTTCACTCATGGCGTTACCTTGCAATGTCTTCACATTTGATTTGGCTTCAATCTCAACATGTCTTCATGATTATCTTCACTATGTTGATTATATAGATATATATATACTGGTGTTATGTCCTCTACAGCATTCACTTATAGCTATGTCTTCTTGTTGAATCTTTTGAACTAAGTGAATGTGATCGGACCCTAACCTCTCTATGCTCTCTATCTCAAAATTCTATCTCTCCAAGTCATATGCATTCTATTGAAACTGTCGAATGTCTTCTCTGCGTCCTTGTCAGAAGAAGACACAGAGACAACATTTAAGTCCGTTTTCAATGCTCATTTATCGACATGAAATCCGGAGAAGTAGGAACGACCACCCGACAATCCAGGCGTGCGTGGGACGTGGAACTGCCCCCAAAATACCGCATGATGGGCACGTATTACTCAAATGCGAATCGCCAGGGGCACCTGTGTAATAGCACAGTGCCGCCCCTGTGCCTATAAATACACACTTACAGCGGTAACTATCTCTTCTTCTACCCTCGCATGAACCCTAGCGCCACCGCTAGCTCTCGACGATGCCGGCGACGAAGCGCTTCGCTGCCGCAACCTCTCTGACGCCGTCTTCACGCCGACCGCGGACATCGTCCTCTCCGCCGTCGCTGTAGGTCTCCTCCGTCGCCAAGTTAGGGCACGGACGAGTGAACCACTCGGCCTCATCTCCCACTCCATCTAGCAGTTCTCAGTGTGGTAAATAAAACTCCCTTTTTACAGCACCGTTGATCCTATTGATCTGTCATATTCTACCACAAGTAGTTTCTGTTCACACAAGCTAGATCTCTCTCAAACTACATCTCATAACATGCCTAGTATATTCACTTGTGCTTCACAAAGTAGTTAGATTCCTCACTTGTACTGATCTGTGGATTCGTACAAATCTGGAACCAACTTCTTATCTATGAGTGAATGTCTTCGCACGATGAGGTCAATGTCTTCTAAACTGATTTATCTTCAAAATCTTCTGAGAATGCATATGACCTCTTCCCCTTCCCTCGCACCTTAATGCTGTCATAGGTACATGTCCGTGGGAGAATCCTTTGGTTCTCATAGTCTGCATTCATTTGCAGAATTCTTACAGCTTCACATAAATTCTCCTGAAGCCAGTTCCTGTTGGTCCAGCAAGAAAAAGCCTTTGAAGCCTTTGAACGTCTTGAAGCCTTTCAAGTTAAAGTTTATGGCTTCAGAAACAGCAGCAAGGAAGGGGGGCAGACAGCGACGTGGAGGAACATCCAAAGATCTGCCTGATGAACTGGCAGAAATGTATAAAACAGATCCTGAAGAGAATTATGGTCAGCGCAAGACCCAGATCCAATGGATTCGACGCTATTGGGCAGAACAATGGTTCAAGTACCGCTTCACAACCCAAGAGTATGCTGAGAAGAGTGCCATCAAAAGACCGTGGGGAGACATCTTATTCAAGAACCTTGTACCTAGGACCAGAGATGAAGCTATTGCCCAAAGCTTCTATCCATGCATGGTTCGTGGGCCACAGCCTGATGATGCACATCCGTCGTCACTACTCTGGTGTCGTGATGACAATCTGTTCAAGCGCAACTTCCAGTTTGCCCAACAATCAGCGAAGAAGAACAAGAAGAAATTTGGGTTAGACTTCAACCCTGGTCCCTCAGCACCAAGGGCAGATGGCACACGCGACGCAGAACCCAATATCATCGGTCCATATGCCAACCTTGAGGGCCTCATCACCCGTATCTTAGTCCAAGGGACTGCCGTGAATGACCTTCCAGCTGACTCTGAGTCTGATGAAGCTCCTGCTGTATTGAAGCCAAAGCAGTCGAAGAAGCCAAAAGCTTCAAAGGCGGCCCCTTCACCAAAAATCTCAAGGGCGAAGCCATTGGCAACTGCACCTCCTGAAGACAGTGTGCAGTATGAAGACGTATCCCGCATCTCCAAGCCCCAGAAGGCCAAGATGCCTCAGCCACACACTGGCAAAGAGCTCACAGCTGCTGTCATTCTGCGCAGCGAAGCCATTGATCTGTCAAGTGATGAAGATCTTGGAGATGACGCTCTCGAGCAGCTCATCAAGAGCAAAGAAGAAGCTGAAATCTTCAACAATTTGCCTCTCTTTGATGTCGCCATCATCCACAACTTCATCGACGAATGGTCTGCCACACCAGACATCAGCTTCGAAGATCTGCAGCTGCCCGTTGGCCTCAGCGTCGCCTTCCAAGGCGCTATTGCTTCAGAACTTGCAATTGCCCAGCGCATTGTTGAACTGAAGCAGAAAATTGATCATGAAAAGGCTCAGTTCAAGAAGCATATGGCCAAGCTCAGCGTGCAAGAAGTAAAGAGCTTCAAGATCATGTTGCACGAACTAAAGGAAAACTTTCTGAAGAAGCATGCAGAAGCTCAAGGTTCGCGGGAGCGAATGAAGACTTTGGCAGACAGATGTGTGCAGGCCTACAATGAAGCCGAGAAGCGCAAGGCACTTGGGCGTCCCGGCATCGACCCCAGGATGGCCGCGAAGAAGAATAAGCCTGCTATGGCTGGACCAGAGGCCCCAAGGCAAGAAGCAGTTCCAGTTGTCTTCCCAACTGCAACGACTGGCTCGAAGCCAAAGAGCCGGTCAACCGCTTCAGAGCTCAAGAAGACGTGAACTGCAGAGGCTGAAGCCAGGAAGCGGAAACACTCTGAAGCCTCTCCTTCTGCCCCCACTCAAAAGAAGTGAAAGATCAAGAAAGCTCGGGCTGCTCCCACAGAGCCTTTGATAGTTGAACCCATCTCTATGGTTCACCCTGACGCAGAATGTCAACTGACGGTTCATGAGCCTGCTTCCACAAGGCTCCTGAAGCTGAAGATATTCCAGCAGCTGATCCCATCGCTGCTGAAGACATTGGTCATCGTGACAATGTAGAAGATGATGCAGCCCTTCCTCAGTTAGAACACAGCGAACTCATCAGCATTGGTCGTCCACTGACGCCAATTGCGCAGGATGCTTCATGGGCGGATCTCCCTCAAGAGGAAGAAGACTATGAGGCCCAGCCCACTCCAACCCCACAGGCGTCGTCTGCGTTCCGCAGGCTTCGCAAAGGTCCAAGGCCTCAAGTCTCTGCTGAAGACATTCCGGCTGCATCAGCCGCAGAAGAAGTACCACAAGATCCCACTCACCAGCTCCACCAAGATGCAGTTCTCCAGGAGAACGTGCGTGTGACCGACCCTCCAGCTAGTCAAGCGGAGGCTGAAAATATTAAGGCTGCCACAACCAACACTGAATCCAATGTGGAGCCCTCCCCACCAAAAGCTTCAGAAGACAACGAAGATACTGATCAAGACACTTCTGTTCCTGAGTTTGCTGCAGGTCCTCAATTTGATTACCATGTTGAGCACAGGCCTCATGTCCAGAAGCCAGTTCCAAGGCTGCCGAGGTTCCTAGGTCCTGCATCAGCACCTGGCTCCTTTAACATCAATAGCTTCAAGGTAGATAATACGTTCTTCAACAGCTCCAAGAACCCCTATTCAAGGGAAAGGATTTCATCAGATCGGTTCTGGAGCTATGCTCAGCGCAGCTACTATTCATGCATCCTATACAACCAAGGTCACATCTTCCCGCACAAGCGCCTTGATGTTGAAGCCATTGCTGGTCTGCCCTGTTTAGAGGAAGCGTTGGATTGCTTCAAGCAAGTGGGTCTACTGCAGTTTGTAACTGATGAAGAGCACTGGAGTGAAGAGCTTCTGCTGCAGTTCTATGCCACCCTCCACATCAAAGGATACAACAGAGATCCGAAGACTTAGGCCCTGGATTGGATGACCGGCAATGTCCATCATGAAGCCAATGCATTTGATATCATTGAGCTCACCGGCCTACCCACTCCTGGCGAATTCTTCGAGGAAGGCTGTCCACTACACACTGAAGCTCTTGAGAGCATATTCCAGAGGCCTGAACCGAATATGAGTCAGATGCTCTCCATGATGAAGCCATTGCCCCACGATGCTCCTTATCCAACAGAGTTCTTCGTTGAAGACTTTGAGTACCTGCCCAGAACCATCTATCACATTATCCGGCGGACTCTCTGGCCTATCAAAGGGCACTCTCCAAATGCCAAGATTGAGGGTGCAATGAAGACTCTGATATTTTGTATCCTTCATGGCAAATGCTTCAATGCACAGGACTTCTTCATACGCCAACTTGCTGCATCAGGCTCAGATTTACTTGGTTTGAAGTTCTATGCTCCTTGGGTAATGAGACTGATCAAGCTTCACTCTGCAATCTCATATCAGCCCTCAGCCCGCAACCATCAGATCTTCTTGCCAGATGTGGATACCTCTGCTAAAGCTATATATCCTGAGCCTGCCAAGCAACCTTTGAATCTTCAGAATGCAGAACACCACAGCTTCACTCAAAACGTTGAAGGTGTTGAAGCCATCTCCAGGGTGTATCCTTTGGCTGGCACTACACGTGCACCACACCCTGCTTCAACTGAAGCCACTGACAGTGCCACTGCTTCAAGACCCACGAAGCGCACTCGTGTTCTCAACGACCAAGAGCTTCTTATGGCCCTTCATCAAAAGCAGGATAGGCATCATGACTGGTTGAAGAGACAGATGAAAAGCCTCTTGGTGGATGTAAATCGTATCCGAAATCTTGCCACCAAGAATGCTTTCGTTACCCATGAAACCCGTCGTCGTACATGGAAAGGGCTATCAATGATATGTACTGAAGCTGAACTTGAAGAGGATGGCTTCACTAAGCGATTCAAGTTTGACACCACACCTCCTAGAAGGGCTGTGATGCGAAGCACTCCATCTCTTGAAGACTCTGAGTTTTCTTCCTCTGCTGCCACAGTCACTGCCAGAATCATTGATGAAGAAGACGATGCTACCTCACCGCCACCTGCTTCAGCACCTCCAAGCTCTTTTGCACCGCCAAACAACGCCAACAACCCTGCTACTTCATCTACTCCTCAAGGGAACGAGTAGAGGCTCTATGTCTTCAAACCTTTTTGGTCATTACTGACAAAAGGGGGAGAAGCATATGAGATTGATAGTCTTCAAGCGGGTTCATATGGGCGGGTGCCTTATATTTTGCTTCGTGCTTACAACCCTGTTATGCGAAGATAAATTCCGCATGTGCGACGATAAATTCCGCACTTATCTCATTCTGCAGACATCCATTTTCCATTATGCATGTCATTATCTTCATATACTTTCACATGCATAGTGGATTGTCATCATAAGCTGAAGTGGATCTCCACAAGTACAACCTGCCATGTGCATTTGCATTCCAAAAGCAAATTAACTTATATGCACATCTTCAGGGGGAGCCCTTGCAACTTATGAAGATAATTCCTTATCCTTTACAATTTCATAGACTATATTCCCCGTTGAAAACTTCAACTAGTTTGTCATCAATCACCAAAAAGGGGGAGATTGTAAGTGCATCTAGTGCCACCCCTAGTTGGTTTTGGAGTATTCACGACAAACCTAGTTGAGCGACTAATGTGTTTGTGAGAATTGCAGGATAACATAGGTAGAAGTCCCTCATTGATTCGGTTTTACTACCAAAGATGACCCCTAAAAATGTATGAAGACATTGAAGTCAAAGGTGGTATATGAAGATATTCACATTAAAGACTATGACAAAAGAAGACACGTTATGAAGCCAATGGAGCTCGAAGACTTAGATCTTTTGTAGTTCTTTTTCTTTTGTGTTGAGTCATAGGAACCACCGTACTGTTAAGTGGGGTCCAGGAGAACCAGTCAGAATGACTGAAGTGATGTCTAAACCAAAAACCTATGTCTTTGAGTGAAGACAATGAGAGTGAATCTTGTCCAGAGCCGGACAAGTCAGCTTTGCTTGTAGCCCAAGTAAAGTTGTCGCGTGAGTTTGAAATCTGACCGTTGGAACACGTGTCAGTTCCCTAGTGACCCAGGGTCATTTCGGACAAATCAGGTCGGGTTGCCAAGTGGCTATAAACAGCCCACCCTCTACAACCATAAACGGTTGGCTGCTCAGATTTCAGTGCACGGCTTTTGTCGTTTGAGAGCAACCCACCTCGAAGCCTTTGAGAGAAAATTCCTAGCGAGGAGAAAGCCCTAACCACCCAGAGCCAGAGTAAATTGGGCATCACTTAAGTCTTCTTGTCTGTGTGATCTGAAGACTTATTACACTTGAGGACTGTGCATCCTCCAGACGGTTAGGCGTCGCGTTCAGAGCATCCAAGAGACATTGTGGATTGCCAGTGAACGAAGTCTGTGAAGGTTTGGGAGTCTACCTTGAAGACTTACCAGAGTGATTGGGTGAGGACTATGTGACCTTAGCTCAAGGAGAATACGGTGAGGGCTTGGTGTCCTGAGCTGCGTGTTCAGGACTGGGTGTCCAGGACTGTGTGTCCTAAGGTTTAAATACCTAGCCGCTCCAACCAGACGTACAGTTGTCACGGCAACTGGAACTGGTCCAACACATCATTGTCTTCAATGAGTCACTGGTTTCATCTTCACTTCCTTTTACTTACCGTTACTCATTGTGAAGCCATTGCATGCTTGCTATATCTTTTGTCTTCACAACATAACTGTATGATTTGATTGGCTTCATAACTTCTTCCTACCTGATCCTTATTACACTGCAGCTACTTGTCATTGTGCTTTCACTCTATTGAATACTTGACCATGGCTTGCCTAGTGTAATCTAACTTCCGCTGCATAGTGATAGGCATATCTCTACTGTTTGTCTTCATAACTTCCACGTTTTGAAGACATTCATAAAAATCGCCTATTCACCCCCCTCTAGTCGATATAACGCACTTTCAACTTTTTTTGAGAGAAACTTCTTCTCTAGAAAGGATCCATTCTTAGCAACGAATATCTTGCCTTTGGATCTGTGATAGAAGGTGTACCCAACAGTTTCCTTTAGGTATCCTATGAAGACACATTTCTCCGATTTGGGTTCGAGCTTATCAGGTTGAAACTTTTTCACATAAGCATCATAGCCCCAAACTTTAAGAAATGACAACTTAGGTTTCTTGCTAAACCACAGTTCATATGGTGTCGTCTCAACGGATTTAGATGGTGCCCTATTTAATGTGAATGCAGCTGTCTCTAATGCATAACCCCAAAACGATAGTGATAAATCAGTAAGAGACATCATAGATCGCACCATATCTAATAAAGTACGGTTATGACGTTCGGACACACCATTACGCTGTGGTGTTCCACGTGGCGTGAGTTGCGAAACTATTCCACATTGTTTCAAATGAAGACCAAACTCGTAACTTAAATATTCTCCTCCATGATCAGATTGCAGAAACTTTATTTTCTTGTTACGATGATTTTCCACTTCACTCTGAAATTCTTTGAACTTTTCAAATGTTTCAGACTTATGTTTCATCAAGTAGATATACCCATATCTGCTCAAATCATCTGTGAAGGTCAGAAAATAATGATACCGCCGCGAGCCTCAACACTCATCGGATTGCATACATCAGTATGTATTATTTCCAATAAGTCAGTTGCTTGCTCCATTGTTCCGGAGTACGGACTTTTAGTCATCTTTCCCATAAGGCATGGTTCACAAGCATCGATTCATAATCAAGTGATTCCAAAAGCCCATCAGCATGGAGTTTCTTCATGCGCTTTACACCAATATGACCTAAATGGCAGTGCCACATATAAGTTGCACTATCATTATTAACTTTGCATCTTTTGGCTTTAGTAGTATGAATATGTGTATCACTACGATCGAGATTCAATAAACCATTCACCTTGGGTGTATGACCTCAGAAGGTTTTATTCATGTAAACAGAATAACAATTATTCTTTGACTTAAATGAATAACTGTATTGCAATAAACATGATCCAACCATATTATGCTCAATGCAAACACCAAATAACATTTATTTTAGGTTCAACACTAATCCCGAAGGTAAAGGGAGTGTGCAATGGTGATCTTATGAACCTTGGAATCACTTCCAACTCACATCATCACCTCGCCCTTAACTTGTCTCTGTTTATTTTGCAACTCCCATTTCGAGTTACTACTGTTAGCAACTGAACCAGTATCAAATACTGAGGGGTTGCTATAAACACTAGTGAAGTACACATCAATAACATGTGTATCAAATATACTTTTGTTCACTTTGCCATCCTTCTTACCCGCCAAGTATCTAGGGTAGTTCCACTTCCAGTGACCATTTCCTTTGTAGTAGATGCACTCAGTTCCAGGCTTGGGTCTAGATTTGGGCTTCTTCATGGGAGCAACAACTTGCTTGCTATTCTTCTTTGAAGTTCCTATTTCTTTCCCTTTGCCCTTTTCTTGAAACTAGTGGTCTTGTTAACCATCAACACTTGATGCTATTTCTTGATTTCTACCTTCACCGATTTCAGCATCGCGAAGAGCTTGGGAATTACTTTCGTCATCCCTTGCATATTATAGTTCATCACTAAGTTCTAGTAACTTGGTGATAGTGACTAGAGAACTTTGTCAATTACTATTTTATCTGGAAGATTAACTCCCACTTGATTCAAGCAATTGTAGTACCCAGACAATCTGAGCACATGCTCACTGGTTGAGCTATTCTCCTCCATCTTGTAGGCAAAGTACTGTTAGAGGTCTCCTACCCCTCGACACAGGCATGAGTATGAAATACCAATTTCAACTCTTAGAACATCTTATATGCTCCGTGGTGTTCAAAAAACATTTTTGAAGTCTCGGTTCTAAGCCGTAAAGTATGGTGCACTAAACTATTAAGTAGTCATCATACCGAGCTTTGTCAAACGTTCATAACGTCTGCATTTGCTCCTGCAATAGTTATGTCACCTAGCGGTGCATCAAGGACATAATTCTTCTATGCAGCAACGAGGATAATCCTCAAATCACAGATCCAATCTGCATCAATGCTACTTGAAAGCACAAGTGCTCCCTGGGTGGTTTTGGTAATAAATGTCAACATATCTCTTGTTGGACTGATGTTTTTATCTAGTACATTTCAGATAAGTTCAACAGATGGAGTGGTGTGGACAAGAGGATGTGGAACCCCTTCAAAATGCTAAGGACAAAAGATTGGCTCAAGCTCTAAAGCTCAACACTCTACATTTTGCTTTTAGTGATCCAAGATCACATGAGTCCATAGGAAAGCCAATACTATTAAAAGGGGATGAGGTGTTGCTTAATGGGTTGCTTGCTCAAAATGCTTAGTGATATGCTCCAAAAAAAACCTCAACCACTTCATCATATCCACATATGTCCCAAACCAAAAGTCAAACTTGGCCCCGCCGATTTGTTCCATCCGGCGCCACCGAGTTCTCTTGACATAGCCACTGCCACAAATCCTAATCAATTTGGTCTCACCGATGGGATCTCTGTCTCACCGACATGGGCTTGCAAACTCTCTATTACCTATTGCAATAATTTCGGTCCCACCAAGATATGAAATCGGTCCCACCGAGTGTCACACCCTGCATTTTGTAACACTTCATTTGCATTATTAAAGCATGAAAATTTGGACCAACAAAAACTTTTGCATTTTTTTGGCTTTTGTTTTGGAGTTGGATTTCTCTGTGTGGTTTTTCTAGTGCTCTTTAAAGTCAACTACTCCACCTTCTGTACTTCATCTCCTTGCCCCAAACTTCTGCCCAATGATCATGCCATGTGTATAGTACAGTATAGTATTTTCTTACAAAAATAATTTTGCCAAAAAGTATTTTCTAAAATTAGATTTCCAAAAACCCTTGAATTGAGATTTGCACTGCAAGCACTTAATTAAGGGCAGCAAAAATATTTCCAAAAGTATTTTTGGCTCCTATTAGATATAGGATACCAATAAACCCAAAAAATATAATTTTAAAAGTTATTTTCCTATTTTATTTAAAGGCTTTTTCTTAAGGCCAGAAATGGTCTTTAATAGGGAAAAATTATTTTATTGATTCAAAAATATTTGACAAAAATCAGGGAAACTCAGTGGGCATATATTTCCCATATATAAGAGTTTCAACATATGGTCATGATCAAAATATTGGACAAAACCTCCCAAAACCATCTCTGCCCATTTCAAGGATTTGAAATATTTCTACAAGAAATATTTTCATGAAAATCCAAGAAAAATCCAGCAAGTCACAAATGCATGTTGTGATCACCTTGCAAAGCCTCAAGTCAATTAAAGTCATTTTGGTTCACCAAAATGCCCCAAAACCCTCTCTGACCAGAACCAAATTTGAACAAGTTTGTACTACCAACTTTCTCTCTTTAACCCCAACTTTTGTGAGCATGATCACATGGCCAAATGAGGCCACTACACCAAGTAGTGCATCAAGGAGAAGTGTTATGCTCAACTAGATCTACACAAGTCTATTTCTGCTAATTTCTAGGGTTTACCAAAGTTACACAGGCAACTTTTCCCAAATGAGCTCAAATTTGGTGGCACACCCTATTTTCTAAGTGTCATTCCATCCTGTTAAGTATCATGGCAATTGGAGTTCATTTGCTTGCCAAAACCTTTATCAAACACCTTCTGCCATTTTTCCAAAAACACCATTTTGACCCCTTCCACTAGTCTCCTTGAGCTCAACTTTTTACCACAGCTCCTCCTAATCCCCTTTCACCTCCAGTATCAATGGCAAATCCACAGCTCACTTATTGGATGGGTAAAACCCCACTTCCTCTCTCTGGACAGCCCATTTGCACACTTCTTCTTCCTCTCCCCTCACCCTAGTGGCCATCCATGGCATCCAATGCACCACCCCATTTCTTTACTCACTCCTAGACCTGCCAGACACCAAAAGACGCGCTCACCATGCATAAAGAATGGCCATGCCGGCCATTTGGGCGCTCTAGAGCGCGCTACAGTGCGCTCCCGCACTGTAGCCGCCCCCTTCCAACCACCTCTGGCCACCTCGGGCCTCCCCCGCGCGCCTGCCGATGCGCCTCAGCGTCCGCAGCACGCTACACGGTCGGCCCCCTCCTCTCTCCTCCTCCCCACGCCTCCGCGCTAGCAAACAGAGGCCGCCCGAGCGCGCCAATGGTGCGGCTCACACGCGTGCGTCTCTAACCCCTTCCCGCTCTCTTCCTTAGCTCCCCTCGGCGTAGTCCATGCCCAGGAACACCCCAGACATGGAGCCAGCTTCTCCCAAGCCCTGTGGCGACAAGCAGGAGCTCTTCGGCGCACGAGTCCACGGCACCTCTCCGTTCGCCTATTTAAAGGCCTCCCCGAGCCCTTCTCTCCTCACCACTCGCTCTCTCACTCCCCTAATCATCCCCCTGCACCCCCAGTTCGTCTCCAGAGCCGCCCGAGCTCGAGATCGAGCTTGAGCTCCGTCGCTTCGGCTCGCCGGAGTTCGCTAGGTACAGGCTTCCCTCGCTCCTCCTCTGCCCCGATCTGAAACCACCTCCTCCCACTAATCATTTCCCCTCTCTTCCCCGCCTCGTTTGCAGCCGGAGTCGGCCGGAACCGTCGACACCCAAAGCTCCTCCGCCGCAAGACCTCATCGCCGGCGAACCAGGCAACTCTGGTGACGTCCACCACCTCCACCCGAACGACGACACGACGCTGAGCCCAGCCGTGCCCTCGCCCGACCTCGCCGTGCCCTGCATCGTCACTGATGAGCTCGCCAGCCACCTGGACTCAGGGTTAGGGATGACAGGCGGGCCCCGCCTGTCAGCCTCTCCCCTTCATCGCCCCTCTCTCTCTCGCTGACGCCTGGGCCCCGCCCGTCAGGTTTAAACCTGGCACGCACGCGTGCACCAGTGCGCTGGGCCGCCTCTCTGGCTGGGCCTGCTGCGCTGCGGCTGTTCTGGCCCAGCAGGCACAGTGCTCCTTCCCCTTTTTCTTTTTCAGTCACGTTTCCAAAAATTCCACAGGATAAAATATATGTCCAAATAAATTAATTCCAATTCCTAAATTCCTAAAGAATTGCAACCTATTTAATGGTGCAACTTTCATTCAAATCCAACAACCTTTTCTTCACTGTAAATATTTAAATGTGATTTTAAGCATTTAAATAAACCTTAGAAAACCCATTTCTCCTATTCTGCTACTCCAAATCCAAAACTAGGAATTTTCCCCTTCTTAGTTTTCAATCTAGTATTTAACAAAAATAAGTTGACATTTTTCTGAGCACTTTGGTTTTTCTGTTTAATTATTGCCTTATTTTCTCGTTATTATTTTGCGACGATAGATTGCGTTGCTGACGAAGGAGTTGGACCAGAAGACTTTGAAGACCCAGAAGACTTTGCTGAGCCAGGCAAGCAGCCCTTTGACCATGTCTATGAAACCCTTTTTATGCATGTCATATAGCACCATACTGTTGTTGCAACGGAATCATGATGAGGAGGTAACCACTTTGATGGGTTGCCTCTGTTACTTCCTCGTTGATACTTGCATTCGGCATGACCCTACCTCCTTATGAGGGATTATGCCGGTGGGAGTAGATAGGATGCTAAAGTAGTGCTACGCAAAAAGGGACGGGAATATGCATAAAGATGGAGACAAAGTATTTTCAAAAGACTTTTCGAAAACCCCATCGGGTGCCACTTATGACCAGGGGAGATGATGAGTTGGGTAGCCACTTGATGACGAAGTGGTGTACCGAGGCAAGTGTGTGTGTTGTTTTCAAAACGGATTGGTTTAAGTTGCGACCGTTATTCCAACCTTACATGCGCAACCACTCTACCCTTGTATGGGAAAGGGCATTATTGATTACCTAGGCCGATACTAGCTTGGAGCCCGCATTACTAGTGACGGGGGAGAGTTGGTGCTCTCTCTCGGGACGGGGTCGTGCCAGGTAGGGCGGCCATGACTGTCTTCACAGGGCACCGGACACACCGTTGGTACCCCGTGCTTGTGGTATGTGATGAAAATGGGAGCGAGGGTCCACAATTTTAAGATGTGAAATGTTGGGCACGGGGGTTACTGCCAATCGAGTGGACTCTATGTTAGTGTCGTCTAGGGAAAGATAGTGATCGGGTGCTTACCCCGGGTACTTGAGGTACCGCGGGTCGTGGATGACACGGAAGTTCCCCGGATCTTGTGGGTAAAGTGTGCAACCTCTGCAGAGTGTAAAACTATTCGAATAGCCGTGTCCACGGTCAAGGACAGTTGGGTAACTGCTCTTGGGCTACGTCCACATGTTACAAACCAGTGTGTGTGTTTGGATAAGTGGGAAGAACTACTTGGGTCAAGTCAAAGGACTTGACATGATTGAGTTGGGTTGATGCCCACTCTATTTATGTTGATATCTGTAACCTGTCCTCATGGATAATTGAATTCTCCTGATGCATGTCTTACAAGTGGTTGAACATGTCATTGCACTCAAAACTAGCTTTCCGCAAAAATTTACCTATATCATGCATTGTTGTACCTTGAACCAAAACATGGGTTGCTTGCGAGTACATTCAAAGTACTCATGGGCTTGCCACTGGTTATTTAATTGGCCAGGCATGGAAGAACCGGAGTTCGAAGAAGAGTTCTTTGGAGACGAACATGCGAACTAGGACGTTTCCCAGTCATAATGCCTATAGGGTTAAGGCAGATGGCATGGGTTCTACTTATCGACGAAGATTTCTGCTGCTTGTGTTTCATTTGATGATCAACCCTTAAGGCTTTATCTATGTAAGACTTGACCATAATGGTCATGATTTGTGTAAGACGGTATGTATGGATGTAAGACTCTTGTTATTCAGCTTCTGTGTGTTCAGTGAGCATTGATCTCTGGGATCACTGTACACGTGCATTCGGTGATCTCGACTTATGAGTCGGGGTCCCCACACCGAGTTTGCTTGACCAACTCTCTGTTTTGCTTATTACCAAAATCGGTCTCACCGAGTTTGTGTAATCGGTCAAACCGAGATGAGGTTTTACCCTAACCCTAGCACATCGGTCCCATCGAGTTGATCATCTCGGTCAAACTGAAATTCCTAAGGTCACATTATGAACTAAATCGGTCCGACCGAGTTTTCTGATTCGGTCCCACCGAGTTTGGTGATTTGTGTGTAACGATTAGATTTTGTGTGGAGGCTATATATACCCCTCCACCCACTTTTCATTCATGGAGAGAGCCATCAGAACATGCCTACACTTCCAACATTCATTTTCTGAGAGAGAACCACCTACTCATGTGTTGAGACCAAGATATTCCATTCCAACCATATGAATCTTGATCTCTAGCCTTCTCCAAGTTGCTTTCCACTCAAATCATCTTTCCACCAAATCCAAATCAGTGAGAGAGAGTTGAGTGTTGGGGAGACTATCATTTGAAGCACAAGAGCAAGGAGTTCATCATCAACACACCATTTATTACCTTTCAGAGAGTGGTGTCTCCTAGATTGGTTAGGTGTCACTTGGGAGCCTCCGTCAAGATTGTGGAGTTGAACCAAGGAGTTTGTACGGGCAAGGAGATCGCGTACTTCGTGAAGATCTACCCTAGTGAGGCAAGTCCTTCATGGGCGAAGGCCATGGTGGGATAGACAAGGTTGATTCTTCGTGGACCCTTCGTGGGTGGAGCCCTCCGTGGACTCGCACAACCGTTACCCTTCGTGGGTTGAAGTCTCCATCCACGTGGATGTACGATAGCACCACCTATCGGAACCACGCCAAAAATCTCTGGGTCTCCAATTGCGTTTGCACACTCCAATCCCATCCCTTAACTTTCTTGCAAATTGCATGCTTTACTTTCCGCGGCTCATATACTCTTGTCATGCTTGCTTGAATGTATTATGGATGTTTAAACTTGTGTTAAAACTCTACCTTAACTTGAAGAAAATAAAAACTACAACTTTTCTTTGTTAGGAGTCTATTCACCCCCTCTAGACACCTCTTCTCGATCCTTTCAATTGGTATCAAAGCATTGGTCTCCATTGCTTTGGTTTAAACACATTTGGAGGAAGATGGATGAGTTTATGTTGGGGAGTCTTAGACGTAGACGTAGAGTGCCTATACTTGATGGAGAGTTCTTTCATGAGTGGAAAATTGTGATGCTTGAGATTTTCAATGAATATCATTTGAACAAGTGTATTATTAGCCCTTGTGCACTTCATGTTGATCGTTTGCATCCTACCCTTGATGAATCTATTGACATGATCCATAATCTTAGAACTATCAATTTAATCACTAGAGGATTGCCTAGAAACTTGTTTGCTAGCTTGCCCGCTCTTGATTGTGCTTACACCATATGGAGATTTCTTTAGGAACGATTTCCAAACTATTCCTTGAAAAACCTAGATGAGATCCTTCATAAGTCTATTGCCTTGAGTAAGTTACATGTGCCAAAGGAGATGTTGGAATCATTAGCAATATCTTCTCCGAAGACATTAGAATTCATAAAGATGACTATTGTGATGACCATTTATCTAATGAATTTCCCTCTCTAGGAATTGATCCATCACAAGACGATGTTGAACATGGGTACTATGATGAGGATGATGATAGTGACTTTGATATCGACGAGTCTATGAGACACTTTGGTCTTATGGCAAGTCTTCGCGGCTACATGGCTGGAGGAAAGGAATGGGTTCTTGATAGTGGGTGTACCGATCACATGATCGGAGACAAGGATATGTTTCATGAGCTTGCTGAAAACGACGGCCCTTGAAAGTATGTCACTTTTGGTGACAACTCAAAGGGTAAGGTGGTTGGGCTTGGTAAGGTGGCCATCTCACATGATAGCTCTATACAAAATGTTATGCTCATTGAATCTCTTGGCTACAACTTACTTTCCGTATCTAGACTTGCTGACTTTGGTTTCAATATCCTATTTACTGAAGTAGATTGCCAAGTGTTTCGTAGAGATAATCATAAAATGGTCTTTAACGGTACACATAGAGGTGATCTATATATTGTTGATTTCACTAAAAAGGCTCAACCTAGAACTTGCTTAATTGCTAAATCTTCTAAAGGTTGGTTGTGACATATAAGATTAGGTCATGTGGGCATGCGAAATCTTGATAAGCTTATTAAAGGTGATCACATCCTTGGAGTAAAAGATGTTATATTTGACAAGGATAGATTGTGCAGTGCTTGTCAAGCAGGAAAACAAGTCGGAGGAAGTCATCCCATGAAGAACATCATGACCACGAGGAGACCGCTCAAGCTACTTCATATGGATCTCTTTGGTCCCAATGCCTACAAAAGTCTCGGTGGAAACTCATTTGGTCTAGTTATAGTCGATGATTTTTGAAGATTTACGTGGGTGTTCTTTCTTGACGATAAATCGCAGGTCCAAAGGATCTTCAATAACTTCGCTAGAAAGGCCCAAAATCAATTTGAAGTGAAGATCAAGAAGGTTCACAGAACGGGGTTCAAGAACGCAAATGTGGCTACCTTTCTTGATGAAGAAGGGATTTCACATGAGTTCTCGGCTACGTACACACCTCAACAAAATGGAGTTGTTTAGAGAAAGAATTGAACTCTTATTGAGATGGCGAGAACGATGCTTGATGAGTACAAGACGCCAAAACACTTTTGGGCGGAAGCGGTTGAGACGGCTTGTCATGCAACAAATCGCTTGTATCTTCACAAGCTACTCGGCAAGACGACATATGAGCTCCTCACCAGTAACAAACCCCAAGTTGGATACTTTCGAGTGTTTGTCTCAAAGTGTTACATTCTTGATAAGCATCGTCGTTCTAAATTTGCTCCTAAATCTCATGAGGGTTTCCTACTCGTTTATGGCTCAAACTCTCACACTTACCGTGTCTACAACAATTTCACCTGAAAGGTTGAAGAAATGGTAGATGTGAAGTTTGATGAATCTAACGGCTCACAAGTAGAGCAATTGCCAATTGATGTTGGAGATAAAGACCCTTCGGAAGAAATCCAAGACATGTCTACTGACAAGATTTGTCCAACGGAGGTGAAGGAGAGTATTGTCGGTGTTCTGGGAACGGGGGTCTCCAGACTTGCATGCCTGCGACCCATGGCGTGGCTGTGCTAGCAGGTCTGTATAGCCCATCATCATCAACAAGGCATTCAAGACCCTCGTGAGGGGCCAAGCCTCGCGAGGCGGACGACGCAAGACCTCCTCAGGAGCGGCCTCACCAGGCTGCCTCGCGAGGAGCGGAGATATCAAGGCGGGGTGAACCTCGTGAGGCTCTCGTGACCTGAGCCATGACGATCGACACTAGGCGGGCGCCAGGTGGGTGCCAGCGTGCGCAGCGTCCTTGTTTCCTCTTTGGTGCCAAGAGGGCAAGCGCAGGCGCGGAGTACCGAGGCATCAGGCAAACGTTTCCATATCAGTGCAACAAGACCAAGACCAGAAGGACGGCAGGACGGAGGTCACCATGGAGCCCAAGACGACGCCACCACCAGAACCTTTGGCAGGCGAAGACCACCTTTTGTCAGGATAGCTTGTACTAGTTGCCCCCTTTCAAATTGGCCGCTGTTATTGGCTCCCTTCGTGCTCAATATTTGGGGAGAGGACCAGGGCCTATATAAGTAGGACTAGCCACCACCAAAGGGGGGGATCTCGGCTGATCAAAGACGAACCCTTAGCCACACGAAGCACAAGAACACCTCAACCTCAGGAGGTTGTTCTTCCCCTTGTACTGTTCTTCATCAGCCCAAGAGGCAATCCACCACCACCACACTGGAGTAGGGTATTATACCACAACGGTGGCCCGAACCAGTATAAACCTTGTGTATTTGTGTTGCGAGTGCGTCGAGTTCGTCGGTGAGACCTTAGCGAGCTAGGGCGTAGATCGGTAGGATGGAAAGAACTTCGCGTGCGCCCCAGAGTTTGAACCTTAAGGGTCTGCCGGAACCCGTGATCCGACATTTGGCGCGCCAGGTAGGGGTGCGCTAGAGTCTCTTCCTTGCCAATCAACCCGTCGATGCTTCGCGGCCCTGATGTCTGGCGAGCCAAGGGCTGACTCCGACCGCTGGGCAGCTTGGCTAGCCCGGACGGCGACACCAGCCCATGAAGACCTCAACCCCGCGCCCCAGGCGGCGCGGGCGCTGCCTAACACTGCAGGGCGTGGGCAGCACGGCCAGGAGTCATCCACCCCCACTCCATGGCAAATGCGAGCCGCTGCAAGGGCCGCAAGCCATGCCACAACAACGGCACCACACACCCGGCGGGAGCAGGCGAACATGTGGGCCGCACTCACGGTGGCGCAGGAGTTGCTGCGGTGCCGGTTGATGGAGAGCGGATGCGACACACTGCTGGAACATGTCGCTGAGCTGCATGGATGCGGCGGCGTCAGGAGCGCCGCCTTTCTGCTATCTGCTTCCTTCCCGAGCCGCCACTGGACCTCACGACGGGCCACGCTACAACTGCGCGCCCTCGGGTGCGCCTAGGGGCGTCATCGGCCCCAGGACGGCCGGCGGCGCCGGAGGCCCCGTTGCCCCCGCGCCGCCTCTGGTGAGCACAGGCACGGGCATTTCCCCCCATGGCCCCAGCGAGGCGTCACGTTATCACCCCCAGGACGTTGCGCTGCGCTGGGTCGGGCAACGTGGAGTGTGGGGCACTACGACGAGGTGTTTGGGGAGCAGCCCCGGATGCCTATGTGCCCCGCATGATGGATCAGGAGTACACACCGGAGGACGACCCTGGCTCGTTTCTCGGGCCAGGTTGGGAGGAGGAAGCATTAGGAGCTGAAGCCTTCCAGGAGCCGCCGGAGAGCCCCGCCAACCGCACCATCGACAACAGATATATGGTACCACTAATCCCTCAGGAGCAAGCTTACGCTAACCATGAGTCACAGATGAACCAGGCCCCGGCGCCGAACGGTGGTTCCGACACGACAGGAGACACCCGCTGGGGGCTGTGTGGAAGGGGCCAGGAGCAAGGCCCCTCCCCGAGTCATGCGGAGCAAGGCAACATCTGGAGGTAGGCCCTCTGCCGGGGTGGCGACCATGACTTTTCCCCCGATAGAGGACCTGTGGTCACCGAGGGCGCCGCTGGCGTCCCCTCTTCCCTCGTTGGGCCGTCCCGGTTACTGGTCGTCCCAGCAGTGGCAGGGGGTAGAGCAAGGCGGGGCCCTCGTCCGGTGATATGAGGCAAGGCCGATTCCTGTGAAGAAAGCCCAGTGCCTGTGAAGCTCGCTGCCCGTGACACTCTCACGTAATAATGAGTGGGGTTGTACACGCCCTGGAGTCTCAGGGGTGCCGGCCTCAAGCCCTGGGGCTCCCTCCCACGCCTAGTGGCAGCACTTAGCTCTACGCTGGTGAGAACACTCGAAGACCAGAAGACTAGATTAGGCACCGGACGCGGCCATTTGCTTTGGATCTCTTCTTCTGTAGCCTTGCTTTCTGGATTTGGATTTAAGTTGAGGTTGATCTTTTGTTGATGCTTGTGGGGGGTGTATTTTCTCGTTCAAGCGATTTCTTGCCATCTGGTTCTTGCCTTGTTCTGGAGCTCATGCTCGCCGCCTCCCCCTCGCGGGCCGCTCGCGAGCGGGGCTGAGCACAGCACGCGCACCACGCGCGCCGACCGGCGCAGGAACCTCGCGAGGCCATCTCGGGCGGGTCAGGAGACCCTTCAGGAGCCCCGTGGTGACTCTCGACCTTACAACCCGACTCAAGGCCCGCTCCAGCTAAGGTAAGCTGCGGCGGCAAAACTTGCTGTCAGACTCATGACCGACCAAAATGCACCCTCGGCTCGGCATAAAGGAGTAGAAATCATGATTTGCTTACATGAGGGGCTCCCCCTCCCAAAATGCTCTCACAATCTTTAGGGGCCATGCTCGAGTTTTTGCATACAGGGTGGAGCAGTAAAGGAACCAGGAATTAGCCAGATATGTCGCTCGCCGTGTC
This sequence comes from Triticum dicoccoides, assembly GCF_002162155.2. Taxonomy (NCBI): domain Eukaryota; kingdom Viridiplantae; phylum Streptophyta; class Magnoliopsida; order Poales; family Poaceae; genus Triticum; species Triticum dicoccoides. The sequence goes on from NC_041386.1 coordinate 69,041,044, forward strand.
CCCCATGTCGTCTTCAGACGCGCCGCTGGCATCGCTGTCACCGTCGTTTGCGTTGCCTCCACCTTCGCCGGCGCTGACGTCCCCGTCATCGACCACATCGCCTTCGTCCGCCGCAACCACAACCCCGTCATCATCAGAAGCGAAGGCCCGGACCAGCGCGTCCACATTGTCTTCAACCCATCATGCCAAGTCGCCCCGGATGGCTTCCAGAACGGGAGCAATAGCGGCGTCGAAATCAAAGTTGAGATCGATGTTCCGGAGGTGGCTGAAGACGCGGGAGAATGAGTGCCTGAGCAGACTGTGACTTCTCTCTTCCACAAGCTGGCGAGCCCTATTAGACCGGGCTTCTAGGTGCGTCATCACGTTGGTGAAGAAGGTCATGTGACTGGCGTAGTCATTTGAGTGGGGGAGCAGTGCATTCTCGTCGCAGATGAAGCCCAAGGCGGTATTAGCCCTGTTCCGAAGACCCTGAAGCATGCGGGCGTGCTCGCGCTCCAGTGTCCGCCGTTGAAGCACTTCCTCCCTATTTTGCCGAGCGATAGCCTCGGCGTCATCAACCCGTCTCTAAAGAGAAAGCAGCTCGGCGCGGGCGGAGGCAAAGTTCGCCTGCGCCGAGATCAGGGCGGCGGCCGTGGCCCCCTCACGCCTCTCCGCCTCGTCTAACCTGGGTCTGAGAGCAGCGGTCCTGCCCACTGCCTCGGTTCTCGCAAGCCTCAGCTTCAGGGCGTGCCGACCTTCAAGATCTGCGCGAACCTCGGCCACCCGGCGGTCGACTTCCTCATGGACCTTGGCCTCGCGAGCCCCGACGGCATCTTCCGCTTGGGCAACCTGACGTTCCCTCGTCTCCAGTTGCTCAAGCTCGAGGCTACGCTCCACGGCTTCCAGGGCCAACGCCTCCTCGTGCTTCAAGACCTCATCTTCCTCGGCAGGCGTCCCCCTCAGCGACGCGAGAGCAGCCTTACGCGCCTCCACTTGCTGGTCGAGGGATGCGCCCCAAGCGTGGAGCTCCCACACGCGCTTCTCCGCGGCCTCGCGATGGCAGTCAGCTTCACGAGCCTCCTCCAGAGCTCGGGAGCAGGCCTCGCGGGAGGCTGCAAGAGAGGCCTCAGCCTTCGTGTTTTCTAGCTCGCCCTGGTGGCGCCCAAGGTTGATGGCCACTTTCAGCCTGTGCCACTCCTCCGCCAGTCGTAGACCCTCGGCCTCGAGGCGCGCGTCAACACCCGCAAGCTCCTCACCAAGTCGGCTCATCGTGCCCATCGCCTCCTAGAAGAGCCCGCGATGAACAACACTCCGCCCATCCTCGAACTCCAATGCACGACCTACCTCGTCCTCCGCCATGGGGGCTGCAGGCACAACGCGGAGCGGGGAGCCCCCTCTTGGTAGGGGGCTGTGGGCTGGTACCGCTCCGGGCTCCAGCCCGACCTCGCGAGGGGCCCCAGCCAGGTGGGGCCCGCTATGTCAAGAGGAGCTGAAGATCGAAGCCAGCCAGCTGTTGTTCATGACCAGAGGAGGAGCTCATGGCACGCCCGTTGCGCTCCGAGCAAGGCCATAAGGGAAGGACGATGAAGGCGCAATCTCGGGGCACCCTGGTGATGGACCAACTCCCACGACTGACCCCACGCCGTGGGCAGCACCCGAGCCTGCAGCGTTGGAGCTTGGCGGGTGCAACGAGACGAGAGGGAGCTACTTCTCAAGAGATTTCACGGCCTTGGCAGAAGGGGTCTTGAGGGGATAATCGTCAGGAAAGGAAGGCGACACACGGAAGATCACTGATATAAGGTACTTACTCGTCGACGGCAATATACTTTCATTGCTTCAACGACCCGAAGATGCTGTTGCCACACGGGGATCCCTTCCTCTTGCGGAGCTCCTCGAAGTCCATGCAAAGCCGACCGAAGCGCTGGACATGGCGGCCGGCGCGGAGCGAGGCCGAGGAAGAGCTTGGAGGGACAACTTCAGGGGTGCCCGACTGCGGTGAACAGTCGGGCGCCGTCTCACCACGACCCCCCGAGGCCTCCAGGGCTTTGACCTCGGGAACCACATGCTGTGTTGCCTCAGTAACCGATGCCCCAGGGGAGGGATCGCGAGCTCCAGAGGACGACGCCCCAGGATCACCGCGCGGCATGTGCTCCTCAGCACTTGGGTCGTCGCCTCCGTCAAAGCTCGCCCTCCTGCACCCTCACTCGGGGCGAGCTCGGCATCGACGGCGAGGAAGGGAACCATGTCAACGGGGTTCTCGCGAGGCCCCACCAGGCCGATCGGGCGCATCCCCCACTCATCAAAGGAGGGCATGCTCTCGGCAAATTCGGCGTTGTTCTTGTAGCGGTACAATAGACAACTCTTCCTGGGCATGTCGTCCGGCAGGGAGGCACTCGTCAGGACCGCAAGCACCGTTTGCCGCGTCTTAAGAGGAAGCCCCTCCTCCTGAAACCTCATATGGTCCTAACTACTGAGCAAGGCCCACATCAGGCGGGAATGGTGCTGAAGCAGAGCAACTCGGCGCTTGACGAACTCCTTCACCACCATAGGCACAGCCACGCCGTGGTCCTTCAACCGCCTCAATCTGAGCCAGACGGGAACGAGATGGGGGCTTGTGAGCCTCTGGTGGCCCCAACTAGAGTTGGGAATAGCAGGCCTTGGTAGAGCATGGAGCAGAGGGCTGAGCACACCGGTGTCGACAAACACCCATCATGTCCGAAACTCGCTCGTGGATGGAGGAAGATCAAAGTCGATCCCCTCGCCCACCGTCGCGGCCACAGCCTAGAAGCTCACGCACCCCGAGGTCTACCGAGGGTCTGTCAGATGCAGTGAGAAGAAGTGGCGGAAGACGGCCACCGAAGGTGCGCCCACCATGGTTTCGCACACAAAGGCGAAGGCAGCGAGAAGAGTCATAGATTGAGGGTCGAGATGCAGCATGTGGATCTGATAATGCTCGAGCACCGCATTGAAGAAGGCGAAGAAGGGGGAAATCTGGCCAGCCCAGAGGGCATCTATGAAGTTTGGGACCTCAGTGGCTGCCCGGGCAATGCGAGCCCGAGACGCGGGCCAAGCCGCCGTCTCTCCCCACTCGTTGAAACTGGAAGCAAGCATGGGGCACACCTTGTCCATGGCCTCGTCGTTGAGCACCAGAGGTCGGCCGAGCGCAGGCTCGAAGGATGGAGGCGCACTCGACGAAGACGGAGGCTTCTTTCCCTTGTCTGATTGTTTTGGCGCCATGGCGACAAAGCAGGCAGAGTGCAGGACAGATCGGAGGGGAGGAGCGGAGTCTCAAGGAAGCAGAAGGACTGGGGAGGCAAGGCGTGGGCAATGGGAGAATAACTGTGTAGGTTGCGGGGGGCGCGTAGCCAGGCGGATTCAAAGGCAGCGTGGGGAAGCGGAGATTCCCATGTCCAATCAACCACCACGCGTCAACAAAGGCCGCATGCTTTTGGTGCCCGCGGCGCTCCGTGCTTGATCCTTTGGCTTCGCCTCAAAGCAAAGCCCGAGCGCACCTTGGGCCCGGGGGCTACTGTTGGCATTCTTGGCCCATGGCGTGGCTGTGCTAGCAGGTCTATACGGCCCATCATCATCAACAAGGCATTCAAGACCCTCGCGAGGGGCCAAGCCTCGCAAGGCGTACGACGCAAGACCTCCTCAGGAGTGCCCTCACCAGGCTGCCTCACGAGGAGCAGAGATACCAAGGCGGGGCAAACCTCGCGAGGCTCTTGTGACGTGAGCCATGACGATCGACACCAGGCGGGCGCCAGGTGAGGGAGTCTTGGATTAGGGGGTCCTCGAACAGCCGGACTATATGCTTTGGCCGGACTGTTGGACTATGAAGATACAAGATTGAAGACTTTGTCTCGTGTCCGGGTGGGACTCTCCTTTGCGTGGAAGGCAAGCTTGGCAATTCGGATATGTAGATCTCCTCCCTTGTAACTGACTCTGTGTAACCCTAGCCCCCTCCGGTGTCTATATAAACTGGAGGGTTTAGTCTATAGGACAACAATAATCATAATCATAGGCTAGCTTCTGGGGTTTAGCCTCTACGATCTCGTGGTAGATCTACTCTTGTAATACTCATATCATCAAGATCAATCAAGCAGGACGTAGGGTATTACCTCCATCAGAGGGCCCGAACCTGGGTAAACATTGTGTCCCCAACCTCCTGTTACCATCTGCCTTAGACGCACAGTTCGGGACCCCCTACCCGAGATCCGCCGGTTTTGACACCGACATTGGTGCTTTCATTGAGAGTTCCACTGTGCCGTCACGATAGGGCTGGATGGCTCGTCTTGTTGTCAAGGACAACATCACCTTGGGGGGAGCCCTGGCTGTAGGCCAAACCCTCCGGCTACGCGGCTTCGTCATGACCGCTCGTTCGGCCGTCGCGCTGACGATGACTTCTCGGGTCATCAAAAACAGCCTCCACGCCAGCTTGGTATTTGCCGAGCAGATGGATCCAATAGAGATCTCTTCCTTGAACGAGCTCTTGGATCGCATCGCCGCCCTGGGAGTTGCTATGGACTATGATCGGATCGGGCTTAAACCTGATCAAAGGGAGATTAACTCTCCACCGGTCACCCATCAGATAAAGGTGGTGGAGGAGCAATGTAGCGATTCTTCCTCTATTCCAAGGACAAACTATGTCCGGATTTCCGAGATCTCCGAGCCGAATACCCGTCCACGGGAGGACATGGCCCAAGCTTCGAACCTAGAATTAGACAGCGGGACAGGACTATTGGGCAACATCCCGGAGCCTAAATCCACCCACCCACCCACACTCAAGTGATCTTTCCCACATTAGACAAGAGCCCCAAGAGACAGTACATCACTATTGGGCCAGATTCCTCCTTGTAATGAGCAAGGTCAAGGACTGTCGTGAGGAAGACACAATTTCATTCTTTTGCAAAAATTTCACGGACAAGGGAATCCTCAACGCCATAAGTCGCCGTGACATAGCACAATTTGCTGACTTGGCGGCCATAGTACGGAAGTACTGTGCGATCGAAAGCGCCTGGAAAACCCAAACACAATTCTGGGACCCTCTGGCTCTCACTAAACCCCCCGTCCAAACTAAAAGGGTGTACTCTCGTAAGTTACCCGATCCAATTACAAACAAACCAAAGCCCACTACAGGGCGTGGAACTGTATTGGAGGGATGGCTCAATGGGCCATGCAAAATTCACAGTACAACAGATACCATGCCAACATACAGCCTTAGAGCATGTTGGATACTCCGACAGGTGGCCAAGAGCGGCGAGGATATCCTCACCAATAATACAACAGAGCACCATCCTGTGGAAAATAAAAATACAATATTAAAAGTCTTCGAGACCTTCGCCTCAAATAATAGGCGCAAGCGAACACTCTGCAGCCTCACCGAAGTCTGCCATGTTGCAGCAATAAATCCATGAAACGACATGGCCATAACCTTCAATGCTAGTGACGAACCTCAATTTTGAACAGCCCGAGCACCAGCCGCTTTGGTCCTTAGTCCAATTGTGGACGACTGCCGGCTTAGTAAAGTGCTCATGGACAGTGGCAGCGGATTAAACCTCATCTATGAGGAAACTCTTAGCAAGATGGAAATAGACAAGAGCCCCATTGAGCAAAGCAACACGACCTTCAGAGGAATCATCCCTAGTCGGGAGACACGATGTGCGGGAAAAATCACACTAGATGTGGTATTCGACACATCGGAGAATTATAGGTCCGAAGGAATCACATTCCAAGTGGCCCCGTTCAGTAGCGGATACCACACCCTTTTAGGGTGGGAGGCATTCGCGATCTTCCAAGCTATACCCCATTACGGGTACATGAAGCTCAAAATGCCCGGGCCCAATGGAATAATCACTCTGGCTAGTGATCCGGACATAGCACTCCGCGCCGAAAATAAAACCGCCGCGCTAGCCCTCGAGGCGTTATCCGAAGCCCTTGCGGCGGAAGAACTAACTGCGCTGCGCTCCACAGTGGATAGGGACGACATGATACTTGACAAAAGACCCAAGTCCACCTCTTTTAAACCAGTGGATGAAATAGTCAAATTCCAAGTCCACCCAACAGACCCTACAAAAACAGCATCCATCGAGGCACAGCTGAACCCCACAACAGACGCTGCACTGCGGGAGTTCTTGCGCGAGAATTGGGACATCTTTGCCTGGCATCCTTCAGACATGCCAGGAATCCCACACAGGCTGGACGAGCATAGCCTTAACATTCTAAAGGGGTTCAAGCCGGTTATGCAGACTCTTCAGTGTTTCTCTGAGCCTAAGCGACAAGCCATGGGAGAAGAGCTAGCCAAGTTAATCGAGGCCGGATTCATTCGAGAAATAAAACATCTGGACTGGCTCGCAAACCTGGTGATGGTACCAAAGAAGGACAAATCCTGGCGCCTATCTGTCGATTTCAAGGACCTTAACAATGCTTGCCACAAGGATCCCTTCCCCCTCCCCGCATCGATCAAATTATCGATGCTACCGTAGGACACGACTCATTGTGTTTCCTCGACACATACTCCGGATACCATCAAATTAAGATGGCGGAGTCCGATCAAGCCACAACGGCATTTATCACTCCATACGGCCCCTTCTGTTTTAACACCGTGCCTTTCGGGCTCAAAAACGCTGGTGCAACCTATCAACGCATGATTCAGACATGCCTGGAAACACAAATCGGCAAAATAGTGGAGGCATATGTAGACAACATGGTCATTAAAACCAGACACGTCGAATCTTTAATTGATGACTTGAGGCTTACATTCGACAATCTCCGAACATATGACATCAAGCTCAATCCGGAAAAATGCGTTTTCGGCGTGCCCGCCGGAAAACTCTTAGGCTTCATCGTCTCCAATAGAGGAATTGAAGCAAATCCGGCTAAAATCCGAGCTTTGTCACAATTGGCTATCCCAACAGACCTCAAGCAAATCTAGAAGTTAACTGGATCCGTGGCTGCCTTAAGCCGCTTTATCTCCCGATTGGGAGAAAAGGCACTACCTCTTTATCGCCTTATGCAACGCACCGAACACTTCGAGTGGATGGATGCGGCCACGGCCAGTTTGGAAGAAATAAAATCCGTATTGGCCACAAACCCAATCTTGGCTGCACCAAATGTCGGTGAACCAATGCCGTTATATATAGAGGCAACACACCAAGATGTAAGCGCAGTGCTCATCGTCGAACGAGAGGCGGACGGACATAAGTTCCTGCTTCAAAACCCGATATACTACGTATCCACCATCCTCACTCCATGCAAATCACGGTACCCGCATTATCAAAAGATAGCGTACACAGTCTTCATGGCATCCCAGAAACTACGACACTACTTTCAAGAGTGTTCAATTACGGTGGCCTCTGAAGTACCACTCAATGACATAATAAATAACCGCGATGCCATAGGCCGGATTGCTAAATGGGCTATTGAGCTCCTCCCGTTCGACATAACATATAAACCACGGTGAGCCATTAAGTCGCAAGTACTGGCTAATTTCGTCGCCGAATGGACGGAAGCCGAACTCCCTGAAGAGTATGGCGCGTACTCCAATTGGATCATGCACTTCGACGGCTCTAAGATGCTGGCTGGTCTAGGGGCAGGTGTCGTCCTGACATCCCCCACCGGAGATACAGTCCAATACATACTCCAAATATTATACACAGACTCCAACAATGCAGTAGAATATGAGGCCCTGTTGCATGGTCTCCGGATGGCAGTCTCCATGGGCATTCAACGCCTAGAGGTGCGGGGGGATTCGAACCTCGCAATATCTCAAATAAATGGGGACTTTGACGCCAAGGACCCAAAAATGGCGGCTTACCGCAACGCCGTCCTCAAAATGTCAGCTCGGTTCGAGGGGCTTGAATTCCACCATGTGGTCCGGGAAAACAATCAAGCGGCGGATATCCTCGCCCGCATCGGCGCTAAGCGCGACCTTGTCCCACCTAAGATGTTCTTGGAAAGGCTATTTAAGCCATCCGTGGTATGGGAAGGAGAGACCGGCAACAACAGTCCGGACCCGACCACAACGCCAGATACCGAACACTCTGACGTAATCGGAGGCTCTGCCACCTAAATAATGCCTTTGGCCCACGTGATTATGGCTGTCATCACCCTATGGACAAAACCCTTCTTGGCTTACCTAACTAGGCAAGAACTCCCTGATGACCCAAATGAGGCATGTTGCATTGTGCGACGGTCTAAAGCCTACAAGGTCCACGAGGGAGAGCTTTTTAAGAAAAGTGTTACCGGAGTACTTCAAAGGTGCATCTCCAAAGAGGAAGGACATCAACTTTTGGCAAATATTCATGCTGGACTCGGCGGCCACCACGCCGCAGCTCGAGCCCTTGTAAGCAAGGCCTTCCGTACAAGTTTTTTCTGGCCGACGGCCCCAGCAGACGCACATGATCTCGTTCAACGATGCGTCAGTTGCCAGCTTTTTGCAAACTAAAGCCATATGCCACCTACCGCCCTCCAAACAATCCCCATTGCTTGGCCCTTTGCGGCCTGGGGGCTTGATATGGTAGGACCCCTTAAAGGGGGAAGCCATAAGAAAAAAATACCTATTGGTCATGGTGGATAAATTCACCAAATGGATAGAAGCCAAACCAGTTAAAACGGCCAAGTCCGGACCAGTGAGAGACTTCATATCCGGGGTTGTACACCATTACAGCGTCCTCCACAGCATCATCACCGATAACGGCTCAAACTTTACAGCCGATGATGTAAAAGCTTGGTGCAGAAAAATAGGCATTAAGCTCGATTATGCCTCTACCTATCACCCGCAAACTAACGGTTAAGTTGAGCGAGCAAATGGTCTGATCATGAGCAGCATTAAACCCAGATTAGTGCGATCCTTGAAGGAATCAGACACATGGGTGGAGGAGCTTGACTCCGTACTATGGGGGCTGCGGACCATGCCGAATCACACTACCGGATAAACACCATTCTTCATGGTGTACAGCGCAGAGATGGTACTGCCCTGCGACATAATTCATGACTCACCTCGAGTGCGCATGTACGAAGAAAGAGAAGCCGAGCTCGATCGGCAGGACAGCTTGGATGCATTGGAGGAGGAGCATGACGTGGCAAAAGCCCGTTCCGCATTTTATCAATAGCAGGCTCGAAGATACCAAAGCAGAGAAGTACGGGCCAAAACTTATAATGTTGGTGAACTCGTTCTGCGCCTACCGGAGAAGAAAAAGGACAAGCTCAAGCCTAAATGGGAAGGTCCCTTCGTTGTTGACAAAGTTCTAACCGGTGGAGCGTACCGTCTGCGGGATGAATCAGACAATCGACTCGAGCCAAACCAATGGAACGCAGCCAGACTCCGAAGGTTCTATGCCTAGTGCCGGACTCTGTGTTCGTCTCCCTACCTCCGTCAATTTTTTTATATCCGTTATCTGTCTTTTCTTTCTTTCTTTCTTCCCTTTTTCTCCACGGCCTTAAAAGGTTAAAATGTGTCTTGACTACACAATCTTGACACGCTAGGCGTGCTCATTATACCTGGGGGCTTCTTATACAGAAGCTTAATATAACTACGTTCCGGGCTCTATGCCCCCCGCACATGTGTTACTTTTCCACATGTACCTTTTCTTCGCCATTATATGCATCGATATGACTTAAGTTTTGGCCAAGCTGGGTTGTCTGGCTCTTGTGTTTATGCCCTACGTTCCCGTTAATTCGGCTAGGGCATAAGGGGAGCACCTCTGCGATTGTTACTACCGGGTCAGCCGGATGTCTACCTCAGACTGGGTGAAGCTGAAAGCTAGTGTTCTTAAGGGAATATTCGGTCGGTGAACAAAAGATGACTTTAAATTATTGCAATACATGCCCCCAGATGTTTATATCCTACGTCTCTTCTCGCAGTTCGGACATGCACATTAATGCATGCGTACCCAGGGAAAGGAACCCTTAACGGAACTATTCTCCCTGGAAGATGTTTCTTACTATCCATGTAATATAACATAGCTAGTTGGGTACTTGTCTGTTCAAGCACTTATGACCCCTACGCCTGGTTTCCACGCATACCCCGGTTTTATATAACTGAGCAGGTATTCGGATACACTCCAGACTGTCGGGTCCGGAGGTTGAAGCGAAAAGGTCCGCTATGACAAATGATTTACAATCTGGCTAGGGACAATATATGTCACTTGAAGTACACAGTCACTTAGACTGACTAATTTCTTCTTCTCTACCATCCAATAGGCTGTCTAGCCTACAATCCTATTGGGAATACTTTGCGGCTAATTTCACCTGGTCATAGACCAAACTGACGGGGATCTCTTCCCCATCAGACCCCACAGGTCCGACCTCGGCCATGTGGTTAGGGTCAGCCTTGGTATATCACGTCTTCACCATGGCCCAGGCTTCCCTTGCACCTTGTCGGCAGGCTGATATCTTCCACAATCGAAAGCGCCGCCGCACTCCCTTGAGCATCTCTACAAGCTCCCCATGCCTCCTGGCAGGGAGGCGGATGGCCACAAGGCTTGGGAAATGCCCTGCATCACCTGCCGAACTTGTTCGTGCAGCTGTGAGAGCTCTAGCAGAAGATCACCCGTAGACCCGGGCATCTCCTCTATGGGATGACCCAACAGCATACCTACAGATATAACTCCGTTATCCGGTTTCTTCGCCGAACTCTATAAAAGTTCATTCAAGCACTTACTAAAAATGCCGCGTCGAAGCCTCTTATTCTCCTTTACAGAGTCAGCTAGCTGGGCCCGAACGTCTTTCAGTTCAACGCCCAGCTGGGTATTGTCATCTTGGAGACCAGTTTTCTCCTACCTAACCCACGTGAGCACGCGCTCGCCAGCCTCTAGCTGTCGTTGAGCATGTTGCTCATCCCCTCGCACGACCTTCAGATTCACTCCGGGGTCATCTGCAGAATCTATTGTTAGATTTGTATACATGCTGAATACTAATAGGTACATATCCTTCTTTTCGATAGAAGCAAGTGTTAACAGATGGGGCCTTCGCAGACTCATTCATTGCGGCAACTGCGGCCCGCAGCTGGGCTTTGCACTCCTCCAGCTCTTGAGACAACTGGGTATTCTTCTCCGTAAGAGCCTACACAAATAATGATCCTTAAATCAGTTGTGTCAACTGTTTCAAATCTCAGGGCTACTAATATATATAATTATCAGATTTTCTTACCCGTATATCCTTTACATACTGGACTGTGGCTCTGGCAAGACCATTTTGAGCAGCTCGGATGTACGCGTCTCTTGAGTTGAAGGCATCGAATGCCTCTTTGGAGAAACCCGGGTCCCGGAGTATGGCCCGGCGGCGCCTGTGATTCATGGCACTCTCTACTTCGGAGTTCGTAGTGGACAACCTATTCGCATCCTCTGTAGGAGGAACATCCAGTGTTGTCCCCGCGTTAGCATCTGCCCCTAAGTCCGGCTCTAGAGTCCGGCTGGTGGAGGCATGGCCGGCAGGCTCTCCGGGCACGGTCCGGTGAGCGTTTTTCTGCCAGGAACCATGGACGTTATTATATTTTAAAGACGACAAACCATGAAGCAGGGTTTTTCATACCTCTGCGACGGTGTCTCAGTCCTGACCGCCTTCCTTTTAAGCCTATCCGGTTTCGGTGCCCCTTCCTGGTGAGTCACTGCGGGTCCGCGTGGCGTCCCGAGGGCCTTCCCTGTAGGACACCATATGTGTGTGATGGGCGAAGTGCACAAAGGGATCCTTCTCGGAAGTTGGGACTCCGGTTTTACTTACATGTGATGCCGGGAGCAGGCCCGGATAATCGACTATGATAGCCACCAAGGCACCGTCGTAGCTCAACTGATAGAACATCCTATCGATGAGTTCCACGAATATGTCCGGATCTTCTTCGAGTCTGGGGTCGAGGGCCCGGTCAGGGTCCTCTGGCTGTGGAGATGGGCTATAGACCTCCCTCACAGCTTTTCGCAGTTCCTGCTAAGAAATAGCAAGGTAAAAACTTATAATGAAGAATGCGGGAAGATCTGGAGTAAAAGGTAGCAGCTCACCCAGTTTGGGGGGTTGTACATGGAGAATCCATCCCGTGGCTTAATACGGATGAACTCCTCTTCCTCTCCTTTGTATAAACCGGACATTACTTTCACTAGAGCGGCGGCGGAGTCTGGACCTTTACGGCCGCAGCGGGTGGCATCGTCTTCTCCATTGAAGTGCCACATGGGTTTCCCCCAATACCGAAGTGGCTGCACCCCCCGCATTATACATATTGACATAACCTCGATTATTGTCAGTCCTAATTTGGCCAGCGTTTCTATCCTGCCCATCAGGTAAAGGACCTCTCTGTTATCTTCCTCCTGGGGGCTCCGAGGACGCCAGCTGCGGCGTTTCTTCAAAGGGGCATTATTGAACTCAGGAAGGCCCATCCGAATAGGGTCCGGAAGAGGGACGTCCTCCATATAAAACCACTCCGAAGGCTAGTCTTCGGATGTCTTCTTTGGGGTACCAGACAGGTATCCGGTCCCTGCGATGCGTCATATATCGGCTCCGCCCACTTGGTATATTGACTCCTTCTATGTACGGGGTACGAGGCAGAATAGCCTTTTCCATAGCTTGAAATGAGCTTCGCAGCCCAGAAACAACTCGCAAAATGCGACGTAGCCGGCGATGTGTAATATGGAGGTGGGAGTAAAGTTATGTAGCTGGAGACCGTAGAACTCCAGGAGCCTACGGAGGAACAGATGGATTGTAAATCCGATTCTCCTCAATAAGTAAGGGACAAGGCATACACGTTCCCCCATGGACGGGTTGGGGAAGCTCTCTGCTTGCTCGCCGCCGTTATAAGTGGCTAGTACGGCTTGGACAGGGACCATATACACAGGAGGGAGAAACCCCTAGGTCTGTAATTCTACTAATTGGCTGTGAGGGATGGAACAGTTCTCCCAATTGCCTAGCTTAGCGCTACAGGAGCGAGAGGAGGAGCTGCGATGGCCGGCCATGATAGGATGGGCTTTTTCGGGTGTGCTCCGAGGGATACTCGTTGTGGGAGGATGGTGTGATCTGATCTGAGGATCCCCGACTCTTTAAATAGGCGATTTACTCACAGGGTTAGGGTGGCAAATGTAAAAATGCCCCGACTTCTCACATTTGCTCGACACGTGGAAGATAGCCATTATTAAAGCGCAGAAGCCGAGGAGTGCAACATTTATGGGAAGCCGGACACTACTCGTACTCAGGATTTGGAGGAGAACCCGCCTTGCAATGCCGAAGACAATCTGCGCGTCGGACTCATCGTCATTGAAGCCTGGTTCAGGGGCTACCGAGGGAGTCCTGGATTTGGGGGTCCTCAGACAGCCGTACTATATGCTTTGTCCGGACTGTTGGACTATGAAGATATAAGATTGAAGACTTCGTCCCGTGTCCGGGTGGGACTCTCCTTTGCGTGGAAGGCAAGCTTGGCAATTCAGATATGTAGATCTCCTCCCTTGTAACCGACTCTGTGTAACCCTAGCCCCCTCCGGTGTCTATATAAACCAGAGGGTTTAGTCCGTAGGACAAAAACAATCATAATCATAGGCTAGCTTCTAGGGTTTAGCCTCTATGATCTCATGGTAGATCAACTCTTGTAATACTCATAGCATCAAGATCAATCAAGCAGGACATAGGGTATTACCTCCATCGAGAGGGCCCGAACCTGGGTAAACATTGTGTCCCCTACCTCCTGTTACCATCCGCCTTAGACACACAGTTTGGGACCCCCTACCCGAGATCCATCGGTTTTGACACTGACACCAAGTGGGCGCCAGCGCGCGCAGCATCCTTGTTTCCTCTTTGGTGCCAAGGGGGCAAGCGCAGGCGCGAAGTACCGAGGCAGCAGGGAAAGGTTTCCATATCAATGCAATGAGACCAAGACCAGAAAGACGACAGGACGAAGGTCACCATGGAGCCCATGTCGGGACCCCGATTCTAAGTCACGCCGGTCTAGCACGTAACACCTCATATCACTTTGTGGCCTCACGCACGGTATCCCTACGGGTGTCGCCTTAGCATGGCCCGGAACTGTTTGCACCTTTTGGCTCACGTATATGATAGTGTCGCTAGCATCCATATGACAGAGAACCCAGGCCGACATGGCTAGTCGTGAACCCAAAGCGGCACAGACCTATGGAGACAGGCATACATGAATCACATCGAGCATGTCGGTCAACAGCGTATGAATCAGGGCTGTAGCACTGGGCTAACAGGACTCTGGAAGTCACCGCGTGACATTTCCCCGAAGGGACAGACATAGGAATGAAGTGGAACACATGCCGGCCAGTCAAGTGTTCTGAGCAGTAGTGCTGGGCTAGCAAGACTCTGGTGAACCGGGCTGTAGCGGACTACTATGGCTCAAGGAAGCACTAGACTACATTTCCCCATAAGAGAGGCTGCCAAGGACAAACAACTAGATTGTCGGATCCCACACATAGCAATACATGTCACACGTACGCATAACATGCAAGTATGTGATGTACAACATGTCATCACAACATAATGCAATTCATATAGATAAAGACTCAGAAGAGCCACATAGCATAAATACAAACAGGGGTCACATGACCCATCATTCAGAGCATACAAGCAATGGAAGCATCAGATGTCTGAGTACAGACAACTACAACAGAATAAGGCCGAGAAGCCTGACTATCTACAAGTCCCTCCAAGGTACAAGATCGTAGCTGAGGTAACAAGCTACTCGTTGAAGTCCAAGCGGTACTACTAGTGAGACAGATGTCTCACCTGCAAAACATAAATAAAGCAAACGTGAGTACAAAGGTACTCAACAAGACTTACATCAGATCCTATCATACATGCATTTGTATCAAGAAGGTAATGTGGGGTTTAGTTGCAGCAATGTAGCTTTGACTCAGTGGCTATCCCGTTCTACGACAATGAGAAACTTCTTTGAGGTGAGGCAGCGCACATGAGTCCACTAATCACCACATCAATACACTACTATGGATTCATCCCCGTCTCTCCCACGAGAAGGCCATCCATAGCACTCACACTTATCTTGAGCATTTTAGAGTATCCACTTCAGGTTGTCTATGTACCATGTAAGCATCCAAGAAGTCCATAACCGAGGACACGGCTATTCGAATAGATCATGATAACCCTGCAGGGGTGTACTTCATCACACACGCTCTCACCACTTATCACCGTATACCCATCATGTATCTTGGCAACCTTCAAGCGGAAGCCTGGCGAGGGTGTCGGCCACGACCTGACTAACCACACAAGACTCTAGTCCAGGTTTATCGCCTATTCGGGTTCCATCCGCAAGGAGATCCGGCCGAGGCTTCGCTCACGGCCCCAAACGATGCGTACAGGGTTCCCGAGCCCACCATCCGGGTTCCACTCGGTACACCGGGCCACGTGTGCCTAGTCTGTCCCAAGTCCACCCTGTCGGGTGCCACTCGATAGAAAAATAGCACTACCTACAAACACCAGAAACTATTTGCAACTCCTGGACAGAGTTCAAGGCGGTTAATAAGTCGAGAGAGCTTGGAGTGCCCGGAGCCCAATGTGTGGTAGTAGCTAGTCATTGGACAACTTACACAGAACTCAGTTCTTAAGGACGGTCCCAATGAGACAACCCACCATGTACTCCTACATGGCCTCTCACCGCTACCTTTACCAAATCGTGTTCACACACTTAACTTTCATTACCAGAACATATCATAACATTCCAATTCATTCCTGATGAATCAGACCTGACACAACTCTAAGCAATAGCAGGCATGGCATGGTAGGAACACAACATGGCTCAAACAACTCCTACACGTGCTAGTGGGTTTTAACTATTTACTGTGGCAATGACAGGTCATGCAGAGGAATGGGTTCAACTACCGCAGCATAAAGTAGCAGTTGAATTGTTGTTGTCCTAATGCAATAAATGAGAGCAGGAGCGAGAGAGTAGGATTTTATCGGAATGAACAAGGGGGGTAGCTTGCCTGGTAGATCAACAGGGGGCACTACTCCTCAGACAGGTACTCTCGAACACTCTCCGGAGCAGGACCTATCGAGAAGGAACGGTGTCGGAAATCAAACACAAGCATATGCAACATTATGATGCATGAACATGGCATGAGTATGTGATGTTGTTTGAGTTAATGCATCTAGCATTTATTTGGTTGAAGTCCATTTGAACCAAGGGTTCAAATACAACTCCAAATTAAGTTCTTAAATATGCCATAAGTGTGTTTTCATATATACAGCATGTATAGATGGTTTGTCATGCATGAAAATGGTACAGATGGATAGATTGAATTTCTCTGATAATTTTTCATATATAGATTATTTCAATCTGAGCTACGTTTGAATTTCTATGAATTTTTGAAGTTTTGAACATTTTCTGGAATTTCCTGTTTAAAAATAATTCCAGAAAAAGAATAACTACGTCAACATTGCATCATGCCCGCGTCAGCAGGTCAACGGAGCTGACCAGGTCAAACCTGACGACCGGGTCCCACATGTCATTGGCTCATTGTTAGTTAATAGTGTTAATTAGAAATTAAACTAATCCTAACAGAAACATTAGCAGGCCAGGCCCCACCTGTCATTGTCCCTGGGTAGTCAAACCCCAGGTCAACTGGGGGTGGGGGGGTTAGACCAGTCAACCCCACCGACGTTTAGCCACTGGCGAGGCCGAACGCGGCGGAGGGGCTCGGGATCACCATTCCGGTGACCAAAAGGACGGCAGAGAGCACCGGGGCGTAGCCCGTGCTCTCCGGCATCTAGTGGGATAGATGGGAGGAGGAGGGGTGGCCGGAGCTCGCCGGAGCGAGGCTCGCGACAGCGGCCGGAGCACGGCCAAGTGCGGGCGAGGGCTCCGGTGCATGGGGAGGCGAGCGGAGAGGCTCTACGGCCTCCTGGCGTCACCAGGAGCACGGTGACGCGCGCGGGTGCGGCTGGCTCGGCCCCTGGCCACGGTGGCGCCATGGCCGGCGGCGAGGTGCTACGGCTTCGGTCGAAACGGCGGCTGCGGTGATCGAGAGGCAAGGGGAAGAGGGGAAAACGACGATGGAGCTCACAACGGTCGCAGAGGGCGTCGAAGCGGGCTCGGGGAAGGCCAGACGGCGACGTATGGGCGCCGGCGATCTCGGGCGCTCGTGGTGGAAAACGGCGGCAACGAGGTCGAGGTAGGGCGTCCCCAGCTGCGTGGCTTGACGAAGACAAAGAAGGCGACAGGGCGGAGCTCTAGGACACAGCAGCAATGCGAGGGAGCACAGTGGGCACGGCTTTGGCGAGCGGCGGCGATGACAGCGCTCGGGCGTTCGTGGGGAAGGGCGAGAGAGAGGAGAGGAGGCCACTGGAGAGAGGGAGAGGGAGTGAGAGAGGCCGAGGGGAGTGCGTGGCGTCGTCGGGGGCCTCCAGCAGCGAGCGGGGAAGCGGGAGGTGGCGGCGGTGGCCGCGCGCACGTCGGGCACGCGCTGTGCATCCGACTGGCGGGATGAAGAAGACCTCCCTGCCCCTGGTGGGCTGGGCCGGCCAGATGGGCTGCCAGGTAAGTCCCAGGTACTTCTCTCCTTCTCTCTTATTTCTCTTTTCTATTTCTGACATTTGTTTTCTGTTTTTTTAAATAATACTAAACTAATTTATTTAATTCTGTCAATTTTTGCGGGGGCCTAAGGAATTAATCCAAAACCCCTCACCAAAATTTAGAATTATTGGACAATATTTCATACATATAAAAATATTTATCCAACATAAATAATTACTGGATTAACTCCAAGTGTCCAAAATAAATATTTATGAGTTCCTTAAAATATTGGTTTGATTTTTACCTCTGACCAATATTTTCAGAGAGTAACATGAACATTTTCTTGGACCTTTTTGGAGAAATTTTTATCTGGATTATTTCCAGAAATGATTCTGAGGGTTTCACAAATCCCCATTTCAAATTTAAATGGAATTTAAACATGATGCACAAATGAAGGCTAGCCTAGGTCATACCATAACTAGGGATGTGACAGCCCAGGATGGCGTCACCACCAGAACCTTTGGTAGGCGAAGACCACCTTTTGTCAGGATAGCTTGTACTAGCTGTCCCCTTTCATATTGGCCGCCGTTGTTGGCTCCCTTCCCGCTTAATATTTGGGGAGAGGACCAAGGCCTATATAAGTAGGACTAGCCACCACCAAAGGGGGGATCTCGGCTGATCAAAGGCGAACCCTTAGCCACACCAAGCACAAGAACACCTCAACCTCAGGAGGCTGTTCTTGCCCTTGTACTGTTCTTCATCAGCCCAAGAGGCAATCCACCACCACCACACTGGAGTAGGGTATTACACCACAATGGTGGCCCGAACCAGTGTAAACCTTGTGTCTTTGTGTTGCGAGTGCGTCGAGTTTGTCGGCGAGACCTTAGCGAGCTAGGGCGTAGATCGGTAGGAGGGAAAGAACTTCATGTGCACCCTAGAGTTCGAACCTTAAGGGTCTGTCAGAACCCGTGATCCGACAAGTACCTCATCTGTCCAAGTGGAAGCTTCTACCTCACGACAAGGTGGAACCAAGAGTTTGCATGGAAGCATCCACAAGTGGGACACGCCAAGATGAAGAAAACGAGGAAGTACACCAAGATGAACCTCATCAACCTCCTTCTCCACCATGAAGAGAGAACGACAACTTCAACAATGAAGAAGGCCAAGAAGGAGAACGAGATGATGAAGAAGATGCTCCACCCAGACCCAAACAAAAGCTCCCACGAGTTCGAGCAGGAGTTTCACGAGACCATCCCGTTGAACAAATCTTCAACGATATTCAAACCGGGAGAATCACTCGCTCTAAAACTCGTTTGGCTAATTTTTGTGAACATTATTCATTCATCTCTAGGATTGAACCTATGAAGGTTGAAGAAGCATTGGAAGATCCAGATTGGATAAATGCCATGCACGAAGAGCTACACAACTTTGAGAGAAACCAAGTGTGGACATTGGTCGAGAAGCCCGACAACAACCACAACATCATCGGTACCAAATGGGTGTTTCGCAACAAGCAAGATGAAGATGGTGAAGTCGTCCGCAACAAAGCACGTCTCGTTGCCCAAGGCTACACTCAAGTCAAAGGTATGGACTATGGTGAGACATATTCCCCCATTGCTAGACTTGAGTCCATCCGCATCTTACTTGCCTATGCTAATCACCATGATATGACCTTATACCAAATGGACATTAAAAGTGCTTTCTTAAATGGTGAAATTGAGGAGGAAGTTTATGTTAAACAACCTCCCAGCTTTGTTAACCCTAAGAAACCCGACCAGGTTTACAAACTTCACAAAGCTCTTTATGGTCTTAAACAAGCTCCTAGAGCGTGGTATAAATGCTTGACCAAGTTCCCTATTGAAAAAGGCTTTGAGATTGGGAAGGTTGATTCTACTCTTTTTACTAAAAGGGTCAATGGTGAATTATTTGTGTGCCAAATTTATGTCGATGATATCATATTTGGTTCAACTAACCCTCATTTTAGTGAAAAGTTTGGAAAGCTAATGTTGGAGAAGTTGGAGATGTCCATGATGAGTGAACTCAAGTTCTTCCTTGGTTTGAAAATCAAGCAAACTAAGGAAGGCACCTTTGTTTCTCAAACAAAGTATACCAATGACTTATTCAAGAATTTCAACATGCAAGAAAGCAAAGGTATGAAAACTCCCATGCCTACTAGTGGACATCTTGGCTTGACCAAGGATTGCAAACCGGTTGACCAAAAGGTTTATCGCTCTATGATTGGCTCATTGTTATATCTATGTGCATCCCGTCCCGATATCATGCTAAGTGTGTGCATGTGTGCACGATATCAAGTGCCCCCCAAAGAATGTCATCTTAAGGCTGTGAAAAGGATAGTGAGATACCTAATACATACACCAAATTTTGGCATTTGGTATCCTAAGAGGTCTTCTTTTGATCTGGTTGGCTACTCCAATTCGGACTATGCCGGAGACAAGGTTGATAGAAAGTCCACTTCAGGTACTTGTCAATTCCTTGGTAGATCTCTCGTGTCTTGGTCCTCCAAGAAACAAAACTCGGTATCCTTATCCACTGCCGAAGCAGAATACATTGCCGCAGGTTCATGTTGTGCTCAATTACTTTGGATGACCCAAACTCTTAAAGATTATGGGATCTGTGTGAAACATGTTCCATTGCTTTGTGACAATGAAAGTGCTATTAAGATTTCTCATAATCCCGTGCAATATTTTTGGTATTTTTATTGTATAGATTGGAAAATAAAGATTGCAAAATAAACAATGATAGAAATAGCAAGTAAATAGGAAAATAATATGATCGAAGATAGACCCGGGGGCCATAGGTTTCACTAGTGGCTTCTCTCAAGATAGCAAATTCTACGGTGGGTGAACAAATTACTGTCGAGCAATTGATAGAAAAGTGCATAGTTATGAGAATATCTAGGCATGATCATTTATATAGGCATCACGTCCGCGACAAGTAGACCAAAACGATTCTGCATCTACTACTATTACTCCACACATCAACCGCTATCCAGCATGCATCTAGAGTATTAAGTTCATAAGAACAGAGTAACGCATTAGGCAAGATGACATGATGTAGAGGGATAAACTCAAGCAATATGATATAAACCCCATCTTTTTATCCTCGATGGCAACAATACAATACGTGCCTTGCTGCCCCTGCTGTCACTGGGAAAGGACACCGCAAGATTGAACCCAAAGCTAAGCACTTCTCCCATTGCGAGAAAGATCAATCTAGTAGGCCAAACTAAATGATAATTCGAAGAGACTTGCAAAGATATTAAATCATGCATAAAAGAATTTAGAGAAGAATAAAATATTGTTCATAGATAATCTTGATCATAAACCCACAATTCATCGGATCTCGACAAACACACCGTAAAAAGAATTACATTGAATAGATCTCCAAGAGAATCGAGGAGAACTTTGTATTGAGATCCAAAGAGAGATAAGAAGCCATCTAGCTAATAACTATGGACCCAAAGGTCTGTGGTAAACTACTAACACATCATCGGAGAGGCTACGGTGTTGATGTAGAAGCCCTCCGTGATCGATTCCCCCTCCGGCGGAGCGCTGGAAAAGGCCCCAAGATGGGATCTCATGGGTACAGAAGGTTGCAGTGGTGGAAATAGGGTTTCGTGGTGCTCTCGGATGTTTTTGGCATATATGAGTATATATAGGCGAAAGAAGTAGGTCGATGGAACCATGAGGGGCCCACGAGGGTGGGGGCGCCTACCCCCCTGGGGGCGCCCTCCTACCTCGTGTCCGCCTCGTTGCTTCCTTGACGTCCACTCCAAGTCTCCTGGATTGTGTTTGTTCCAAAAATAACTCTCCCGAAGGTTCCATTCCGTTTGGTATTCCTTTTTTGCGAAACACTGAAATAGGCAAAAAAACAACAATTTGCACTAGGCCTTTGGTTAGTAGGTTAGTCCCAAAAATAATCTAAAAGTGCATAAAAAATCCCATTAAACATCCAAAACAGATAATATAATAGCATGGAACAATCAAAAATTATAGATACGTTGGAGACGTATCAATCCCACACAAGTTCACTACATGATCAAGTTCAACACCACCACCCAAGGTATGTTATTCCATCTTAGAGAAGCTTTACCCCAAGTCATGGGTCAAAGCAACTCAACAAGATGCGAATACGTCAAATGCTTAAACGAAAAATGGTAACCCCATTTTGAGCTTAAATGATGAGTATGGCCTACGATCAAGTGTCCTCACTTGACTCCTCAGTCAATATACCCTAACATAGGTGACTCTATTGCGGACCAATTCTAGATGAAGTTCTCTAGTGTTTCTATGTATTCTTGCATTTGTCTCTTGCTTATTTGTTTCCCTTCATCTAGATTTCCTTTCTTTTTCTTTGTTTTTATTCTGCATTCCTGTCGGATTTCGGGTTCCGGCAGACCCTTGAGGTATGAACACTGAGGTGCGCGCGGAGATCTCTCCCCTACCGATCTACGACCGATCCTCTCGTGTGAACTAAGATGAAAATGATGAACAACACGAGAGACATGAGGTTTATACTGGTTCGGGCCACCGTTGTGGTGTAATGCCCTACTCTAGTGTGTGGTGTGGTGGATTGCCTCTGGGGCTGATGATGAATAGTACAAGGGAAGAATAGCCTCGCGAGAGGTGTTCTTGAGCTGGTGCGATGAACTGCTAGGATGAGTTCCGTCGCCTCTCTTTCTCTCTGCTAGGGTCCTACCAGATTTCTCGATGTCCCCTCCCTCTGTGGTGGCTAGCTCTATTTATAGAGGCCTTGGGCCTCTTCCCAAATAACTGAGCAGGAAGGGTGCCAACAATCGGCCATTTCGAAGGGGAACATCTAGTACACATTATCTTGACCAAAGGTGGTCTTCGGCTGCCAAAAGCACTGGTGATGACGCCGTTTTGGGCTCCATGGTGACCTCCATCCTGCCGTCCGGCTGGTCTAGGTCTCGTTGCACTGGAATGGTAACCTTTGCCTGATACCTTGGCCTGTGCTTGCCCCCTTTGCACCAAAGGGGAAACAAGGACACTGCATAGGCCGGCGCCCGCCTGGCCTTGATCGTCATGGCTTGCGTCACAGGTTCCTCGCGAGGTACCCCTGCCTTGATCTCTCTGCCTCCTTGTGAGCCTGCCTGATGAGGCTGCCTCTGAGGAAGCTTCCTGTCATCCGCCCCGCGAGGCTTGGCCCCTCGCGAGGGTCTTGAGCTTGCGTTGATGAAGATGGGCCGCGCTGGGCCCCCACTTGAGCCACGCTGCAGGCAGGCAAGTTTGGGGACCCCCGTTCCCAGAACGCCGACAGTAGCCCCCGGGCCCAAGGTGCGCGAGCTTGGCTTAGCAGAGAAGCGAAGGGGCAAGTGCAAAGTGCCGCGGGCCCTAACAGCCTACGGCCTTGGGCGCCGCGTGGCGGTTGATTGGACGTGGGCGTCTGCACTTCCCACGACGCCTCAGCGACTGCACGACTGACAAAAGGGGGTGCCCGGGCTAGGCTTACTTGCCCTGCTCTCGTCCGTCTTGCCCTAGATCCCCTTTGTCGCTTTCCTCCCTCTTGCTCCTGAAATCCTCCAGATCCGTCTCAATCCTTCGCATCCGGCACGCCTTGGCGACTCGCAAGTCCCTGGCTGATGCTTGGTACTCGCTGGCCCTGGATTCCCCGAATTTGTCGGAGAAGAACCTCGCTCTCGCGCGCCTGATGATGTTGGCGCAGGGCAGTGAGGGGGTGACTGTGCTCAAGGTCGGCTCTGACCAGCCTGAGGGAAAGGGGAGCACCTTCCACCCGTTCTTCATGAGCGCCATTGTGGCCAGTCTGGTGCCTCCTTTCTCTGAGTTCTTCTATGCCGTTCTCCGCCAATACAACTTGCAGGCCCTGCATCTCCGCCCCAACTCTGTCCTTCTCCTGGCGATTTTCGCCTACTATTGTGAGGCTCATGTTGGTGTGAAGCCCTCGGTGGCCTTGCTACGCCACTTTTTCTCCCTCCGGGTTTCTGGCGCTCAGGTCTCCGCATGCGTGAGCTTCATTGCATACTCCAGCTCCAACGCCATCTCGAAGCCTGGGAAGAGGATCGAAGACTACCGGAGCAAGTGGGTCATGATGGATGTCGGGTGCCTCCACCCTCGTCTGGTATTGCCCACGGGGAAACCTAAGTCCGTTGACGCATGGTCCCGCATGGAGGACGCCGACCCTCGCGCGAAGGCGGTGTTGAGGAGGATGAACGCAGACCTGAGGCCAAGCAACTTGGGGGCGGCAAAGCTGACCAGGGCCATGCTCCTGAGGGAGTTCTTGGAGCACCGGGTGGCTCCGCTCCAGGAGCACTCGCTCCCACTGTGGAGGCTTGGAGGAGCAGACGCCGCCCTGCGCCTGAGCTCCGAGGCCCTGACCGACGAAGATCTGACTGCGGCCCTCCATTCCTTGGTTGAGGGAGACGTGGTGAGCCCGGTGGGCACCCCCGTCCCCCTGTTCCTTCGTGACGATTGGGAGCAGGTGGGGAACGCCATGCCCACCTTCAACGATGAGGTGCTGGTGCCCGCGGCAGCTCCCGAAGATCTAGCAGTGTTGGCGACGGTGAACTTGTCCTCCGGCAGCTCCAGCGGGGAAAAGGGGGAAAAAGAGGCGGAGGAGGAAGCGTCCAACTCGGAGGAGACTGGCGAGGATTTGGGGGAGTCCTTCCCTCGGCGCAGGTCCCAGGCCCTCCGCTCCATGCCGAACGACGACGAGGCCATCGCCAGGCGAGGAAGGGAGGGCTCTTCCTCGGTCACAAGGAGGGGCAGGTCGAGCCTGGTTCCCCCAAGGTCTGCTCTGGTCCCTGGGGCGGTCCAAGGCCAGCTCCATCCCTCCTGACGCACCTTCTGCTTCCGGGCCCTCCAAGGCTGACCCCCGCTGCAGGCTCTCGGGCTTCAAGTTTGGCCGGAGGTTGCTTGAGTCCACGGACGACGTCCAGTAAGTTCTCGATTCGTGCTCTGCTTGGTTTCTGCTGCTGAGGCTTGACGTTTGCGCTCTTTTACCAGGCCGGCACCTACTGCCAAGAGGTTGAAGGAGGCTTCTACGGCCCCGCTTGGGGTGAATCCGTCTGCCAGGGTGACGCCTTCGGCTCTTGGGGGAGAGGATGGCGAGGCCCGCACCTCTCTAACCCAACTGCCCTCGCGAGGCCAACTGGGCACCCCGGCGAGGAGTCAGCCCCCGTGGCCCCGCTGGACCTGGAGTCGATTGTGCCCGACGGTGCGGCCGTGGCGGCCAAGGCTCAGGAGGTCCCTCCTGCGAAGGCAGAGAGCACCGAGCTGAACGCCAAGGCGAAGGTCCTGACGGAGGACCGGGTGGCCTTCACGAAGCTGGAGAAGAAGGCTCGTGGCATACTGAAGACGCTGTATGAGAGCGGTCTGGAGGAGCCGTTGGCTGGTGCGGAGGACGGCCCCACCAAGCTGCTCCCCTTCCTGGTTGATGCGCTTGAGGACGTCGCGGATGTCCTTGGCCTCATGGTTGAGGCCGAGGCACGTGCCTTGTCTTCTGCGGCACTGACGCATGTCCTCAGCCATGTCTACCTGCACGACCCCAACATCGACTTCGACGGCCTGCTGGAGCCCGTGAGCGGCGACCATGCCGCTGCCGCCGCTGAGGCCATGAGAGGCCGAGCCGAGGTTTTGCTGGGGAAGTTCCGCTCCCCCAGCGTCCTGCCCGGGCACGGTGCCACCGGCCTTGCGACCTCGAGAGGTGAAGCCGTCCAGCGTGACTCCACCACCGATTTTCGCGTTACTGGGGAGTGATCCCTTCGCGACTTCCATCCTGTTTTATTCCTGCACATGCACCATGCCTCGTGGAGGCATTTAAACTTGTGTTTGGCATTGTGGAACAATCTTATGGCTTGTAATATTTGCTTTGAATTTCCTGGAATTTGCATTTTCCTCTCCTACTTGCTTACGCTCTGCATCGGCAGGGCCCGGCCCCGCGCGTACCTCACCCAGCGTTAGCCCCGACCGGAAACCATGGATGAGACAAAGGAGTGAGGGGCTACGTGGCAAGTTAGGCTCCTGAGTCACGATGCTCAGGAGTCCCCCTTGACGCGCGAGCAACAAGTAGGGAAGGAGGGAGCGAGGAGTGGATTGATCGTTCTATGTTGGCAGGGCCCGGCCCCGCGCGTACCTCACCCAGCGTTAGCCCCGACCGGAAACCATGGACGGGACTAAGGAGTGAGGGGCTACGTGGCAAGTTAGGCTCCTGAGTCGCGATGCGCAGGAGTCCCCCTTGACGCTCAAACGGGTTTCGTACCTTGGCTCCGCTCGGGGAGTGGCACGCGACGACTAGGTCCAAGGGACCTGGCTGGGTGGCGTGCGCTCGGGCGAGGCCTGGGCGTAGCCCCCGTGTCCAGCCCCCTCGTGCGGCACTCCCGAGGGGAGGCACTGCGATGGTGCCGGACACTGAGCTCTGGGCTCCCTGAGGTTGGTACGGCTGTGGGCCGCCCTCAGTTGTTTATCACCAGCGTGGAGCATAACGCTTTCGTATGTGTACGGGCATAGCCGCTCCTCGGCAGTGTCGTTAGCCAGCGCGGAGCATGGTGCTTCCACTGGTGCGTGGGACGGGGCTCCCCTCTGGGAGGAGCCCCTGGGGCGTGTACAACCCCGCCCTAACACGTGGCCGGCACGGTAGGGCTAGGAGAGGTGTATCTGGGCACCCGTGAGCCAGCGCGGGACTCACGAGGCCCTACCTCGAGGCGGGTTGCGCCTGGCTCTAGGCCTTTATCAATTGGTGTGTTCCTGCAGGGTTGTTGGAATGCAAATGCTCTACGTCCTCAGGTCCCGGCCCTCGAGCGAGGTCAACCACTGCTGGTATGACAGGTCGCGATGCCGTGGGTCCAGGCCAGGGGGTGAGGGCTGGAGAGCCAGTGAGAGCCCATGAGTCGCGATGCTCAGGCGCCCCCCTTTTAACATTCAAGCGCTTTGCATGACGACAAGCAGTAGGTGATAATTATGGGAATCAGATTAAGCGTGAAAGAACAACTTCATCCTAAGGTAAATGCTGGAAAAGCAACTGCCGCTGGGTCGGGCCCGAGCGGCGTGGGGATGATGCAGCCCGAGGGGCGCCCCCTACAAGGTAAATAAAGAGTTTAACCAAAATGGATATGTGCCGCGGGGACGGACACACGCGGCCTAGGAATAGTGCAGCCCCGTGGGCGCTCCCAGCTGAAAGTAGAACTCCAAAAGATGTCACCTAGTGCTGTTGAAGATGAAGTGATGCTGAGGAAGTAAGCGATGCGCGGTGAAGACGTCGGTCCTCATGAGCCCCTAGGCCCAGGGGCCTCGGGAGGCTCCGGTGGCACGTGCAGGTCTTCGGGGACCATCACCACCTCCGCGAGGACCGCGCGATGCCTGACCTCCTGAGCCTCCAGAATGCTCCTCATAGGCGCTGATGTGCGGCGACTGCGCTCGGCAGGCCGAAGGGCATGCGAATGTAGCTGTGAGGTGGTCCCTCACAGCGCCCTACGACCGAAGGCCATAGGCTCTCCTGGGACGCAGCTCGGTTGAGCCCTGGTGCGTCGACGCAGACGCACAGTCCTCCATCCTCGCCTGGATGTGGGGCCACGACAGGTAAGCGGCGGCTACCGCGCATGATTCTGGACTCTTGTAGCTCATGGGTGTTCCTTGCGATGAACTCCTGAGGGTTTGGTCTCCTTTGACTTGTACCTTCCTGAGGGAAGCGTCCTTGAAAGCACCGCTCCAAGTGGTGCCCGAGTGCTTCCCCCACGACCTTGGCAAGGTCGGTGGCTCTCTAAGAGAGAGCCCCCGAGCCCTGCCTGAGGAGGGCACCGGGCGCGCCTTCCTATGCGTGAGAGGGCGGCGCTCCCTGATCGGGCGCGAATCCTGACGCAATACCTCCGGAGGTGCCTGCCTTCTTGCGGCTCGGTCCAGGTGAGGTCTTCTTCTTCTTAAGGGTCGCCTCGGGAGGCCTCCCGCTCCTGTGATCCGGGTCTTCGATTGCTGCGGCTTCGAACGCACGCTCAAGCGAGCATACTGCGTCCCTTTCTTCGTAGGGTACAGTGATGACTCCACCGCTTCCTGGCATCTTGAGGACGTTGTAACCATGGTGAGTCACTGCCATAAACTTGGCTAGGGCTGGGTACCCGAGGATGGTATTGTACGGCAGGTGGATGTGAGCGACGTCGAAGTCGATGAGCTCGGTGCGGTAGTTGTTGCGTTGCCCGAAGGTGACCGGAAGACGAACCTGCCCAATTGGAACAGTGGAACCATCGGTGACTCCTGAGAAAGGCTTGGTCGGCTGAAGCTGGTCGTACAGCACTTGGAGATTGTCGAACGTCTCAATGGACAGGACGTTGAGTCCTGCCCCGCCATCGATGAGGGTCCTGGTGACCTGCGCGTTGCTGATGACTGGGGAGCAAAGCATCGGGAGGACTCCGGCCGTTGCCGCACACTTGAGCTGGTCTACGAAACTGAATGTGATCGTGCACGAAGACCACCTGAGAGGGCACGTGGCCTCAAGCTTGGGAAGGACTGCATTCACCTCGCGAGCAAACTGCTTGAAGATGCGCTGTGAGGCTGGGACCTGGGCGCCACCCAAGATGCAAGCAATTGCACGTGGCTCTTGGAAGCCCCTAGCCCCATCGTCTTGGTGTTGGTCTTCGTTCCTCCTTGGTGGAGGCGGCAGAGGAGGGAGGCCTGCGTTGCCGTGCGGGTGGCCCTCACGAGGCTGGTCCTTCCAGCCTCCCTCGCGAGGCTGGCCCTGCCCGCGGTCCTCGCGAGGGCGATCACGCCATCCCTAGCGAAGGCCACAGTCTTCCCATCGTCCACCGCCTCTTCCTCCTCCTCAGCCATAGCCCCTGTCGTTGTGCTCTGGGCGTCGGCCGATTCGCCCATCTCGCACGACTCTGAGCTCTTGACATCCATTGGTGTTGTGGGTGTGGAGGTCGTGGTACACGCAGTACCGTCCGCCCTTGGATGACTCGGGCTGGTCCCTGCCTTGCTTGGTGTCCAGTTCTGCTGCTAGCACGGCAGCCCCCTTGCGCTTCACTTCTTTGGCGTTGAGCTTCTTTTCTTCCGGGTCGGCTGCCGGGAGCTCGAGGAGGGAGAGACGCCCTTCCTCAGCCCTGGCGCACTTGGTCGCCAAGTTGAACAACTCCAGGGATGTGCACAGGTCTTCATGGATTGCTAGCTCTTCCTTCATCTTGACGTCGTGCACGCTGTCGGAGAAGGCTGAGATGATAGCTTCTTCAGTCACCTTGGGGATCTTGAGGTGAGCATATTTGAAGCGCTGGATGTACTTCTGCAGGGTTTCTCCTGGCTTTTTCTTGATGCGGCGCAGGTCGCTCACGGCCGGGGGCCGGTTGCGAGTGCCCTGGAAGTTGCCGATGAAGCGGGTGCGCATCTCGCTCCAGGAGGAGATCGTGCCGGGAGCCAGGTTCAGGAGCCAGGTGCGGGCTCCGTCCTTGAGCGCCATGGGGAACCAATTCGCCATGAACTTTTTGTCTCCATTGGCGGCTACGATGCCCAGCTCGTAGAGCTGCAGGAACTCCACAGGGTCCGCCGTGCCATCATAGCAGGGAGGGAGGTCAGGCTTGAACTTGCCTGGAAATGTGACGCCAGCAGCTCGGGGGTGAAGGCGAGGCAGCCCGCCGTGGCCACCAGCGCCCTTTGCTGGTGCTAGACTTGTTCTTGCAGGTCACCACGCGCCGCCACTGGGAGCAGCATGGGGTTTTGTCGTGGCGGCACTGGGGCGCGATCTTGGCGCTGGCGCTGGGAGCACGCGAGCACCTTCCTGGGGATGTGGGATCTCTTGGCAGCTCCCTTCTTGCTGCGCAAGCGCCGGACATGGAGGGTCCCGCCCTGGGGCTATGCGCCTTGGAGCCAAGGCACCTTCTTGGGGAGGAGGCGGCGGAGGCGCCTCCTGATCCTCGCCCCCTGCACGGGACGGAGGGCGAGGCAGCGAGAGGGACCACAAGGGGGAGCCCCTGCGGCACTGACGAGCTCGGTGATGCGGGCGAGCTAGTCCTCGTAGAGTTCATCGACGGGGCGATAGTGCAGGAGCTCCCACGCCAAGAGCAGTGAGGCGTGCGCATCCATGGGTGCGCGACAGGCGTGGGACGACGAGCCAGCTGGGGTCAGCGACAGGGTGGCGGTGCGGCCATCCCGCTGCACCGAAGGATGCTGGGACGAGGCCTGCTGCTCATTCCCCGTCGGGCCGGTGGCGGTGTTGGCGGTGGGCGACGGGGAACGACGTGGGGGCCGCCGACGGGCGCCGTCTGGGCGACGCGAGTGGCGCGAGCAGCCCGGTGCTCGGTGCGAGCCCGACGAGCGTCAGCCATGGACACAACAAAAGATCACACACGGATAGCGGAAGAAAGATTCCGGTGCACCCCTACCTGGCACGCCAAATGTCGGATTTAGGGTTCCGGCAGACCCTTGAGGTTCGAACACTGGGGTGCGCACGGAGATGTCTGCCCTACCGATCTACGTCCAATCCTCTCGTGCGAACTAAGATGAAAATGATGAAAAACACGAGAGACATGAGGTTTATACTGGTTCGGGCCACTGTTGTGGTGTAATACCCTACTCCAGTGTGTGGTGCGGTGGATTGCCTCTGGGCTGATGATGAATAGTACAAGGGAAGAACAACCTCACGAGAGGTGTTCTTGAGCTGGTGCGATGAACTGCTAGGATGAGTTCCGTCGCCTCTCTTTCTCTCTGCTAGGGTTCTACCAGATTTCTCGATGCCCCCTCCCTCTGTGGTGGCTAGCTCTATTTATAGAGGCCCTGGGCCTCTTCCCAAAAAATTGAGCGGGAAGGGCGCCAACAATCAGCCATTTTGAAGGGGAACATCTAGTACACGTTATCCTGACCAAAGGTGGTCTTCGGCTGCCAAAAGCACTGGTGATGACGCCGTTTTGGGCTCCACGGTGACCTCTGTCCTGCCGTCCGGCTAGTCTTGGTCTCGTTACACCAGAATGGTAACCTTTACCTGATACCTTGGCCTGTGCTTGCCCCCTTTGCACCAAAGGGGAAACAAGGACACTGCGCAGGCCGGCGCCCGCCTGGCCTTGATCGTCATGGCTTGCGTCACGGGTTCCTCGCAAGGTACCCCTGCCTTGATCTCTCCGCCTCCTCGCGAGCCTGCCTGATGAGGCTGCCTCTGAGGAAGCTTCCTGTCGTCCGCCCCGTGAGGCTTGGCCCCTCGCGAGGGTCTTGAGCTTGCATTGATGAAGATGGGCCGCACTTGGCCCCCACTTGAGCCACGCCGCAGGCTGCAGGCAGGCAAGTATGGGGACCCCCGTTCCCAGAATGCCGACAATTCCCTGCATCCAATTCATTACAAATCCTTTAGTTAATTCATTGCAAATCTTTGTGAGATCCTTCTTGCCTAGTGAGCTGAGGTGACAAATGTTCTCTCTGTCTTGAACTCGGTCATATCGATTCGTCTCTTTCGGTTAAGCCGAACCATTTCAGTGCAACCGAAAAATATAACTCGGTGTCACCGATTTCACCGCAGAGAAAACAATTTGCCACTTGTTCTTGCACTTTTGTTCCAGCTCCACTCGATGATTCTTGTCCTCTACCAGCATCATATTCTATATGTTGCTTTGCTCTGTGAGTCAAGGACCAAACCTATTTTGAATCATACTCCAGTAGATCCCTTCTTGGGAATTGATGTCAAAGTGGGAGAGAGAGATCACATCAAAGCTTAATCACTTAAAAGGGGGAGAGAGTACTTCAACAGGGAGAGAGATAATCACATCAAAGGCCCCAGATGCTTGGTGTTCAAGAGGATAGAAGTCACATGTCTTTAGGAGGGGAAAGACATGTTTGTCTTATGTTTCTATGCTCTGATTTTCTGTTCCCTATATTCTCCCATTATCAAATATAAGATTTAGAAGGAGAAAGACATCTAAGGGAAGGAAATCTTGAATTCATTTTATATCTTTACCTTTAGGGACATGTCTATATCCAATGGGAGTACCTAGTACTTATTCTCTACATGTCATCCCAGTCTTGGTATTCTTGTGGCTCTTTGGTTTGCTCTGTCTAGTAGTCATACCTATGATATATAACCTTGTTTACTCAGGTTCATCTCTTCCTAAGTATATGCATCACACTCATGTGCATTGAGACTTCTTGCTAATGTACATATTGTTTGCAAGGAGGAATCATGAACATGAAGTTACACTTCACATATTCACATCATTTGCTCTGATGTATATAGCCAAGATACATGTAACACATTGCTTGCTCTGTCATGTTTATGCATTCACATGCTCTTACATTCCATATTGACATGGATGCATACATGTAGGGGGAGCCTATGCATGTTAGATGTCTTTCCAAAGCTTTACCTGCTATTCTCTATATCTTTATCTAAATCTTTGATGTATGTTGTCATCAATTACCAAAAAAGGGGGAGATTGAAAGCACAAGTGCTCCCTGGGTGGTTTTGGTAATTAATGTCAACATATCTCTTGTTGGACTAATGTTTTTATCTAGTACATTTCAGATAAGTTCAACAGATGGATTGGCCTGGACAAGAGGATGTGGAAACACTTCAAGATGCTAAGGACAAAAGATTGGCTCAAGCTCTAAATCTCAAGACTCTACATTTTGCTTTTAGTGATCCAAGATCACATTGAGTCCATAGGAAAGCCAATACTATTAAAAGGGGATGAGGTGTTGCTTAATGGGTTGCTTGCTCAAAATGCTTAGTGATATGCTCCAAAAAAAACCTCAACCACTTCCTCATATCCACATATGTCCCAAACCAAAAGTCAAACTCGGCACCACCAATTTGTTCCATCCGGCGCCACCGAGTTCTCTTGACATAGCCACAAATCCTAATCAATTCGGTCTCACCGGTGGGATCTCAGTCTCACCGAGATGGGCTTGCAAACTCTCTGTTACCTATTGCAATAATTTCAGTCCCACCGAGATATGCAATCGGTCCCACTGAGTTTTCCTGACCAACTCTCTGTTCTTATTACCAAAATCGGTCTCACCGAGTTTGTGTAATCGGTCAAATCAAGATGAGGTTTTACCCTAACCCTAGCATATCTATCCCACCGAGTTGATCATATCGGTCCCACCGAAATTCCTAACGGTCACATTACGTACTAAATCGGTCCGACCAAGTTTTTTGATTCGGTCCCACCGAGCTTGGTGATTTTCGTGTAACGGTTAGATTTTGTGTGGAGGCTATATATACCCCTCCACCCACTCTTCATTCATGGAGAGAGCCATCAGAACATGCCCCCTTCCAACATTCATTTTCTGAGAGAGAACCACCTACTCATGTGTTGAGACCAAGATATTCCATTCCAACCATATGAATCTTGATCTCTAGCCTTCTCCAAGTTGCTTTCCACTCAAATCATCTTTCCACCAAATCCAAATCAGTGAGAGAGACTTGAGTGTTAGGGAGACTATCATTTCAAGCACAAGAGCAAGGAGTTCATCATCAGCACACCATTTATTACCTTTTGGAGAGTGGTGTCTCCTAGATTGGTTAGGTGTCACTTGGGAGCCTCTGTCAAGATTGTGGAGTTGAGCCAAGGAGTTTGTACGGGCAAGGAGATCGCCTACTTTGTGAAGATATACCCTAGGGAGGCAAGTCCTTCATGGGCGAGGGCCATGGTGGGATAGACAAGGTTGCTTCTTCGTGGACCCTTCGTGGGTGGAGCCCTCCGTGGACTCGCGCAACCATTACCCTTCGTGGGTTGAAGTCTCCATCAACGTGGATGTACGATAGCACCACCTATCGGAACCATGCCAAAAATATCTATGTCTCCAATTGAGTTTGCACACTCCAATCCCATCCCTTTACTTTCTTGCAAATTGCATGCTTTATTTTCCGCTGCTCAAATACTCTTGCTATGCTTGCTTGAATGTATCGTGGATGTTTAAACTTGTGTTAAAACTCTACCTTAACTTGAAGAAAATAAAAACTTCAACTTTTCTTTGTTAGGAGTCTATTCACCCCCCTCTAGGCACCTCTTCTCGATCCTTTCACTACTATCATCTTTCAACATAGTTTTCTCTAGGGACATATCATAAATAAAATGGGGAAGCTATACGCGAGCAATTGATCTACAACATAGATATGCAAATACTATCAGGACTAAGTTCATGATAAATTTAAGTTCAATTAATCATATTACTTAAGAACTCCCACTTAGATAGACATCCCTCTAATCATCTAAGTGATCACATGATCCATATCAACTAAACCATGTCCGATCATCACGTGAGATGGAGTAGTTTTCAATGGTGAACACCACTATGTTGATCATATCTACTTTGTGATTCACGCTCGACCTTTCTGTCTCACTGTTCCGAGGCCATATCTGCATATGCTAGGCTCGTCAAGTATAACCCGAGTATTCTGCATGTGCAAAACTGGATTGCACCCCTTGTATGTGAACATAGAGCTTATCACACCCGATCATCACATGGTGTCTCAACACGAAGAACTGTCGCAATGGTGCATACTCAGGGAGAACACTTGTACCTTGAAATTTAGTGAGAGATAATCTTATAATGCTACCGCGAACTAAGCAAAATAAGATGCATAAAGGATAAACATCACATGCAATCAAATATAAGTGATATGATATGGCCATCATCATCTTGTGCCTTTGATCTCCATCTCCAAAGCACCGTTATGATCACCATCGTCACCGGCTTGACACCATGATCTCCATCATCTTGATCTTTATCAATGTGTCATCACATGGTTGTCTCGTCATCTATTGCTTTTGCAACTATTGCTATCGCATAGCAATACAGTAAAGCAATTATATGGCGCTTGCATCTTATGCAATAAAGAGACAACCATGAGGCTCCTTCCAGTTGCCGATAACTTTAACAAAACATGGTCATCTCATACAACAATTTATATCTCATCACGTCTGACCATATCACATCACAACATGCCCTGCAAAAACAAGTTAGACGTCTTCTACTCTGTTGTTGCAAGTTTTACGTGGCTGCTACGGGCTGAGCAAGAACCGTTCTTATCTATGCATCAAAAACCACAATGTGATATAGTGATTGCTTTTTGAACTTCAAAAATAACCCTCTTCATTGAATCCGATTCAACTAAAGTAGGAGAAACTGACACCCACTAGCCACCTGTGTGCGAAGCATGTCGGTAGAACCAATCTCGTGTAAGTGTACGCATAATGTCGGTCTGAGCCGCTTCATCCAACAATACCGCTGAATCAAGAATCAACTAGTGACGGCAAGCAATATGTATATATCCACGCCCACAACTCCTTTGTGCTCTACTCCTGCATATAACATCTACGCATAGACCTGGCTTTGATACCAATGTTGGGGAACGCAGTAATTTAAAAAGAAATTACTTCACACACGCAAGATCTATCATGGTGATGCATAGAAACGAGAGGGGAAGAGTGTTGTCCATGTACCCTCGTAGACTGTAAGCGGAAGAGTTATGACAACGCGGTTGATGTAGTCATACGTCCTTACAATCCGACTGATCCTAGTACTAAAAGTACGGCACCTCGGCCATCCGCACACATTCGGCTCGATGATGTCCCACGAACTCTCGATCCAGCTGAGTGTCGAGGGAGAGCTTCGTCGGCCTGACGGCGTGATGATGGTGATGCTGAAGTTACTGGCGCAGGGCTTCGCCTAAGCATTACGATGATATGACCGAGGTGGATTATCAGTACTAGGGAAAACCTTATACACAAAATATTAGTAGCAGCACGGCACAAAAGAAGCACTACTGCTAATTAGGAGTAGCGCGGTCAAGGAAAATGTGCTACTAATGCGAATTTAGCAGTAGCGCTTGAGGGCTAAACCGTGCTGCTACAAAAATCCATCGAAAGTAACCAACACCTTAATTTTAGCAGCAGCGCGGTGTCGCGGGGCGCGCTTCTGCTACAGAAATAGTAGTAGCGCGCTTTTTGCTTAGGTCGCTGCTGCTAATTTTGAAATTGTCCACACGGTTGGCCCCATTTAGCAGTAGCGCGTGCGAGAAACATGCGCTGCTGCTACGCTATTATCAGTAGCGTGTTTTCGCTCCGCACTACTGCTAAGTCGCAGGGCCCCACCACCTTTTTCCACCCACCCATCCTCCCCTCCCCCATCCTCCCTTTCCCCTACCTCCCATCCTTCCTCTCTCACTCTTCTTCTTCCTCAATACTTCTCCCCCCATTACTCTCCCTATTCTACCTACCTTTCTCTCTCTTCATTACTCCTAGCTAACTACACACCACCTCCATTAATGCATCTCCTTTCTCTTTTTCCTTCCCCCTCCACTAGTTGAAGCTATCTCCTCCCAAATTAGCTAGCTAGCTAGGTAGATGCAGCATTTAGTTAAGTGACCTATTTGCCCCCTAACTAGATCTATCTTTGTCAAGAAGAGCTTTGTGCACTTTTGATCTCCCTACATCATCATCTCCACCGTGTGCTCGATCTTGAGATAGAGGTGATTAAAATTTCATGTTTTTGCAAAATGGAAATATGTGTATGTGTGTGTGATATGATAATTGGGCAATATGATGGAAATTGTGTGTGTGGCATGAGTTGACGCCAAATTTTGCTTTTGAGTTGCCTATGTTTTGCCGAAATGTTGATTTATTTCCGTTTCAGCGAATTCCGGGCAAACTCTAGATCTATATGTCCTATTTTTAGGGAAGGTCATGCCGAATTTTTGTATGACTTTGATGCATGCATGCATTTTTATAATCAATTTGTTTATTATTATCGTGCAGACATTCATGATGGTCAGTGGAATGATGGTGGACAGGTGGTTGCGGTCGGCGGTGCAGGACATGAAAGAAAATAACCGAACAGAGTTTTTATGTCCGTGCCGAAAATGCAAAGGAATAGTTTGGCTCGACCCCTATGACGATGGTCGTGTCGAAGTGCACCTGCTCATGACTAGTTTCATGGATGGCTATACTCGGTGGATAATTGAAGATGAGGATGACAATGTGAGGACGCCGACGGGGCAGGCAATGACGACACGGGGCAAGATGAAGAGATGATCGATAATGGCAGCTGGGAAGAGGCCGAACATGGCGGCGGAGAAGGGGCCGGACATGGCGGAGGAGAAGGGTCCGGACATGGCGGCGGAGAGAACATGGACTCCACGCAGCAGAGTTCGTCGATACTAAGTTCAATCGTGCGGGACCCTCATGCTCAGGCACTGCTTCGCAAGGAGACGAGTACTGAGAGAGCTACTTGTAGAGAGGAGGATAAGCTCAGGGAGTCCTGGATTAGGGGGTCCTCGGACAACCGGACTATATCCTTCGGCCGGACTGGCTAGCTTCTAGGGTTTAGCCTCTATGATCTCGTGGTAGATCAACTCTTGTAATACTCATATCATCAAGATCAATCAAGCAGGAAGTAGGGTATTACCTCCATCGAGAGGGCCCGAACCTGGGTAAACATTGTGTCCCCCGCCTCCTGTTACCATCTGCCTTAGACGCACATTTCGGGACCCCCTACCCGAGATCCACCGGTTTTGACACCGACATTGCTGCTTTCATTAAGAGTTCCACTGTGCCGCCACGATAAGGCTTGATGGCTCGTCTTGTTGTCAAGGACAGCATTACCTCAGGGGGAGCCCTGGCTGTAGGCCAAACTCTCCGACTAGGCGGCTTCGTCATGACCGCCCATTCGGCCGTCGCGCCGACGATGACTCCTCGGGTCATCAAAAACAGCCTCCACGTCGGCTCGGGATTCGCCGAGCAGATGGATCCAATAGAGCTCTCTTCCCTGAACGAACTCTTGGATCGCATCGCCGCCCTAGGAGTCGCAACAGACTATGATCGGATTGGGCTTAAACCTGACCAAAGGGAGATTAACTCTTCGCCGGTCACCCATCAGATAGCGGTGGTGGAGGAGCAATGTAGCAATTCTTCCTCTATTTTGAGGACAAACTATGTCCGGATTCCCGAGCTCTTCGAGCCGGATACCCGTCCATGGGAGGACATGGCCCAAGCTTCGAACCTAGAATCACACAGCGGGCCAGAACTATTGGGCAACATCCCGGAGTCCGAACTGGCAAGCTCGGAAACTCCTCCGCCCCTGGGTCTCAGATCGGGTCAGGGTTTGGACCTAAATCTACCCACCCACCCAGACTCAAGTGATCTTTCCCACATTAGACAAGAGCCCCAAGAGACAGTACATCACTATTGGGCTAGATTCCTCCTTATAATGAGCAAGGTCAAGGACTGTCGTGAGGAAGACGCAATTTCATTCTTTTGCAAAAATTGCACGAACAAGGGAATCCTCAATGCCATAAGTCGCCATGACATAGCACACTTTGCTGACTTAGCGGCCATAGTATGGAAGTACTGTGCGATGGAAAGCGCCTGGAAAACCCAAACAAAATTCTAGGACCCTCCGGCTCTCACTAAACCACCCGTCCAAACTAAAAGGGTGTACTCTCGTAAGTCACCCAATCCAATTACAAAGAAACAAAAGCCCATTATAGGGCATAGAACTGTATTGGAGAGATGGCTCAATGGGCCATGCAAAATTCACAGTACAACGGATACCATGCCAACACACAACCTTAGAGCATGTTGGATACTCCGGCAGGTGGCCAAGAGCGGCGAGGATATCCTCATCAACAATACAACAGAGCACCATCCCCTGGAAAATAACAATATAGCATTGACAGTCTTCGAGACCTTCGCCTCAAATAATAGGCGCAAGAGAACACTCCGCAGCCTTGCCAAAGTCTGCCACTGTCGGGACCCCGATCCTAAGTCACACCGATCTAGCATGTAACACTTCATATCACTTTGCGGCCTCACGCATGGTATTCCCACGGGTGCCACCTTACCTGGCCCGGGACCGTTTGCGCCTTTTGGCTCACGTATATGATATTCTCGCTAGCATCCATATGACAGAGAACCCGGGCCGACATGACTAGTCGTGAACCCAAAGTAGCACTAACTTACAGGGACATGTATACATGAATCAACCTCGAGCATGTCGGTCAACAGCGTATGAATCCGGGCTGTAGCACTGGGCTAACAGGACTCCGGGAACCCGGGCTATAGCAGGCTAGGCAGGACTACGGATGTCACCGCGTGACATTTCCCCGAAGGGACAGACACAGGAACGAAGTGAATCACATGTCGGCCAGTCAAGTGTTCCGAAGTAGTAGTGCTGGGCTAGCAGGACTCCGGTGAACCGGGCTATAGCAGACTACTATGGCTCATGGAAGCACAAGACTACATTTCCCCATAAGAGAGGCTACCAGAGGTAAACAACTAGGTTGTTGGATCCAACACATAGCAATACACGTTACACGTACGCATAACATGCAAGTATGTGCTGTACAACATGGCATCACAACATAACTCAAACTCATATAGATAAAGGCCCAGAAGAGCCACATAGCATTCAATACAAATAGGGGTCTCATGACCCATCATTCAGAGCATACAAGCAACGGAAGCATTACATGTCTGAGTACAGACAACTAGAAAAGGAAAAGACTAAAAAGCCTGACTAAACACGACCCTCCCAAGGGTACAAGATCGTAGCTGGGATACAAGCTACTCGTTGAAGTCACTAGTGTAACCAACTGCAAAACATAAATAAGCAAATGTGAGTATGAAGGTACTCAGCAAGTCTTACATCAGAATTATCTACATATGCAGCATTATCAACAAAGGGAGGTGGTGGAGTTTTAACAGTAGCAAGCCAGCTTTGACTCAGTGGCTAACCTATACTACGAGTATCAGAAACTTCTTTGAGGTGAGGAGACGCACACGAGTCCACATATTCACCATATCAATACTCCACTACGGTTCCATTCCCGTCTCCCTACGAGAAGGCCATCCATAGCACTCACGCTTATCTTGCAGATTTTAGAGTATCCACTTCAAGTTGTCTATGTACTACATAAGTCCTCCAAGTTTCCATATCCGAGGAAAACGACTATTCGAATAGATAATGGTAACCCTGTAGGGGTGTACTTCTTCACACACGCTCTCGCCAGTTATCTCCCTGTACACGTCATGTACCTCGGCAACCTTCAAGCGGAAGCCGGGCGAGGGTGTCGGCCACAACCTGACTAACCACACAAGTCTCTCGTCCAGGTTTATCGCCTATTCGAGTTCCATCCGCAAGGAGTTCCGGCCGAAGTCTCCAGTATGGACCCAAACAATGTGTGCAGGGTTCCCAAGCCCACCATCCGGGTGCCACTTGGTACACTATGCCATAGTGCCTAGTCTGTCCCAAGCCCGTCCCGTCAGACACCACCTGGTAGACAAGTAGCACTACCTACAAACGCCAGAAACTAGTTGCAACTCCTGGACAGAGATCAAGTGGATTAATAAGTCGAGAGGGGCCGGATGACCGGAACCCAATGTGTGGTAGTAACTGGACTTGGATAACATACATAGAACTCAGTGCTTAGGGACGGTCCCAATGAGACAACCCACCATGTACTCCTACATGGCCTCTCATTGCTACCTTTACCAAAAACGTGTTCACACACTTAGCCTTTATCGGTAGGATATGTTCACCACTCTGATTCATTCCCGATGAATCAGACCTGACACAACTCTAAGCATAGCTGGCATAAAGAAACCAAGCATGGATGAGTAGGCACGTCAAGGCTCAAACAATTCCTACTCATGCTAGTGGGTTTCAACTATTTACTATGGCAATGACAGGTCATGCAGAGGAATGGGTTCAACTACCACAACAGAAAGTAGCAGTTTGAATCATTGTTGTCCTAATGCAGTATAAGGAGCAGGAGCGAGAGAGTGGGATTTATAAAAATGCTCAAGGGGGTTGCTTGCCTGATAGAACAACGAAGGGGTACGGCTCCTCTGACAGGTACTCGGGAACACCTTCTGGAGTGGAACCTATCGAGAAGAAACGGTGCCGGCAATCAACACACAAACAAATGCAACAAAATGATGCATGAACATGACATGTGCAAATGCTAGTGTTTGGGCTAATGCAAGTTGCTACCAATTGGTTGAAGCCCATTTGAATCAAAGATTCAAATGCAAATTCAAAATGAAGCATTTAAAATGCCCATATTATGTTTTCACTTATACAACATGTATAAGTTGGTTTTTCATGCATGTAACTGGCATAAATGGATTCTTTGCATTTTTTGATAATTTTTTATATATAAATTATTTCATTCTAAGCTACGGTTGAATTATTATGATTTTTTGAAGTTTAGGCAATATTCTGGAATTTCCTGAGTTAAAATAATTCCAAAAAAAGAATAACTGCACCAGCACTACGTCAGCATGACATAAGCGAGTCAACGGGGCTGACCAGGTCAAACCTGACCAGTGGGTCCCACTGGTCGGTGACCCAGTCAACTAACTAAGTTAGCTAGTCCTAACTAACTGGGCAGGGCCCACTAGTTAGTGACCGTAGTAGCTAACCTAGTTAGTTAATTAGTGCTAACTATAGTAGTTAGTCGGGCGGGGCCCGCAAGTCAGTGAGAGAGAGGGGGAGGTCAAATTGGGCTGTGGGGTCAACCCATGCCGGTCAAAAGTCGGCGGTCACCAGCGTTTAGCCGCCGCGGGTTCTGCCTACAGGGGGCCATTTGGCGCGCGGAGTACAGCTACGGGATGCGGACGCTCGTCCGCATCCAGCCGTGGTGGTGGCGCGGCCGGGGAGCGGCCAGAGTGGCGCTGGCGACGATGAGTGCGGCGGCCAGAGCTCGGGTGCGCGCGGAGTTGGCGTTGTGGGGTCCAAGCGGGCAAGGGGAGGCGCTAGCGAGGCTTAGCGCGACTTAGCGCGGGGCAGCAAGCTCGGTGGACACGCGTGTGGGACCAAATGGTCACCGGAGCGTTGCCGCCGATGAGCTCGGGCAGCGGCGCGGTTCGGTCGACAAGGGGGCGATGGCTGCTGGGCTTAAACGAGCTCAGGAAGAGGGGAAACAGACGCAGAATCTCACAGTGGAGGCGACGGGATGGTCAGCGGGCTCGGGGACGAGTCGGAGACGACGGACGGGCGCCGGTGATCTCGGCGGTCGAGAGGTTGAAGACGATGGCGATGACATTGCTATGGCACGCCTCGGCTCGCTTGGCTCGGTGGAGATGACGAAGACGATGTCGTGGAGCTCCTGGGCATGTCCAGGGGGCGAGGAGGAGGCAGTGGCCGCGACAACGGTGAGCGGTGGTGTCGGCTGCGCTCGGGTGCGGGCGAGAGAGGGTGATAGAGGAGAGGAGAAGCACAGGGGAGAGTGAGAGGGGGTCAGGGAGGCTGCGTGGCTGTCAGGACCCCGATCCTAAGTCACACCGATCTATCATGTAACACTTCATATCACTTTGCGGCCTCACGCACGGTATTCCCACGGGTGCCACCTTACCTGTCCCGGGACCGTTTGCGCCACATATATGATAATGTCGCCAGCATCCATATGACAGAGAACCCGGGCCGACATGGCTAGTCGTGAACCCAAAGCGGCACCAACCTATGGGGAC
Source organism: Triticum dicoccoides (assembly GCF_002162155.2). Lineage (NCBI taxonomy): Eukaryota > Viridiplantae > Streptophyta > Magnoliopsida > Poales > Poaceae > Triticum > Triticum dicoccoides. The sequence continues at coordinate 69,082,920 of NC_041386.1, forward strand.
AGGCATACATGAATCACATCGAGCATGTCGGTCAGCAGCGTGTGAATCCGGGCTGTAGCACTGGGCTAACAGGACTCTGGGAACCCGGGCTATAGCAGGCTAGGCAGGACTCCGGATTTCACCGCGTGACATTTCCCCGAAGGGACAGACACAGGAACGAAGTGAAACACATGCCGGCCAGTCAAGTGTCCTGAGCAGTAGTGCTGGGCTAGCAGGACTCCGGTGAACCGGGCTGTAGCGGACTACTATGGCTCATGGAAGCACTAGACTACATTTCCCCATAAGAGAGGCTTCCAAGGATAAACAACTAGATTGTCGGATCCCACACATACCAAGCATTTCAATCATACACACAATATGCTCGATATGTGTAAATACAACATGGCATCACAACATAACTCTACGACTCAAGTATTTATTCATTAGGCTCCGAGGAGCGAGAAGTTACAAACATGGGTCTCATGACCCAACAATCATAGCATACAAATCAAAGCACATGCGGAAGCTTAACATGTCTGGGTACAGACATCTACAAATGGAAAAGGCTAAGAAGCCTGACTAACTACCAGATCCTGCCGAGGGCACAAGATCGTAGCTAAGGTATCAAGCTAAATGTCGAAGTCCACACGGAACTACTAGCGAGACTGAAGTCTCTCTGCAAAACATAAATTAAGCAAACGTGAGTACAAAGGTACTCGGCAAGACTTACATCAGGACTAGCTACATATGCATCGATATCAATAAGGGGGGGTGGTGGAGTTTGACTGCAGCAAGCCAACTTTGACTCAGTGGCTAACCTGAACTACGACTAAAAGAAACTCTTTTGAGGTGGCGCACACGAGTCCACATATTCACATTCAATACACCATTATGGATCCGCTCCCGTCTCCCTACGAGAAGGCCATCCATAACACTCACACTTATCTTGCGCGTTTTAGAGTATCCACTTCCACTTGTCTATGAACTGTTATAGGCAACCCAGAAGTCCTTTACCGCGGACACGGCTATTCGAATAGATCATTTATAACCCTGCAGGGGTGTACTTCTTCACACATGCTCTCGCCACTTACCACCATGTACACGTCATGTATCTCGGCAACCTTCAAGCAGAAGCCTGGCGAGGGAGTCGGCCATGACCTGACTAACCACACGAGTCTCTAGTCCAGGTTTATCGCCTATTTGGGTTCCATCCGCGAGGAGATCCGGCCGGAGTTTCGCTCATAGCCCCAAACGATGTGTGCAGGGTTCCCGAGACACCAAACGGGCGCCCGGTTCACCATGCCATGGTGTATCTACCGCATCATAGCCCACCCCTAGGGTCAGCGCTATGCACGGTCGCCAACACATATCCTACAAACACCAGAAACTAGTTGCAACTCCTGGACAGAGGACAAGGGTAGTTAATAAGTCGAGAGGGTCCATTGGTTTCGGGCCCAATGCGTGGTAGTAGCTGGTCATGGATCACAAACACAAAACTCAGTTCCTAAGAACGGTTTCAATGAGACAACCCACCATGTACTCCTACATGGCCTCTCACCGCTACCTTTACCAAATCGTGTTCATACACTTAGCTCACACACAGTAGGACATGTTCATCACTGTTGCAATTCATCCTCGATGAATCAGACCTGACACAACTCTAAGCAATAGCAGGCATGACAAACAAGCATGAATGAGTAGGCACACCAGGTCTCAAACAACTCCTACTCATGCTAGTGGGTTTCATCTATTTATTGTGGCAATGAAAGGTCATGCAGAGGATAAGGGGTTCAACTACCGCAGCAAGTAACAGATGAAACGTTGTTGTCCTAATGTAGTAAAAGAGAGCAGGAGCGAGAGAGTGGGATTGTATCGGAATGAACAAGGGGGTTTTGCTTGCCTGGCACTTCTGAAGATGATATAGCTCTTCATCGGTGTCAACGATCACAACGTCGGAGCAGCGTCTACCGAGAGGGGACAATTACCGGCAAACAAGGAAGAGCACAATCAATGCAATGCAAATATGATGCAAGATCATGACATGACAATATGTTGTGATTTGGACTAATGCAACATAAAGTCATTTAAATTGAAATGGAATTCAAAACTATATCAAATTCCAACTCCAAACCTATTATGAAATTTACCCTAATCATGTTTCATCCTAAACAGTGAGGTTAACTTGCTCAAACATGCATGAAAATGGTACAGATGGATTCCTTGAATTTTTTTGATAATTTTTCATATATAAATTATTTCATTTGGAGTTACGGTTGAATTTCTATGATTTTTAGAAGTTTAAACTGTTTTTTGGAATTTCCTGATTTATTTTAAATCCATAAAATCAATTACTGCATTAGCATCATGTCATGACGACGTCAGCAGGTCAACAGGGGCTGGTCCAGGTCAAACCTTACCAGTGGGGCCCATTGGTCAGTGACCTGGTGCCAGTTTGTCTCACAGACAGGTGGGGCTAGTCAACGGTGACGTCAGCGGGTCAACTGACGTGCGGGGTCCATTGTGTTTAAATAAAACTAAGCAAAAATTAAACTGGTGATAGTTACGGGCGTGGGGCCCAGTAGTCAATGAGAGAGGGGGTTAGTTAGCCCCGTCATTAGCAGTTAACGATGTTGCCACATCGGCTCGTCGGCGTTCAGCCGCCGGCGACCATTTTCCGCGGCGGACGTGCGTTGGAAAAGCGCCAGGGGCCGCGGTTTGTCGTGATGAAAGCATCGGGGAGAAGCCCTTGCTCGGGCGCATCCAATGGGCCAGACAGGGGGTCGCGGGGCAGCCGGAATCTCGCCGGCGACGAGCTTTGGCAGCGGCGCAACTACGGGTTTGCACGGGCGCGGCGTGGCGGAGCATTGGGAGCTCAACCAAAGTCATAGACGGCGTCGTGGGGTCACCAGGAGCACATCTGTGCCACTAGGGCGAGCAAGCGAAGCTCGGGAGCGCGTGGCTCAACGTCCATGGCGGACGGCGGCTCCGGTTACTCGCGTGGCAGTGGCTACGGAATGAAAACGACGACGTGGTTAAGGGGGAAAGGACCGGGAGCTCACGACGATCATGTAGGGAAGGTCAGCGAGCTCGGGGAGCCGCCGGAGCGAGCAGGGCGGTGAGATGGATCTCCAGCGTCCGACGGCGAGGATGAGGATGATGGCGTCACTTAGGGCGCTCCGCGGGCGCGTGTTTCGTTTTGGGGCTCCATGGCGTCGAGGCGGAGCCTCTGGACAGCACAGAGAAGCGAGGGGGAGGCGATGGCTGCGGTTGCGCTCGTCGGCGGCAACGACAACGCTCGGTGGTCGCGTGGGAAAGAGATTGAGGAGGGAAGAGTGCTCGAGGGGGAGAGAGGAGAGGTGCAGGCGGTCGAGGGAAGTGCGTGGCGCTCGGGGACGACTCCAGCAGCGGCAAGCAGGCAGGAGGTGGCCGTGCGCGTGCCGGCGTGCGGTGGCCACGCGCCTCGGTCCTTCTGGCAGAGGAAGGAGAAGACACGGGAGCCCATGGTGGGCTGGGCCGCCAGCTGGGCCACTAGGTGGGCTGGAAGGCCAGGTAAGTTGGCCCAGGTAGTTCTCTCTCCCTCTCTGATTTCTGTTTTAATTTGGTTTTTTATTATTCTGTAGTCTTTAGGGCTTTATTAAAAATACTTAGACACTTCCAAAAATCATGAAACTACTCATGATCACTGTTGGGAATATATCCTACAGTAAACATTTTAGTTTATGATTATTTGAGCATTTAAAATATTTAATAGCATTTAAATACCCAAATGCAAATAGAGTATGATTTAATCCAGAGCCCAAATATGTCATGCAAAAATGTGCATCACCTCTGGTTACTGTTTCCAGCTTTTTCCAAGAATTATGAACATTTTTTTAAAGCCATTTGGATTTATTGGAAATATTTTGGTTGAACCTAGTGAATTCCTTTAATGATAGGGTTTAGGCGATCCCCATTTCAAGTTTCTTTCAAAGTTTAAACATGATGCACACATGAAGTTACCCTAGTGCAATGCCAGAAGCTAGGGATGTGACAACTCACCCCCACTAAACAAGAATCTCGGCCCGAGATTCAAGACGTGAGGTAAGAAGGAAGGGGGGCACAAGACCAACACGATCTTCACGATCCAGGTTGCACCTCAAAAGGTTGTTGATTCGTTGCATACGTTGATCTTGACATCCTTGCTTTTGAGATCTTCATCCACGCGATGACGATAGAAAGAAACTGTACTAAGATTGATCTTCTTGAAGATCGAGCTATACAAGATCCACTCGCAGAATGAGATGTTGAAACATCTTGAGTTGAGACACAGAACACATCGAGAGGGATGGAAGAACAAACGACGGGGTTTGATTTGTGGGCAGCAATTCCACGCTTAGAAAATGGTGGATGGTGTCAAGGTGGCGAGGAAATAATTGCCATGATCCCGTAAGGAGACACCTTGGGAAAGGTGACTCATTGGATTGTTCCCTTAAGTGGCAAAAAGAATTACTTTTGATCCATAGATCATTGAAACTCTTCATACCAGCTTAAGGAAATTTACAATTGATCGTTTGAAGGAGCTCGAAGAAATGGCATACCCTGACTAGAATAGATGATGTGGACTACCTTGTTGAAGACAATGCAAGGGATGATTTTGTTTGCGCGTGCTCTCAAGAACTTGAGCATTTCCATAATCATCAAGGTTCTACCAACATCCATGGCAAGGATCCTGGCAACACGACATACTACCATGATGACTAGTGATGGATGATGCGGATACAAAGGAAGATAACACCCTCTCAGACCTTCCCTTAGCGAGGCTAAGGAAATAGAATCTGGACGATCGACCAGGAGACATTTAGCACTCCGCTTCTAATGTTCTCCTTGATGTGCTAGCGTAATCCATTCATAGATATGGTTTGATATCTAGAACATCAAGTAAAAGGTCGGACTTTGGAAGCTCAAGAATCCATAAGGAATAACTACGGAGGCAGATCCTGCGAGATCCTTATGGGGAGGTGACCAACTTCTTCAACCAAGCTACTACAACAATAGGCCTTCCGGCTAGGTGTGTTGGCCATGACATCCACGTTACTGGTTACAGAGAGACCAACATTATAGTTCTTGGAGTATGTTCCAACCATCATATCTGCCTGAGATTCAGATCCGATTGGTGATAGGATACTTCAGACTCAGCATGTCTGAAAAGAAAGTTTGCAACACAAGTCGATGAGATGGCATTGCAAGATTCTCAGAAAATGAACTACGATAGTAAGCTCCAAAACATGAGCCGGTTTTGCTACAAACCTGTGAACACGCTGTCCCAGACAAGCATGACCACATAGTAGTCTTATAATAAAACACTACCGAGTCCAGATGGGGAACCATCATCGAGGATATCGAAGTCCTTGCGTAAGTCTAGCTCTTAAGAAGAAACTTCTTCTCCTTGAACAAATCAATCAGTGGCTTGGTGTGCTAGGGATTCATATAGAATGAAGGTTGCAAGTCTCCAGACCACAGAATACTTCGCACGTATGCATGACTGACTTGGGATGATTCTAGAGAAAGCGAAACAAACTTTCCCAAATTCATGGCGGCAACTTGCTTCAAATGCACATGAACTAGAGGAAGTCACTTCTTATACCAAACATATGCTTCATGAGCTAGCATGAAGAAATGCTTTCAAAGTTTCCAACACTAGCTTAATGTTCAACATGAATCATGGATAAGATGAAAATATTGTCGATGGGCTCAACAACAGGTCATCCAGATTTCCGTGAAGATGGAAATCCATAATTATGTGGACAAGGTGATAGCATTGGTCAGACCCAAAAGATATAACGGTGTATGCTCGAGGAAACCCACGAGTAAGACAACATTATGAACATCGTTGGTTCTCATTTGATTTGATGATAGCCCATACTCGAATCAAAGTTTTGATACGACAATAGGTCCAACAACTGATCACAGGGACCAATCGATGAAGATATCATCTTTCTTCAACACACACACACACAAAATATCCCTTGACATGAACTAAGTCAGACAAGCTTTTATCTTCCAACTCTCCAAGTTGTTGTTTGACTTAACCAACTAGCTCAGGGGTATCCAAGACAGATTCTTGGAGAATTGGTGGTTTGGAGGAAAACCAGCATGATCACGAACTCAACATAGCGGTCAGATGACAACCTGGTAATACTTCCGAGAGGATATTTGGAACATCACGAACCACCGATATGTTACTAAGCTCGAGAACAATCTTGCTTTTTAGGGCAATACGATATGATCAAATGAGCGAGGATTTGACAAAATCCAAACTCATCAATTGAAGAGTGCACCAGAAACAAGGACTAGGTAGCACAATCTATCTTAGAACGATGATTCAATAACCAACACGCTAAGAATGAAATTATTGTCCTTTAACTACCAAGCAACGGAGTTGCTAGGAGTATAGATTTCATGCATCACGATTCACTTGTCGGATAACATGGGGACCAATGAATGAACAATGATGGCAAGAAGTATCACTGTATCAAGAGTTCATAGGATGGTGTGCAATTTCCATGACATTCTTGACATAAAGATGGTAATACCCCAAGATAGAACAGAATCAAAAGCTGGATTGGCATTTGATTTGCGGATTACAGCTGCTTTGACCCAATCCTAGATATGGATGAGGTACTGGAGTTTGTTTCTCCTAGTCATTCTGGAATAGAATGGCTTGACAGACCACAAGAGTAAAAGGCATCGATGAACATAAATGCACAACTACTCCTGACTATCAATTGGTAGACGAAGGTCAGAAGACAACTAAAGAGGGACAACTCAAAAGAACATCTGATTTTCTGAGTTGTGGATGCATAGATTAGTGTGTCAAGCAAAGCTCAATATTTCTTCCGGATAACCCATGCAGAAAGGTAGAACTGGCAGATTCACAAGGTAGAATGGAGAACTCATTGAAAGCACTCCTGTTGTGATCTTTTGGTTCAAGAGAACTCTTGCCGTATTGGTTCATGGTATTGGAAGAACGATGTACCATGGACCTCGAGGACTATCGCAAGGTTACTAATATCCTAAAGGAACTAGCAGACACTTTCAACACGAGGTAGGTAGTGTGAATGTCGGTTTTAAAAACCCAGAAATAGAATGCCTACTACTAGACGGCATCACGGGATGCTTTCGAGAATGGTGGCCAGAACCATCACACTGGGGATACAAAACATGGCTAGATCACTAGGCGACTCCCTAAAACACCTAGGGCCATAAAAATAGCTCCAACATATATGTCGAGGCAACAGAGTACCTCAACTCACCGATTAGTGTGATTAATCTGGCCCAATTGGACATCAGGAATAGGAGGAATGGGTTTGCAAATGCATCAGACTATCTAGAAACCTGGGATGACTCGGACAACATAACGGCTGTAAATGCTCAAAATATTTGAGACATCCTACAAAATGGTGGCATAACCACTCAACAACATCATATCAAAGTTCTGAGGCCAGCTATGACATATGGAAGTAGTAAGAACCGAACTGAGGCTTGAACTCAACAATCCTAGGCAACTACGGTTTAGTAACACGTCATCCTGAGAGATAGAAGAGAAGCCTAGTTCTTAACCCCGTAGAAAGACAAGATGACTTAGATCAGAAGGTCATGAGGATAAGGAGTAAAAAGAGCCTTTCGTTCCCTTCCACAATCAATTCCCTTATATAACTAAAGCATTTCTAGACACGACTTCGACTAGTTGGCTTGGTAATCCTACGGGCAGTCAGGCACTGATACCAAAGCTGTTAGGACCCCGATCCTAAGTCACACCGATCTAGCATGTAACACTTCATATCACTTTGCGTCCTCATGCATGGTATTCCCACGGGTGCCACCTTACCTGGCCTGGGACCGTTTGCGCCTTTTGGCTCACGTATATGATAATGTCGCTAGCATCCATATGACAGAGAACCCGGGTCGACATGGCTAGTCGTGAACCCAAAGTGGCACCAACCTATGGGGACAGGCATACATGAATCACATCGAGCATGTCGGTCAGCAGCGTGTGAATCCGGGCTGTAGCACTGGGCTAACAGGACTCCGGGAACCCTGGCTGTAGTAGGCTAGGCAGGACTCCGGATTTCACCGCGTGACATTTCCCCGAAGGGACACACACAGGAACAAAGTGGAACACATGCCGGCTAGTCAAGTGTCCTGAGCAGTAGTGTTGGGCTAGCAGGACTCCGGTGAACCGGGCTGTAGCGGACTACTATGGCTCATGGAAGCACTAGACTACATTTCCCCATAAGAGAGGCTGCCAAGGATAAACAACTAGATTGTCGGATCCCACACATACCAAGCATTTCAATCATACACACAATATGCTCGATATGTGTAAATACAACATGGCATCACAACATAACTCTACGACTCAAGTTTTTATTCATTAGGCTCCGAGGAGCGAGAAATTACAAACAGGGGTCTCATGACCCAACAATCATAGCATACAAATCAAAGCACATGCGGAAGCTTAACATGTCTCGGTACAGACATCTACAAATGGAAAAGGCTAAGAAGCCTGACTAACTACCAGATCCTGCCGAGGGCACAAGATCATAGCTGAGGTATCAAGCTAAATATCGAAGTCCACACGGAACTACTAGCGAGACTGAAGTCTCTCTGCAAAACATAAATTAAGCAAACGTGAGTACAAAGGTACTCAGCAAGACTTACATCCGGACTAGCTACATATGCATCAGTATCAACAAGGGGGGGTGGTGGAGTTTGACTGCAGCAGGCCAGCTTTGACTCAGTGGCTAACCTGAACTACGACTACAAGCAAATCTTTTGAGGTGGAGCACATGAGTCCACGTATTCACATTCAATACACCACTATGGATCCGCTCCCGTCTCCCTACGAGAAGGGCATCCATAGCACTCACACTTATCTTGCGAGTTTTAGAGTATCCACTTCTACTTGTCTATGAACTGTTATAGGCAACCCAGAAGTCGTTTACCGCAGACACGGCTATTCGAATAGATCATTTATAACCCTGCAGGGGTGTACTTCTTCACACACACTCTCGCCACTTACCACCATGTACACGTCGTGTATCTCGGCAACCTTCAAGAGGAAGCCTGGTGAGGGAGTCGGCCACGACCTGACTAACCACACGAGTCTCTAGTCCAGGTTTATCGCCTATTCGGGTTCCATCCGCGAGGAGATCCAGCCAGAGTTTCGGTCACAGCCCCAAACGATGTGTGCAGGGTTCCCGAGACACCAAACGGGCGCCCGGTACATCGTGCCACGGTGTATCTACCGCATCATAGCCCACCCCTAGGGTCAGCGCTATGCACGGTCGCCAACACATATCCTACAAACACCAGAAACTAGTTGCAACTCCTAGACAGAGGACAAGGGCGGTTAATAAGTCGAGAGGGTCCATTGGTTTCGGGCCCAATGCGTGGTAGTAGCTGGTCATGGATCACAAACACAGAACTCAGTTCCTAAGAACGGTTTTAGTGAGACAACCCTCCATGTACTCCTACATGGCCTCTTGTAACGCCCTCGATGCGGCTATAGCTCCCATGTGTCGAGGCACGACTTAGAGGCATAACCGCATTGAAAGCAATGTCGCAAGTTAGGCAATCTTCACGACATCCCATGTAATATAGATAATAAAAGGGGAGATACATAGTTGGCTTACACTCGCCACGTCAATCAAAGTGCATAAATAACATTACATCATCGAAACAATCATGGCCCGACTACGGCGCCAAAATAAAAGATAACCCAACATGCGACACGGTCCCGATCACCCCAACTAGGCACCACTACTGATCATCAGGGAAAGACACGTAGTATCCTTGAGAGTCCTCGTCGAACTCCCACTTGAGCTCAAGCGCGTCACCTGGAGCGGAATCATCGAGCCCTACATCTGGTTTGGAAGTAATCTGTGAGCCACAGGGACTCAGCAATCTCATACCCTCGTGATCAAGACTAATTAAGCTTATAGGTAAGGCAAGGTAAAATATGTGGAGCTGCAGCAAGCGACTAGCATATATGGTGGCTATCCTGTTCGCAAAAGAGAGCGAGAAGAGGAGGCAAAGCGCGAACGAGAAAATAGAGAACAACCTGCGCAAGCATTACTCCAACACCGTGTTCACTTCCCGGACTCCGTCGAGAAAAGACCATCACGGTAACTCACACTGTTGATCCATTTTAATTAAGTTAAGGTTCAAGTTATCTACAACCGGACATTAACAAATTCCCATCTTCCCATAACCGTGGGCACGGCTTTTGAAAGTTCAAATCCTTGCAGGGGAGTCCCAACTTAGCCCATGACAAGCTCTCACGGTCAATGAAGGAATAGACCTCCTCCTAAGACATTCCGATCAGACTCGGTACCTCGGTTCTTCAAGACACTTCGACAGGTTAAAACAAATCCAGCAACACCGCCCGAATGTGCAGACAAATCCTGATAGGAGCTGCACATATCTTGTTCTCAGAGCACACTCAGATGAACACTACGTACAACTAAAACAAACCCTCGAGTTGCCCCGAGGAGGTGCTGCAAGTGGCTCTATTTG
>NC_041386.1:69093735-69114318 GCF_002162155.2 Triticum dicoccoides
GGGGGGGGTTAAATAAGATGACCCTCGGGCTCCGAAAACCCAAGGGAAAAGAGGCTAGGTGGCAAATGGTAAAACCAAGGTTGGGCATTGCTGGAAAAGCTTTAATCAAGGCGAACTATCAAGGGGTTCCCATTATAACCCAACCACGCAAGGAACGCAAAATCCGGGAACATAACACCGATATGACGGAAACTAGGGCGGGAAGAGTGGAACAAAACACTAGGCGAGAGGCCGAACCTTCCACCCTTAACCAAGTATATAGATGCATTAAGATAACATGGCAATATAATGATATCCCAACAAGTAAATAATGTTCCAACAAGGAATGGTCTCCAATCTTCACCTGCATCTAGTAACGCTATAAGAGGGGCTGAGCAAAGTGGTAACATAGCCAAACGACGGTTTGCTAGGACATGGTGGGTTAGAGGTTTGACATAGCAATTTGGGAGGCATGATAAGAAAGTGGTAGGCATCATAGCATAGGCATAGCAAAAGAGCGAGCATCTAGCAAAGCAAAGATAGTAGTGATTTCGAGGGTATGATCATCTTGCCTGCAAAGTTGTCAGAGTTGACTGGATCCTCGAAAGCAAACTCAACGGGCTCCTCGTTAGCGAACTCGTCTCCTGGCTCTACCCAAACAAGACAAACAAGCAAACGGGACACAATCAACCACGTGCAAAGCTTAAACAATATGATGCAAGGATGGTATGCTATGCGGGATGTGATGCGGGATGCATATGCAAGATGTGACAAGGAATGCATGAACCTGGCCTCAACTTGGAAATCCAAGTGTGCCACTAGAAAGATGAGATGAAATTGCTTGAAAACAATATAAAGAACGTCAGAATCGGAGTTACTGTTTGGAAATGGCAAGCAATTCAAATATGGCCATGTTCTGCGATTTACAGCAAGTGGCCATCTAAATGCAACAAGATGAACATGCTACAGCACCCAAACATGGCATCAAAATACAGGTTAGGAATCCATTCATGAAGCTTAACAAAAGTCTAGCACTGAGCTACGGCCAATTCATCCATTAACAGGTTCAAACAAGCATGGTAAAAATGCATTTGGCAAACAGATCCCAGACTTGGTGAAATTAACACTTGTCTGGAATTTCACATCAGATAGCACTCTTTGCAGCAACAAAACTACATGCTACAGGACCTGAACATGGCAAAGTAAAGCATGGCATGGAGCTACTCAAAGAGCTTAACAAAAGTCCCTTAGTGACCTTGAGCCAAAAGGGATCAGAAAATACAATTGTAAGCATGTGAACAGGGCAAAAACATAATCAGTTCTCAGACTTAGTGAAAACTGGAGCATGCTGAAAATAGATATCAAGTAGGCATGTTTACGAGCTCGATGCACTCACTACAGAGCAAGTCATGATAATCTAAGCATACACCCACCAAGAATACACAAAATGCAAGCTATACATGGCAAGAACAATAACATAGCATGCACGGATCAACTACAACATCCTCGGCAAAATTGCTAACAAGTAGACAATCTTCCCAAATTCACAAAATGACAAAAGTAGAGCTCGATTGACTCAAGCTAGGGTGCTCCATAATTGCAAACAAAAACATGGATGGATAGGGCACCCCAAAATTAACAAAACATCCTTACTGATCATCCTCGAAAGAGGCACGGATCACTAGGAAACAACATGAACATATGGCCATATGAGATAAACAGGTCAAGGACTTGGTGGAAATGCTAAGTCCCTGAAATCAGCATTAACAAATGTCTCACTTTGCAAGCTTGTGCTAGTCACCACACACATCACAAAAATACATGGGTTGCACCTCTGGAAAGATGGCAAAACCCTTGACAAAACATATGTAGAGCTCAGGGGCATAACATGCACACATTAATCATGGAAAAAATGACAAATATCTAAATGGAGCAGCAGATCTGACAATTAACTCAAGTAGCACTCTCCTAACAGCATTTCGGGCATCAAGATGAACTCAAATGAAAATGATGCAATGGAATGAAATGATGTGCTCTCTGAGACGAACATTTTGATATGCTATATGCCAAAAATGGAGCTACGGATGCGGAGATATAGCATGTTGGAAAACGCCAATTATTAGGGTTTGGGTCAAAAAAGTCAACCCCGATTCCCAGATCTGGATCCGGCGCGCGGATCGAGGAGATCGCCGGAAACATCGGGGTTCGCCGGAGTTGGGGAAGCTCGCCGGGGACTTGGTGGCTGGAGCTCGTGGCTGCGGTGGCCGGCCGGAGGAGGACGAAGAGGAGGCGGCGGCGTGGTGGCCGCGGGGTGCGGCGGCCGAGGCGGCGCTCGGCGAGGTGTGGCGGGGAGGCAACCGGAGCGACGCGGTCGCCGGCGATGGCGGTGCGGTGGCGCTGGGTGGCCGGAGACGAAGGGGAGGGGCGGCGCGGGCGGTGGTCAGCTCGGGCCCGGTCGGGCGACGGGAGGGCCCGGCCTGGGCCTCGCGGGTCGGCGGGGCTGAGGCGGCGATGTGGTCTCCGCGGGGGATACGTGGCGGCGGCTGCTTGGTTTCGGACACGTCCGGCGGCGAGGGGAGCTGTTTTAGGGTTTCGGGGGAGAAGGGGATCCGGATTTTGGAGGGGCTCTATTTATAGAGGTAGAGCGAGCTAGGAGTGTCCAAATGAGGTGCGGTTTTCGGCCACGCAATCGTGATCGAACGCTCTAGATGGTGGAGAGGGTTTTGATGGGTTTTGGGCGAAAATGGAGGGGTGTTGGGCTGCAACACACACGAGGCCTTTTCGGTCCCTCGGTTAACTGTTGGAGCATCAAACGAAGTCCGAATGGTACGAAACTTGACAAGCGGTCTACCGGTAGTAAACCAAGGCCGCTTGGCATGTCTCGGTCCAATACGGAAATGTTTAATTCCCACACACAAAAGAAAGGTAGAATTGACCACCGGAGGAGAACGGAGCGCCGGAATGCAAAACGGACAACGGGGAAAATGCTCGAATGCATGAGATGAACACGTATGCAAATGCAATGCACATGATGACATGATATGAGATGCATGAAAACGACAACAACACACGGAGACAAAAAACCCGATCCCGTGAAAATAAAATAACTTAAGGTCGGAAACGGCAAGAGTTGGAATACATATTGGGAAAGTCATATCCGGGGTGTTACAACACTCCACCACTACGAAAGGATCTCGTCCTGAGATCTAGGACTGAAAGAACACCGGGTACTCAGAATGGAGGTGATCCTCGCGTTCCCAGGTAGCTTCACGGTCGGAATGGTGTCACCACTTGACTTTGAGGAATTTGATTGACTTGTTGCGAGTATTGTGTTCAGTCTCTTTAAGAATAGCAACGGGGTGCTCACGATAGGAGAGGTCTTCTTGGAGCTCAATGTCCTCGAAGTTGACGGTGCGGTCAGGAGTCTTGAAGCACTTCCGGAGCTGAGAGACATGGAACACGTCATGAACATTTGCAAAGTTTGAAGGAAGCTCGAGTTGATAGGCGAGATCGCCTCTCTTGCTGACAATCTTGAAAGGTCCCACATATCTAGGGGCAAGCTTCCCTTTGATACCGAAGCGACGAGTACTTTTCATTGGAGAGACGCGGAGGTAAACATGATCTCCGATCTCGAAAGCCAAATCACGGTGCTTACTATCATAGTAGCTCTTCTGACGGGATTGGGCTGCTTTGAGGTTATCTCGAATGACTTTGCACATTTCCTCTGCCTCTGTGATTAAGTCATTGCCCAAAAGCTGATGTTCACCGGTTTCAGACCAGTTGAGAGGGGTACGGCACTTCCTGCCATACAAAATTTCAAAAGGGGACTTGCCCGAACTTGCTTGAAAACTGTTGTTGTAGGAGAATTCAGCATATGGAAGACAATCCTCCCACTTCATGCCGAAATAGATCACACAAGCCCTGAGCATATCTTCAAGAATCTGATTGACACGCTCGACTTGACCGCTAGTTCGAGGATGGAAAGCTGTGCTAAAGCGGATGTTGGTGCCCATGGCCTTCTGAAAAGAATCCCAAAACTTGGAGGTAAAGATGCTGCCACGGTGTAAAGAGATCACTTGTGGAATACCGTGCAGAGAGACAATTCGAGAGGTATAGAGTTCCGCCAATTGAGCTGCAGTGATTGACTCTTTGATAGGCAGAAAATGAGCCACTTTAGTGAGTTTGTCGATGACAACGAATATAGCATCATTGCCACGCTTGGACTTTGGAAACCCAGTCATGAAGTCCATCTCAATGTGGTCAAACTTCCATTCTGGAATGGCAAGAGGTTGGAGGAGACCCGCTGGCCTTTGGTGTTCTGCCTTCACTCTTCTGCATCACATTCATTCACGAATTGAGCAATCTCGCGCTTCATTCGAGTCCACCAATAAGCCTGCTTGAGGTCCTGATACATCTTCGTGCTCCCAGGGTGGATGGAGAGGAGAGAATTGTGAGCCTCGTTCATGATCACTTTACGGAGGTCACCTTTGGGCACGACGATACGATCCTCGAAGAAGAGAGTATCCTTGTCATCAAGGCGGTAGCACTTGTACTTGGGTTGACTCTTGGCAATCCCAATCTTCACCTTTTTCACCATAGCATCAAGAAGCTGGGCTTGGCGAATCTGGTCTTCCAAGGTAGGAGAGACTTGAAGGTTGGCGAGGAAACCTTGAGGAACAACTTGCAGATTAAGTTTGCGGAAAGCTTCACAAAGCTCGGGTTGATAAGGCTTGAGAATCAGACTGTTGCAGTAAGCCTTCCTGCTCAATGCGTCAGCAATCACATTGGCCTTGCCTGGAGTATACTCGATACTCGGATTATACTCTTGAATCATTTTGACCCATCGAGTTTGCCTGAGGTTGAGATTAGGCTGAGTGAAGATGTACTTGAGACTCTTGTGGTCAGTGAAGATGTCCACTTTTCTTCCCAATAAGAGATGTCTCCAAGTCAAAAGAGCATGCACAACTGCCGCCAACTCAAGATCATGAGTGGGGTAGTTCTTCTCATTGGGCTTCAACTGGCGAGAGGTATAAGCAACAACTTTCTTCTCTTGCATCAACACTGCGCCAAGACCTTGGAGAGAGGCATCGCAAAAGACCTCGTACGGCTTGGATTCATCAGGCGGAGTCAGAACTGGAGCAGTGATCAATTTCTCTTTCAAAGTGTTGAAAGCAATGTCACACTCCGGAGACCAAACGTACTTGATGTGCTTCTGGAGAAGATTTGAGAGAGGCTTCGCGATCTTAGAAAAGTTTTCAACGAATCTTCAGAAGTAGCTTGCGAGACCGAGGAAGCTACGGAGTTGTTTCACGTTCTGAGGAGGTTCCAAATTCACAATTGCAGACACTTTCTGAGGATTCACCGCAATGCCCTTGGCAGAGATGATATGACCAAGATAAAGAACCTCATCGAGCCAAAATTCGCACTTGGAGAACTTGGCGTAGAACTGGTGTTCTCTGAGCTTATCGAGCACCAAACGCAAGTGCTTGGCATGATCTTCCTTGTTCTTCGAGAAAACCAGAATGTCGTCGAGATAGACCAAAACGAAGTCATTGGTGTAGGCGTTGAAGATGAAATTCATCATGCGAGAGAACGTCGGAGGAGCGTTGACGAGGCCAAAAGACATGACAGTGTGTTCATATGAACCATAGCTTGTCCTGAAAGCCGTCTTGGGAATATCTTGCTCACGGATTCGAATCTGATGATAACCCATACGGAGATCAAGCTTGGAGAATACTTGGGCACCTTTGAGTTGTTCGAACAGCTCGTTGATGTTGGGAAGTGGGTATTTGTTCTTGATGGTCTTCTTGTTCAATGGACGGTAATCAACACAAAGTCGGTCCGTTCCACCCTTCTTCTTCACAAAAAGAACACCACAACCCCACGGAGAAGAACTAGGCCGGATGAGACCCATTCTCTCTTGAATATCGAGTTTCTTCTTCAGCTCCTTCAACTCTTCAGGTCCGAGCTTGTAAGGACGCTTGCAGACAGGTTCCGTGCCAGGCTCAAGATCGATGACGAATTCAACTAGCCGGTGCGGAGCCTGAAGGAAATATGCCCTAGAGGCAATAATAAAGTTATTATTTATTTCCTTATATCATGATAAATGTTTATTATTCATGCTAGAATTGTATTAACCGGAAACATAATACATGTGTGAATACATAGACAAACAGAGTGTCACTAGTATGCCTCTACTTGACTAGCTCATTAATCAAAGATGGTTATGTTTCCTAACCATGGACAAAGAGTTGTTATTTGATTAACGGGATCACATCATTAGATGAATGATCTGATTGACATGACCCATTCCATTAGCTTAGCACCCGATCGTTTAGTATGTTGCTATTGCTTTCTTCATGACTTATACATGTTCCTATGACTATGAGATTATGCAACTCCCGTTTGCCGGAGGAACACTTTGTGTGCTACCAAACGTCACAACGTAACTAGGTGATTATAAAGGCGCTCTACAGGTGTCTCCAAAGGTACATGTTGGGTTGGCGTATTTCGAGATTAGGATTTGTCACTCTGACTGTCGGAGAGGTATCTCTGGGCCCTCTCGGTAATGCACATCACATAAGCCTTGCAAGCATTGCAACTAATGAGTTAGTTGTGAGATGATGTATTATGGAACGAGTAAAGAGACTTGCCGGTAACGAGATTGAACTAGGTATTGAGATACCGATGATCGAATCTCGGGCAAGTAACATACCGATGACAAAGGGAACAACGTATGTTGTTATGCGATCTGACCGATAAAAGATCTTCGTAGAATATGTAGGAGCCAATATGAGCATCCAGTTTCCGCTATTGGTTATTGACCGGAGACATATCTCGGTCATGTCTACATTGTTCTCGAACCCGTAGGGTCCGCACGCTTAAGGTTTCGATGACAGTTATATTATGAGTTTATGCATTTTGATGTACCAAAGTTTGTTCGGAGTCCCGGATGTGATCACGGACATGACGAGGAGTCTCGAAATAGTCGAGACATAAAGATTGATATATTGGAAGCCTATATTTGGATATCAGAAGTGTTCCGGGTGAAATCGGGATTTTACCGGAGTACCGGGAGGTTACCGGAACCCCCCGGGAGGTATATGGGCCTTAGTGGGCTTTAGTGGAAGAGAGGAGAGGTTGCCAGGGCTGGGCCGCGCCCCTCCCCCCTAGTCTGAATAGGACAAGGAGAGGGGGGCGGCGCCCCCCTTCCTTCTCTCTCTCCTCTTTCCCCCTTCCCGAATCCTATTCCAACTAGGAAATGGGGGGAATCCTACTCCCGGTGGGAGTAGGACTCCTCCTGGCGCGCCCTCCTCCTGCCGGCCGCACCCTCCCTTTTGATCCTTTATATACGTGGGCAAGGGGCACCCCTAGACACACAAGTTGATCCGTGTGATCATATTCTTAACCGTGTGCGGTGCCCCCTTCCACCATAGTACTTGATAATATTGTAGCAGTGCTTAGGCGAAGCCCTGCAACGGTAGTACATCAAGATCGTCACCACGCCGTCGTGTTGACGGAACTCTTCCCCGACACTTTGCTGGATCGGAGTCCGGGGATCGTCATCGAGCTGAACGTGTGCTAGAACTCGGAGGTGCCGTAGTTTCGGTGCTTTATCGGTCGGGGTGTGAAGACGTACGACTACATCAACCGCATTGTGCTAATGCTTCCGCCGTCGGTCTACAAGGGTACGTAGATCATACTCTCCCCTCTCGTTGCTATGCATCACCATGATCTTGCGTGTGCGTAGGAATTTTTTTGAAATTACCATGTTCCCCAACAGTGGCATCCGAGCCTAGGTTTTATGTGTTGATGTTATATGCACGAGTAGAACACAAGTGAGTTGTGGGCGATGTAAGTCATACTGCTTACCAGCATGTTATACTTTGGTTCGGCGGTATTGTTGGACGAAGCGGCCCGGACCGACATTACGCGTACGCTTACACGAGACCGGTTCTCCCGACGTGCTTTGCACAAAGGTGGCTAGCGAGTGATAGTTTCTCCAACTTTAGTTGAACCAAGTGTGGCTACGCCCAGTCCTTGCAAAGGTTAAAACAACACCAACTTGACAAACTATCGTTATGGTTTTGATGCGTAGGTAAGATTGGTTCTTGCTTAAGCCTGTAGCAGCCACGTAAAACTTGCAACAACAAAGTAGAGGACGTCTAACTTGTTTTTGCAGGGCATGTTGTGATGTGATATGGTCAAGACATGATGCTAAATTTTATTGTATGAGATGATCATGTTTTGTAACCGAATTATTGGCAATTGGCAGGAGCCATATGGTTGTCGCTTTATTGTATGCAATGCAATCGCGCTGTAATGCTTTACTTTATCACTAAGCGGTAGCGATAGTCGTGGAAGCATAAGATTGGCGAGACGACAACGACGCTACGATGGAGATCTAGGTGTCGCGCCGGTGACGATGGTGATCACAACGGTGCTTCGAAGATGGAGATCACAAGCACAAGATGATGATGGCCATATCATATCACTTATATTGGTTGCATGTGATGTTTATCTTTTACGCATCTTATCTTGCTTTGATTGACGGTAGCATTATAAGATGACCTCTCACTAATTATCAAGAAGTGTTCTCCCTGAGTATGCACCGTTGCGAAAGTTCTTCGTGCTGAGACACCACGTGATGATCGGGTGTGATAGGCTCTACGTTCAAATACAACGGGTGCAAAACAGTTGCACATGCAGAATACTCAGGTTATACTTGACGATCCAAGCATATACAGATATGGCCTCGGAACACGGAGACCGAAAGGTCGAGCATGAATCATATAGTAGATATGATCAACATAGTGATGTTCACAAATGAAACTACTCCATCTCACGTGATGATCGGACATGGTTTAGTTGATTTGGATCACGTAATCACTTAGAGGATTAGAGGGATGTCTATCTAAGTGGGAGTTCTTTAAGTAATATGATTAATTAAACCTAAATTTATCATGAACTTAGTACCTGATAGTATCTTGCTTATGTATGTTTGATTGTAGATAGATGGCCCGTGCTGTTGTTCCGTTGAATTTTAATGCATTCCTTGAGAAAGCAAAGTTGAAAGATGATGGTAGCAATTACACGGACTGGGTCCGTAACTTGAGGATTATCCTCATTGCTGCACAGAAGAATTACGTCCTGGAAGCACCACTGGGTGCCAGGCCTGCTGCTGGAGCAACACCAGATGTTATGAACGTCTGGCAGAGCAAAGCTGATGACTACTCGATAGTTCAGTGTGCCATGCCATACGGCTTAGAATCGGGACTTCAATGGCGTTTTGAACGTCATGGAGCATATGAGATGTTCCAGGAGTTGAAGTTAATATTTCAAGCAAATACCCGGATTGAGAGATATGAAGTCTCCAATAAATTCTACAGCTGCAAGATGGAGGAGAACAGTTCTGTCAGTGAGCATATACTCAAAATGTCTGGGTATAATAATCACTTGATTCATTTGGGAGTTAATCGTCCAGATGATTGCGTCATTGACAGAATTCTCCAATCACTGCCACCAAGCTACAAGAGCTTCGTGATGAACTATAATATGCAAGGGATGAATAAGACTATTCCCGAGCTCTTCGCAATGCTGAAAGCTGCGGAGGTAGAAATCAAGAAGGAGCATCAAGTGTTGATGGTCAACAAGACCACTAGTTTCAAGAAAAAGGGCAAAGGGAAGAAGAAGGGGAACTTCAAAAAGAACAGCAAGCAAGTTGCTACTCAAGAGAAGAAACCCAAACCTGGACCTAAGCCTGAAACTGAGTGCTTCTACTGCAAGCAGACTGGTCACTGGAAGCGGAACTTCCCCAAGTATTTGGCGGATAAGAAGGATGGCAAGGTGAACAAAGGTATATGTGATATACATGTTATTGATGTGTACCTTACTAATGCTCGCAGTAGCACCTGGGTATTTGATACTAGTTCTGTTGCTAATATTTGCAACTCGAAACAGGGACTACGGATTAAGCGAAGATTGGCTAAGGACAAGGTGAAGATGCGCATGGGAAACGGTTCCAAAGTCGATGTGATCGCAGTCGGCACGCTACCTCTACATCTACCTTCGGGATTAGTATTAGACCTAAATAATTGTTATTTGGTGCCACGTTAAGCATGAACATTATATCTGGATCTTTTTTGATGCGAGACGGTTATTCATTTAAATCAGAGAATAATGGTTGTTCTATTTACATGAGTAATATCTTTTATGGTCATGCACCCTTAAGGAGTGGTCTATTCTTATTAAATCTCGATAGTAGTGACACACATATTCATAGTGTTCAAGCCAAAAGATGCAGAGTTGATAATGATAGTGCAACTTATTTGTGGCACTGCCGTTTGGGTCATATCGGTATAAAGCGCATGAAGAAACTCCATATTGATGGGCTTTTGGAACCACTTGATTATGAATCACTTGGTACTTGCGAACCGTGCCTTATGGGTAAGATGACAAAAACACCGTTCTCCGGTTCTATGGAGAGAGCAACAGATTTGTTGGAAATCATACATACAGATGTATGTGGTCCGATGAATATTGAGGCTCATGGCGGATATCGTTATTTTCTCACCTTCACTGATGACTTAAGCAGATGTGGGTATATCTACTTAATGAAACACAAGTCTGAAACGTTTGAAAAGTTCAAAGAATTTCAGAGTGAAGTTGAAAATCATAGTAACAAGAAAATAAAATTCCTACGATCTGATCGTGGAGGAGAATATTTGAGTTACGAGTTTGGTGTACATTTGAAACAATGTGGAATAGTTTCGCAACTCACGCCACCCGGAACACCACAGCGTAATGGTGTGTCCGAACATCATAATCGTACTTTACTAGATATGGTGCAATCTATGATGTCTCTTACTGATTTACCGCTATCGTTTTGGGGATACGCTCTAGAGACGGCCGCATTCACGTTAAATAGGGCACCATCAAAATCCGTTGAGACAACGCCTTATGAACTGTGGTTTGGCAAGAAACCAAAGTTGTTGTTTCTGAAAGTTTGGGGTTGCGATGCTTATGTGAAAAAACATCAACCTGATAAACTCGAACCCAAATCGGAGAAATGTGTCTTCATAGGATATCCAAAGGAAACTATTGGATACACCTTCTATCACAGATCCGAAGGCAAGACTTTTGTTGCTAAATTCGGAAACTTTCTGGAGAATGAGTTTCTCTCGAAAGAAGTGAGTGGGAGGAAAGTAGAACTTGACGAGGTAACTGTACCTACTCCCTTATTTGGAAAGTAGTACATCACAGAAACCTATTTCTGCGACACCTACACCAATTATTGAGGAAGCTAATGATAATGATCATGAAACTTCAGAACAAGATATTACTGAACCTCGTAGATCAACCAGAATGAGATCCGCGCCAGAGTGGTACGGTAATCCTGTTCTGGAAGTCATGCTACTAGATCATGATGAACCTACGAACTATGAAGAAGCGACGGTGAGCCCAGATTCCGCAAAATGGCTTGAAGCCATGAAATCTGAGATGGGATCCATGTATGAGAACAAAGTATGGACTTTGGTTGACTTGCCCAATGATCGGCAAGCAATTGAGAATAAATGGATCTTCAAGAAGAAGACTGACGCTGACGGTAATATTACTGTCTACAAAGCTCAACTTGTCACAAAAGGTTTTCGGCAAGTTTAAGGGATTGACTACGATGAGACCTTCTCACCCGTAGCGATGCTTAAGTCTGTCCGAATCATGTTAGCAATTGCCGCATTTTATGATTATGAAATTTGGCAGATGGATGTCAAAACTGCATTCCTGAATGGATTTCTGGAAGAAGAGTTGTATATGATGCAACCAGAAGGTTTTGTCGATCCAGAGGGAGCTAACAAAGTGTGCAAGCTCCAGCGATCCATTTATGGACTGGTGCAAGCCTCTCGGAGTTGGAATAAATGCTTTGATAGTGTGATCAAAGCATTTGGTTTTATACAGACTTTTGGAGAAGGCTGTATTTACAAGAAAGTGAGTGGGAGCTCTGTAGCATTTCTGATATTATATGTGGATGCCATATTACTAATTGGAAATGATATAGAATTTCTGGATAGCATAAAGGGATACTTGAATAAGAGTTTTTCAATGAAAGACCTCAGTGAAGCTGCTTACATATTAGGCATTAAGATCTATGGAGATAGAACAAGACGCTTAATTGGACTTTCACAAAGCACATACCTTGACAAAGTTTTGAAGAAGTTCAAAATGGATCAAGAAAAGAAAGGGTTCTTGCCTATGTTACAAGGTGTGAAGTTGAGTAAGAGTCAATGCCCGACCACTGCAAAAGATAGAGAGAAAATGAAAGATGTTCCCTATGCTTCAGCCATAGGCTCTATCATGTATGCAATGCTGTGTACCAGACCTGATGTGTGCCTTGCTATAAGTCTAGCAGGGAGGTACCAAAGTAATCCAGGGGTGGATCACTGGACAGCGGTCAAGAACATCCTGAAATACTTGAAAAGGACTAAGGATATGTTTCTCATTTATGGAGGTGACAAAGAGCTCATCGTAAATGGTTACGTTGATGCGAGCTTTGACACTGATCCGGACGATTCTAAATCGCAAACCGGATATGTGTTTACATTAAACGGTAGAGCTGTCAGTTGGTGCAGTTCTAAACAAAGCGTCGTGGCAGGATCTACGTGTGAAGCGGAATACATAGCTGCTTCGGAAGCAACAAATGAAGGAGTCTGGATGAAGGAGTTCATATCCGATCTAGGTGTCATACCTAGTGCATCGGGTCCAATGAAAATCTTTTGTGACAATACTGGTGCAATTGCCTTGGCAAAGGAATCAAGATTTCACAAGAGAACCAAGCACATCAAGAGACGCTTCAATTCCATCCGGGATCTAGTCCAGGTGGGAGACATAGAGATTTATACATACGGATCTGAATGTAGAAGACCCGTTGACTAAGCCTCTTCCACGAGCAAAACATGATCAGCACCAAGGCTCCATGGGTGTTAGAATCATTACTGTGTAATCTAGATTATTGACTCTAGTGCAAGTGGGAGACTGAAGGAAATATGCCCTCGAGGCAATAATAAAGTTATTATTTATTTCCTTATATCATGATAAATGTTTATTATTCATGCTAGAATTGTATTAACCGGAAACATAATACATGTGTGAATACATAGACAAACAGAGTGTCACTAGTATGCCTCTACTTGACTAGCTCGTTAATCAAAGATGGTTATGTTTCCTAACCATGGACAAAGAGTTGTTATTTGATTAACGGGATCACATCATTAGATGAATGATCTGATTGACATGACCCATTCCATTAGCTTAGCACCCGATCGTTTAGTATGTTGCTATTGCTTTCTTCATGACTTATACATGTTCCTATGACTATGAGATTATGCAACTCCCGTTTGCCGGAGGAACACTTTGTGTGCTACCAAACGTCACAACGTAACTGGGTGATTATAAAGGCGCTCTATAGGTGTCTCCAAAGGTACATGTTGGGTTGGCGTATTTCGAGATTAGGATTTGTCACTCCGATTGTCGGAGAGGTATCTCTGGGCCCTCTCGGTAATGCACATCACATAAGCCTTGCAAGCATTGCAACTAATGAGTTAGTTGTGAGATGATGTATTACGAAACGAGTAAAGAGACTTGCCGGTAACGAGATTGAACTAGGTATTGAGATACCGACGATCGAATCTCGGGCAAGTAACATACCGATGACAAAGGGAACAACGTATGTTGTTATGCGGTCTGACCGATAAAAGATCTTCATAGAATATGTAGGAGCCAATATGAGCATCCAGGTTCCGCTATTGGTTATTGACTGGAGACATGTCTCGGTCATGTCTACATTGTTCTCGAACCCGTAGGGTCCGCACGCTTAAGGTTTCGATGACAGTTATATTATGACTTTATGCATTTTGATGTACCAAAGTTTGTTCGGAGTCCCGAATGTGATCACGGACATGACGAGGAGTCTCGAAATAGTGAAGACATAAAGATTGATATATTGGAAGCCTATATTTGGATATCAGAAGTGTTCCGGGTGAAATCGGGATTTTACCGGAGTACCGGGAGGTTACCGGAACCCCCCGGGAGGTATATGGGCCTTAGTGGGCTTTAGTGGAAGAGAGGAGAGGTTGCCAGGGCTGGGCCGCGCGCCCCTCCCCCCTAGTCTGAATAGGACAAGGAGAGGGGGGCGGCGCCCCCCTTCCTTCTCTCTCTCCTCTTTCCCCCTTCCCGAATCCTATTCCAACTAGGAAAGGGGGGGAATCCTACTCCCAGTGGGAGTAGGACTCCTCCTGGCGCGCCCTCCTCCTAGCCGGCCGCACCCCCCCTTTTGATTGTTTATATACAGGGGCAAGGGGCACCCCTAGACACACAAGTTGATCCATGTGATCATATTCTTAACCGTGTGCGGTGCCCCCTTCCAGCATAGTACTCGATAATATTGTAGGAGTGCTTAGGCGAAGCCCTGCGACGGTAGTACATCAAGATCGTCACCACGCCGTCGTGCTGACGAAACTCTTCCCCGACACTTTGCTGGATCGGAGTCCGGGGATCGTCATCGAGCTGAACGTGTGCTAGAACTCGGAGGTGCCGTAGTTTCGGCGCTTGATCGGTCGGGCCGTGAAGACGTACGACTACATCAATCGCGTTGTGCGAACGCTTCCGCTGTCGGTCTACAAGGGTACGTAGATCACACTCTCCCCTCTTGTTGCTATGCATCCCCATGATCTTGCGTGTGCGTAGGAAATTTTTTGAAATTACCATGTTCCCCAACAGAGGCATTCCTGGAAGCTCTTCTGGAAAGACGTCTTGATATTCGCAAACGACTGGAATCTATGAGATAGCATCCAGTTCACCCTTCTCATTGAGAGAAAACAGATGGATGGTATCATCACGAGCGGCAAAGACAATTACATCCTCAGACGAATGAGTCAATTGAATCTGCCTGGCTGCACAATCAAGATGCGCCTTGTGCTTAGAAAGCCAATCCATTCCGAGAATAAGATCAATATCCGAGTTACCAAGAACCACCGGAGAAGAAAGAAACTTGTAATCGCCCAACGTGATAGAGACATCCGGGACGCAATTGTTAGAAGTCATTTGCTTGCCCGGAGACACAATCTTCAACAAAACAGGAATCCTTTCGGTCACAAATCATGCTTGGCAACAAATGGTGTTGAAATAAAAGAAAGCGATGCACCAGTGTCAAAAAGAACTTTTGCAGGAACATCGTTAACAGGAAGGTTACCCATAATCACATCTGGCGAGTCCTCTGCCTAAGCTGCATTCAGCAAATTGACCTTGGCGTGCTTGGGGTTATGCTTGACCACAACTGTACTTGTCGATCTCATAGGAGGAGGAGGAGGAAGACGCCTCTGGTTGAAACACTTGTTGGCATAGTGACCCTTCTGTTGGCACTTGTTGCACGTGACCTTTGAAAGTGGACGGTGATACGGAGCACTCGATCTTGGAGCTTGAGACGAAGTCTTGTTCTGAAAGCCAGGGTTGGGTGGGTGGGAAGATCCACTGCCACCTTTGCTCTTTTGCTGATACGGCTAACGGAACAGAGGAGGAGGAAGCCAATACTTCTGCTGCTTGGCCACTTGAGTGGAGGAAGAAGGAGTAACATCTCTGACTCGCTTCTTGGAAGCATCACACCTCAGTTGAGCAGCCTCTTGTTTCAATGCCATGTTGTAGAACTCAAGTATCTCAAGGGCTCGAAGAGAACAAGAGCTAGCTGAATTTCTTCTCTGAGACCACCCCTGAACTGGTATATCATGCTCTTCTCACCAGGAACGTCCTGCTTGGCAAAGCGGGCAAGCTTCTGGAACAATTTGTTGTAGTCATAGACAGACAAAGAGCCTTGCTTCAGGTTGCGGAATTCCTCATGCTTGCTTTTAACCACGCTCTGGGGAATATGATGAGCTTTGAAGTCTTGACGGAATTCATCCCAGGTAATCGCACGTCCACCTCTGGAATCCTTGTACTGCTGGAACCATTCTACAGCTTGATCTTTGAGTTGGAAGGAAGCGAACTTGACGAAGTCCTCAAGCTTGACATTACTGCACTCGAAATGCTTGCACAGATCCACGAGCCAATCATCAGCAATAGTTGCATCAACACAATTGCTGAAAGTCTTTGGCCCGTTAGCAAGGAACTGGTTGAGTGTAGCAAAGTGATTCTGATTGTTGCCTTGGTTGCCTTGGTTCGCTTGATTGCGCTCTTGAAGAATTTGCATGATCAACTGTGTGTTTGCATTGGTTGCGGCCATCACAGCTTGCGATGCCTCCGGAGGAGGTGGAGGTGGTGGCGGATCTTGATTCTGATTGGTGCTCTTAGCGGGAGCCATCCTGAAGAGGTTGACCATCGTTAGCACATAGACAGATAACATGAAGCTGAATCCAACGGAATGAAAATTGCAACATAAAGTCTTCACATCCGAACAAAATGAACGAATGCATTCCTCTTGAAATGGTCACATATCCATAAATTGAGAAGCCACTTAGAATTTAGGTAGAGAAATTAATCAACAAGGTACGGATCAAGAACGAATACTCGGTAAGAAATCCCAATCTCAAACCAAATATTCATGGAAGAAGAACTAGAGCTACAAGAATTCCCACCTATGAAACTCCCGAACCTTTCCGGTTATGCAATCAGGTGTTGGGGATACAGGGGAAGCATAATATCTCACCCAAATCTAGCAAATCCTACATCTAGCTGTATCCATCCTTCAACACATAACCGAGAAAAACTTCGGAAACCATCTACCTCAACCTTCGAAAAGCATCCGTTATACAAGTTATGGCGATACTCCCGAACTCCCGCCCCAGTACTGGGTGGCGTCGAGGTTATCTCACCAACGAACTGCATAAAAGAGATTTTCGATGTCGGTGTACTAAACTCAGGTATTCCAGAATTGCAACGATAAAATTATGACGACAACACCTCAGAGCTCAACTCCCCGGGACACTTCCACAAAACCCCTGACAGGAGGCACCAAGACAATGTTCTCGTCACAAAACCATCGGAACAATTCCAAGATACCCGCGTGATCCTAAATTTTTTTTAGTGAAATTTGAGAAGAGAAGAGTCAAAACTCTACGTCAGGATGCCTTACCAGAGCGATGAGGAGACTGGGAAGTAAAAAGAATTCCTAAACTCTCCGATATATAACTCCTAAATGACTCAAAACATTTTTCTAGACACAACTCGGCTGCTAAAACGATCAAGCAATGGGGCTCCTACGGTCGGGGAAGGCTCTGATTACCAACTTGTAACGCCCTCAATGCGGCTATAGCTCCCACATGTCGAGGCACGACTTAGAGGCATAACCGCATTGAAAGCAATGTCGCAAGTTAGGCAATCTTCACAACATCCCATGTAATATAGATAATAAAAGGGGAGATACATAGTTGGCTTACACTCGCCACGTCAATCAAAGTGCATAAATAACATTACATCATCCAAACAATCATGGCCCGACTACGGCGCCAAAATAAAAGATAACCCAACATGCGACACGGTCCCGATCACCCCAACTGGGCACCACTACTGATCATCAGGGAAAGACACGTAGTATCGTTGAGAGTCCTCGTCGAACTCCCACTTGAGCTCAAGCACATCACCTGGAGCGGAATCATCGGGCCCTGCATCTGGTTTGGAAGTAATCTGTGAGCCACAGGGACTCAGCAATCTCGCACCCTCGCGATCAAGACTATTTAAGCTTATAGGTAAGGCAAGGTAAAATATGTGGAGCTGCAGCAAGCGACTAGCATATATGGTGGCTATCCTGTTCGCAAAAGAGAGCGAGAAGAGGAGGCAAAGCGCGAACGAGAAAATAGAGAACAACCTGCGCAAGCATTACTCCAACACCGTGTTCACTTCCCGGACTCCGCCGAGAAGAGACCATCACGGTAACTCACACTGTTGATCCATTTTAATTAAGTTAAGGTTCAAGTTATCTACAACCGGACATTAACAAATTCCCATCTGCCCATAACCGCAGGCATGGCTTTCGAAAGTTCAAATCCCTACAGGGGAGTCCCAACTTAGCCCATGACAAGCTCTCACGGTCAACGAAGGAATAGACCTCCTCCCGAGACGTTCTGATCAGACTCAGTACCTCGGTTCTTCAAGACACTTCGACAGGTTAAAACAAATCCAGCAACACCGCCCGAATGTGCCGACAAATCCCGATAGGAGCTGCACATATCTCGTTCTCAGGGCACACTCAGATGAACACTACGTACAACTAAAACCAACCCTTGAGTTGCCCCGAGGTGGCGCTGCAAGTGGCTCTATTTGGACCAACACTCAGAGGAGCACTTGCCCGGGGGGTTTAAATAAGATGACCCTCGGGCTCCGGAAACCCAAGGGAAAAGAGGCTAGGTGGCAAATGGTAAAACCAAGGTTGGGCATTGCTGGAAAAGCTTTAATCAAGGCGAACTACCAAGGGGTTCCCATTATAACCCAACCGCGTAAGGAACGCAAAATCCGGGAACATAACACCGATATGACGGAAACTAGGGCGGCAAGAGTGGAACAAAACACTAGGCGAGAGGCCGAGCCTTCCACCCTTAACCAAGTATATAGATGCATTAAGATAACATGGCAATATAATGATATCCCAACAAGTAAATAATGTTCCAACAAGGAATGGTCTCCAATCTTCACCTGCATCTAGTAACGCTATAAGAGGGGCTGAGCAAAGCGGTAACATAGCCAAACGACGGTTTGCTAGGACATGGTGGGTTAGAGGTTTGACATGGCAATTTGGGAGGCATGATAAGCAAGTGGTAGGCATCGTAGCATAGGCATAGCAAAAGAGTGAGCATCTAGCAAAGCAAAGATAGTAGTGATTTCGAGGGTATGATCATCTTGCCTGCAAAGTTGTCAGAGTTGACTAGATCCTCGAAAGCAAACTCAACGGGCTCCTCGTTAGCGAACTCGTCTCCCGGCTCTACCCAAACAAGACAAACAAGCAAACGGGAGACAATCAACCACATGCAAAGCTTAAACAATATGATGCAAGGATGGCATGCTATGCGGGATGTGATGCGGGATGCATATGCAAGATGTGACAAGGAATGCATGAACCTGGCCTAAACATGGAAATCCAAGTGTGCCACTGGAAATATGAGATGAAATCGCTTGAAAACGATATAAAGAACGTCGGAATCGGAGTTATGGTTTGGAAATGGCAAGCAATTCAAATATGGCCACGTTCTGCGATTTACGGCAAGTGGCCATCTAAATGCAACAAGATGAACATGCTACAGCACCCAAACATGGCATCAAAATACAGGTTAGGAATCCATTCATGAAGCTTAACAAAAGTCTAGCACTGAGCTACGGCCAATTCATCCATTAACAGGTTCAAACAAGCATGGCAAAAATGCATTTGGCAAACAGATCTCAGACTTGGTGAAATTAACACTTGTTTGGAATTTCACATCAGATAGCACTCTTTGGAGCAACAAAACTACATGCTACAGGACCTGAACATGGCAAAGTAAAGCATGGCATGGATCTACTCAAAGAGCTTAACAAAAGTCCCTTAGTGACCTTGAGCCAAAAGGGATCAGAAAATACAATTGTAAGCATGTGAACATGGCAAAAACATAATCAGTTCTCAGACTTAGTGAAAACTGGAGCATGCTGAAAACAGATATCAAGTAGGCATGTTTACGAGCTCGATGCACTCACTACAGAGCAAGTCATGATAATCTAAGCATACACCCACCAAGAATACACAAAATGCAAGCTATACATGGCAAGAACAATAACATAGCATGCACGGATCAACTACAACATCCTCGGCAAAGTTGCTAACAAGTAGACAATCTGCCCAGATTCACAAAATGACAAAAGTAGAGCTCGATTGACTCAAGTTAGGGTGCTCCATAATTGCAAACAAAGACATGGATGGATAGAGCACCACAAGATTAACAAAACATCCTTACTGATCATCCTCAGAGGCACGGATCACTAGGAACATATGGCCATATGAGATAAACAGGTCAAGGACTTAGTGGAAATGCTAAGTCCCTGAAATAAGCATTAACAAATGCCTCACTTTGCAATCTTGTGCTAGTCACCACACACATCACAAAAATACATGGGTTTCACCTCTGGAAAGATGGCAAAACCCTTGACAAAACATATGCAGAGCTTAGGGGCATAACATGCACACATTAATCATGGCAAAAATGACAAATATCTAAATGGAGCAGCAGATCTGACAATTAACTCAAGTAGCACTCTCCTAACAGCATTTCGGGCATCAAGATGAACTCAAATGAAAATGATGCAATGTAATGAAACGACGTACTCTCTGAGACGAACATTTTGATATGCTATATGCCAAAAATGGAGCTACGGATGCGGAGATATAGCATGATGGAAAACGCCAATTATTAGGGTTTAGGTCGAAAAAGTCAACCCCGATTCCCAGA
This sequence comes from Triticum dicoccoides, assembly GCF_002162155.2. Taxonomy (NCBI): domain Eukaryota; kingdom Viridiplantae; phylum Streptophyta; class Magnoliopsida; order Poales; family Poaceae; genus Triticum; species Triticum dicoccoides. Next base: position 69,114,168 of record NC_041386.1, read on the forward strand.
TCTGGATCCGGCGCGTGGATCGAGGAGATCGCCAGAAACGTCGGGGTTCGCCGGAGTTGGGGAAGCTCGCAGGGGACTTGGCGGCCGGAGCTCGTGGCCGCGGTGGCCGGCCGGAGGAGGACGGAGAGGAGGCGGCGGCGTGGTGGCCGCG
>NC_041386.1:69114646-69201919 GCF_002162155.2 Triticum dicoccoides
GAGGGCGGTGCGGTGGCACTGGGTGGCCGGAGACGAAGGAGAGGGGCGGCGCGGGCGGTGGTTAGCTCGGGCCCGGTCGGGCGACGGGAGGGCCTGGCCTGGGCCTCGCGGGCCGGCGGGGCTGAGGCGGCGATGTGGTCTCCGCGGGGGACACCTGGCGGCGGCTGATTGGCGGCGGCGGATCGGGCGGACGCGTCCGGCCCGATTCGGACACGTCCGGCGGTGAGGGGAGCTGTTTTAGGGTTTCGGGGGAGAAGGGGATCCGGATTTCGGAGGGGCTCTATTTATAGAGGTAGAGGGAGCTAGGAGTGTCCAAATGAGGTGCGGTTTTCGGCCACGTGATCATGATCGAACGCTCTAGATGATGGAGAAGGTTTTGGTGGATTTTGGGCCAAAATGGAGGGGTGTTGGGCTGCAACACACACGAGGCCTTTTCGGTCCCTCGGTTAACCGTTGGAGCATCAAACGAAGTCCAAATGGTACGAAACTTGACATGCGGTCTACCGGTAGTAAACCAAGGCCGCTTGGCAAGTCTCGGTCCAATCCGGAAATGTTTAATTCCCACACACAAAAGAAAGGTAGAATTGACCACCGAAGGAGAACGGAGCACCGGAATGCAAAACGGACAACGGGGAAAATGCTCGAATGCATGAGATGAACACATATGCAAATGCAATGCACATGATGACATGATATGAGATGCATGACAACGACAACAACACACGGAGACAAGAAAACCCGAACCCGCGAAAATAAAATAACTTAAGGCCGGAAACGGCAAGAGTTGGAATACATATTGGGAAAGTCATATCCGGGGTGTTACACCTCTCACCGCTACATTTACCAAATCGTGTTCACACACTTAGCTCACACACAGTAGGACATGTTCATCACTGTTCCAATTCATCCCCGATGAATCAGACCTGACACAACTCTAAGCAATAGCAGGCATGACAAACAAGCATGAATGAGTAGGCACACCAGGGCTCAAACAACTCCTACTCCTGCTAGTGGGTTTCATCTATTTACTATGGCAAGGACAGGTCATGCAGAGGATAAGGGGTTCAACTACCGCAGCAAGTAACAGATGAAATGTTGTTGTCCTAATGCAGTAAAAGAGAGTAGGAGCGAGAGAGTGGGATTGTATCAGAATGAACAAGGGTGTTTTTCTTGCCTGGCACTTCTGAAGATGATATAGCTCTTCATCGGTGTCAATGATCACAGTGTCGGAGCAGCGTCTACCGAGAGGGGACAATTACCGGCAAACAAGGAAGAGCACAATCAATGCAATGCAAATATGATGCATGATCATGACATGACAATATGTTGTGATTTGGGCTAATGCAACAGAAAGTCATTTAAATTGAAGTGGAATTCAAAACTATATCAAATTCCAACTCCAAACCTATTATGAAATTTGCCCTAATCATGTTTCATCCTAAACAGTGAGGTTAACTTGCTCAAACATGCATGAAAATGGTACAGATGGATTCCTTGAATTTTTCTGATAATTTTTCATATATAAATTATTTGATTTGGAGTTACGGTTGAATTTCTATAATTTTTAGAAGTTTAAACTGTTTTCTGGAATTTCCTGATTTATTATAAATCCAAAAAATCAATTACTGCATCAGCATCATGTCATGATGACGTCAGCACGTCAACAGGGGCTGGTCTAGGTCAAACCTTACCAGTGGGGCCCACTGGTCAGTGACCCGATGCTAGTTTGTCTCACAGACAGGTGGGGCCAGTCAACGGTGACGTCAGCGGGTCAACTGACGTGCGGGGTCCACTGTGTTTAAATAAAACTAAGCAGAAATTAAACTAGTGTTAGTTAAGGGCGTGCGGCCCGGTAGTCAGTGAGAGAGGGGGTTAGTTAGCCCCGTCATTAGCAGTTAACGATGTTGCCACGTTGGCTCGCCGGCGTTCAGCCGCCGACGACCATTTGCCGCGGCGGACGTGCGTCGGAAATGCGCCAGGGGCCGCGGTTTGTAGTGCAGAAAGCATCGGGGAGAAGCCCTTGCTCGGGCGCATCCAATGGGCCAGACAGGGGGTCGCGGGGCGGCCGGAATCTCACCGGCGACGAGCTTTGGTGGCGGCGCAGCTACGGGTTTGCACGGGCGCGGCGTGGAGGAGCACGGGGAGCTCAACCAAAGACATAGACGGCGTCATGGGGTCACCAGGAGAACGTCTGTGCCACTAGGGCGAGCAACAGAAGCTCGGGAGCGCGTGGCTCAACGTCCATGGCGGACGGCGGCTCCGGTTACTCGCGTGGCAGTGGCTACGGAACGAAAACGACGACGTGGTTAAGGGGGAAAGGACCGGGAGCTCACGGCGATCATGTAGGGAAGGTCAGCGAGCTCGGGGAGCCGCCGGAGCGAGCAGGGCGGCGAGACGGATCTCCAGCGTCCGATGGCGAGGATGAGGATGATGGCGTCACTTAGGGCGCTCCGCGGGTGCGTGTTTCGTTTTGGGGCTCCATGGCGTCGAGGCGGAGCCTCTGGACAGCACAGAGAAGCGAGGGGGAGGCGATGGCTGCGGTTGCGCTCGTCAGCGACGATGACAGCGCTCGGTGGTCGCGTGGGAAAGAGGAAGAGGAGGGAAGAGTGCTCGAGGGGGAGAGAGGAGAGGTCCAGGCGGTCGAGGGAAGTGCGTGGCGCTCGGGGACGACTCCAGCAGTGGCAAGCAGGCAGGAGGTGGCCGTGCGCGTGCCGGCGTGCGGTGGCCACGCGCCTCGGTCCTTCTGGTAGAGGAAGGAGAAGACACGGGAGCCCCTGGTGGGCTGGGCCACTAGCTGGGCCACTAGGTGGGCTGGAAGGCCAGGTAAGTTGGCCCAGGTAGTTCTCTCTCCCTCTCTGATTTCTGTTTTAATTTGGTTTTCTATTATTCTGTAGTATTTAGGGCTTTATTAAAAATACTTAGACACGTCCAAAAATCATGAAACAACTCATGATCACTGTTGGGAATATATCCTACAGTAAACATTTTAGTTTATGATTATTTGAGCATTTAAAATATTTAATAGCATTTAAATGCCCAAATGCAAATAGAGTATGATTTAATCCAGAGCCCAAATATGTCATGCAAAAATGTGCATCACCTCTGGTTACTGTTTCCAGCTTTTTCCAAGAATGATGGAGATTTTTTTTAAAGCCATTTGGATTTACTGGAAATATTTTGGTTGAACCTAGTGAATTCCTTTAATGCTAGGGTTTAGGCAGTCCCCATTTCAAGTTTCTTTCAAAGTTTAAACATGATGCAGACATGAAGTTACCCTAGTGCAATGCCAGAAGCTAGGGATGTGACAGTGGCGTCTCCAGGGACGCCCAGAGGAAGGCGGCAAGCAGGGGGTGGCCGGGCGTGCGCCGACGTGCGTCGTCCACGCGCTCGGCGTCCACCTAGTGCGGTGGAGAAGACGACTGGCAGGGCCAGCTGGCCCGCCAGTGCCAGGCTTCAGGTAAGGCCCAGGTAAGCCTTTTCCCTTTTTTTGTTTTCTTTTATATTTCTGACATTTGTTTTTGACTTAAAAATAAATACCAGCACAAATATAAAAATGTTGAAATTCCTTGTGACCACTAGTTATAATATACCACAGGCCCTCACCAAATTCCAACATTTTTGGAGCCTCTAAAATATTTATATTATTTTAAACAACTCCAATTCAAATACATATGGGTTCATTCAAAAATCCAAAATGTCTAGCAAAAATGTGCATCACCCCTGGTTGTTGTTTCCAACATTTTCCAAAGACCATGAACATTTTTGAAAAGCATTTTGGGTTCATTGAAATTCCATTTTTAATTTGAACCTATTTGAATTTGCTTTGGTGCTAGGGTTTGAAACATCCCCATTTCAACTTCATTTGAAATTTAAACATGATGCACAAAGCAAGCCTAGGTCATACCAGAACTAGGGATGTGACAACTCGCCCCCACTCGGAAGAATCTCATCCCGAGATTCAGGAGTTGGCGGAAAGAAAGCGGGGTACTCAAGTCAAAGACGATCTTCTCGCTCCCAAGTAGCTTCTCTCTCGGAATGATGAGACCACTGAACCTTGAGAATCTTGATGTTATGGCATCGAGTGACACGCTCTGCTTGATCCAGAATGCGAACGGGGTACTCTCGATAAGTGAGGTTGTCTTGGAGATCAAGTGTTTCGTGGTCCACTCCGCGGATGGGATCCGAGAAGCAACGCCTGAGTTGAGAGACGTGGAAGACATCATGAACTCGAGAAACATGTGGGGGTAGTTCCACCTGGTAGGCAACCTCTCCTCGTTTAGCGAGAATGCAAAAAGGACCAATGTAACGAGGAGCCAACTTGCCTTTGATACCGAAACGATGGGTACCATTCAAAGGAGTAACCTGAAGGTAAGCCTTGTTGCCAACTTCATAAGCCACTTCCTTATGACGGCGGTCATACTAGCTCTTTTGATGAGATTGGGCTGTTTTCAAATTCTCACGAATGATGCGAACTTGCTCTTTTGCCTCCTGGAGCATATCCGGTACAAAGAATTGTCTTTCACCGGTTTCTGACCAGTTCAAAGGTGTTCGACATCTTCGTCCATACAGAATCTCGAAGGGTGCTTTCTTAAGACTGGATTGGTAGCTATTGTTATAAGCAAACTCGACAAAGGGAAGACATTTCTCCCAATCCATACCAAATGAGATAACGCAAGCTCTAAGCATGTCTTTGAGAATTTGGTTGACCCTTTCCACTTGACCACTTGATTGAGGGTGGAAAGCGGTACTGAAGGAAAGATGGGTGCCCATGGTAGTTTGGAAACTTTCCCAGAAATGAGAGGTGAAACGACTGTCGCGGTCTGAATTGATCTCTAGTGGAACACCTTGGAGTGACACTATCCGGGAGATATATAAGTCATCGATCTGACTAGCAATGGTACTCTCTCGAATAGGTAGGAAGTGAGCCACTTTAGAAAGATGGTCAATGACTACGAAGATAGCATTATTTCCTTTCTTGGTCCTGGGAAAGCCGGTGATGAAGTCCACACCAACTTTGTCCCATTTCCACTCGGGAATAGCTAAAGGTTGAAGGGTACCAGCAGGTCTCTGATGCTCTGCCTTAACGCGACGACAAACGTCACAGTTGGCAATATACTGAGCGATTTCTCTCTTCATCCTAGTCCACCAGAACCTCTGGCGTAGGTCCTGATACATCTTTGTACTACCGGGATGAATCGTGAGAGGGGATTCATGGGCCTCCCTAAGGGTTAGTTGCTGCATCTGTTGACATTTGGGAACCACCAAACGGTTTCCAAAGTAAACAACACCTTGTTTATCCATAGAGAAACAACCAGCAACTCCCTTGGAAATATTCTTCTTGATCTGGGAGATTCCCGTATCATGCTTCTGAGCCTCTATGATCTGATCCGTAAGGGTAGGTTTCGCCACCAAGGTAGAAAGGGAACCATGAGGCACTATGTGAAGGTTAAGCTTACAGAATTCCTCATGGAGGGGTGGTTGACATTGTTGCAACATGAGGTTGTTGCAATAGGATTTACAACTTAAAGCATCAGCCATGACATTGGCTTTCCCTGGGGTGTAGGTGATTCCTAAGTCGTAATCTGAGATCAACTCCAACCAACGTCTCTGTCTGAGATTCAGATCCGGTTGGGTGAAGATATACTTGAGACTCTGATGGTCAGTGTAGATTTCGCAACGGTTACCAAGAAGGTAATGTCGCCAAGTCCTAAGTGCATAGACTACGGCTATAAGCTCTAGATCATGTGTAGGATAATTTTCCTCATGTGGATGCAACTGTCGAGATGCATAGGCAATCACATGACGATCCTACATAAGAATGCAACCTAGTCCTTGACGCGAAGCATCACAATAGATAACAAAGTCTAGTGAAATCCGGCGGCACGAGTATGGGCGCAGAAGTCAGACGTCTTTTTAGTTCCTGAAAACTGTGCTCACACTGTGGGGTCCACTCAAACCTTTTATCTTTCTTGAGAAGCTCCGTGAGGGGTTTGGCCACTTTGGAGAAGTTTTCAATGAAGCGGCGACACTAACTGGCTAGACCAAGGAAACTCCTAACTTGTTTGACCATTTCGGGTGGAGTCCAATCGAGAACGGCTTTGACTCTCTCGGGATTGACAGCAATGCCCTTACCAGAGATCACGTGGCCCAGATAGGTCACTTCTGGCAACCAAAATGCACACTTAGAGAACTTGGCATAAAGGCGGTGCTCTTTGAGTTTTTCTAACACAAGCCTAAGATGTTCGGCATGCTCTTCCTCGTTCTTCGAGTAAATAAGAATATCATCGAGGTAAACCACGACGAACTTATCTAAGTACTCCATAAATATCGAGTTCATCGAGCGGGAGAAAGTAGCTGGAGCATTGGTTAGGCCGAAATACATCACGGTGTACTCGTATTGACCATAACGAGTGACAAAGGCCATTTTGGGGATGTCCCCATTTCTGATTTTGATTTGGTGGTAGCCTAACCTCAAATCCATCTGGGAAAAGACTGAGGATCCAGCGAGCTGATCATACAGGTCGTTGATCCTGGGGAGCGGATACTTGTTCTTTATCGTGACCAAATTAACGGGACGATAATCTACAACCATCCGATCCGTACCATCCTTCTTCTTGACGAAGAGGACAGGACAAGCCCAAGGAGAAGAACTTGGACGGATGAAACCCTTTTGCAAGGACTCATCAAGTTGTTTCTTAAGCTCGGCTAACTCCAAAGGTGGCATCTTGTATGGTCTCCTAGAGATTGGAACAGTTCCTGGGATAAGTTCTATGACAAACTCTACATCTTTGTCAGGTGGGACACCTGACAGTTCTTCTGGAAAAACATCCAGGAAGTCACGGACTACCGGAATATCTTCAAGGTCTGGAAGAGGGCTGGCATTAAAAGAATAGAGTTGACGCCTTGCAACTCTAGTAGAGACAGTGACTATTTTGCCAGATGGATGTGTAAGTTGAACAGATCTAGTGTAACAATCGATCTTCGCATGATGAGCTGTCATCCAGTCCATACCCAAGATGATGTTAATATCTGAAGACTTGAGAGATATCAAAGAAGCAAGGAATACCAGTCTGTCAATAAGGATTTCATTACCATGGCTTACCTCGGTTTCAGACCAATGAAGTCGGTGATGGAAACCAACTTCTTACGCTGATGTGCGGTGTTTTGCTCAATCTGTGCTAGCAAGCGGTTAGTCTCACGCTTGTTCCTCTCAGATGCTAACAAGAACTCTGCCATCAAAGGCTGGTCAGGAGGATCCTCATCCCTACCATCTCCGGGGTTCTTGCTATGAGCAACTAAACCTCGGTTAGCAGACGACATCTTGGCACAGAAACCAAGGAAACAAGGACGGAATTAGAATCGACATAAGGAGGCGGAATGTAATGCAAAAGCATTGGAAACTCTTGAAATCCTAGGACAATTTCGGCAGCATAACGGCTGTAAATGCTCAAAAGGATTTTGAGACATTCATTAAAGGAATAGCATAATCAATCAGCATCATAATATCAAGGTTCTGGGTCAAATTGAGGACACATGGAAGTAGTAGAACTGTACGGAGACACAACCCAACAATCCTAAGACTTTACGGTTTAGTAACACGTCATCCTGAGAGATAGAGGAGAAGCCTAGGCCTTAACCCTCGTAGAAAAGAAGAGGCTGACTCAGAAAGAATGACATGAGGTAAAGGAGTAAAAAGAACCTTACGTTCCCTTCCACAATCAATTCCCTTATATAACTAAAGCATTTCTAGACTCAACTTTGACCAGTTTGGCTTGGTAATCCTACAGTCAGTCAGGCTCTGATACCAACACTGTCGGGACCCCGATCCTAAGTCACACTGATCTAGCATGTAACACTTCATATCACTTTGCAGCCTCACGCACGGTATTCCCACGGGTGCCACCTTACCTGGCCCGGGACCGTTTGCGCCTTTTGGCTCACGTATATGATAGTGTTGCTAGCATCCATATGACAGAGAACCCGGGCCGACATGACTAGTCGTGAACTCGAAGTAGCACTAACTTATAGGGATAGGCATACATGAATCAACCTCGAGCATGTCAGTCAACAGCGTATGAATCCGAGCTGTAGCACTGGGCTAACAGGACTCTGGGAACCCGGGCTGTAGCAGGCTAGGCAGGACTCCGGATGTCACTGCATGACATTTCCCCGAAGGGACAGACACAGGAACAAAATGAATCACATGCCGACCAATCAAGTGTTCCGGAGCAGTAGTGCTGGGCTAGCAGGACTCCGATGAACAGGGCTGTAGCGGACTACTATGGCTCATGGAAGCACAAGACTACATTTCCCCATAAGAGAGGCTACCAAAGGTAAACAACTAGGTTGTCGGATCCCACACATAGCAATACACGTTACACGTATGCATAACATGCAAGTATGTGCTGTACAACATGGCATCACAACATAACTCAAACTCATATAGATAAAGGCCCAGAAGAGCCACATAGCATTCAATGCAAATAGGGGTCTCATGACCCATCATTCAGAGCATACAAGCAACGGAAGCATTACATGTCTGAGTACAGACAACTACAAAAGGAAAAGACTAAAAAGCCTGACTAAACACAACCCTCCCAAGGGTATAAGATCGTAGCTGGGATACAAGCTACTCGTCGAAGTCACTAGTGTAACCAACTGCAAAACATAAATAAGCAAACGTGAGTACGAAGGTACTCAACAAGTCTTACGTTAGAACTATCTACATATGCAACATTATCAACAAAGGGGGGTGGTGGAGTTTTAACAGCAGCAAGCCAGCTTTGACTAAGTGGCTAACCTATACTACGAGTATCAGAAACTTCTTTGAGGTGAGGAGACGCACACGAGTCCACATATTCACCATATCAATACTCCACTACGGTTCCATTCCCGTCTCCCTACGAGAAGGCCATCCATAGCACTCACGCTTATCTTGCGGATTTTAGAGTATCCACTTCAAGTTGTCTATGTACTACATAAGTCCTCCAAGTTTCCATATCCGAGGAAAACGGCTATTCGAATAGGTAATGGTAACCCTGCAGGGGTGTACTTCTTCACACATGCTCTCGCCACTTATCGCCCTATACACGTCATGTACCTCGGCAACCTTCAAGCGGAAGCCGGGCGAGGGTGTCGGCCACGACCTGACTAACCACACAAGTCTCTCGTCCAGGTTTATCGCCTATTCAAGTTCCATACGCAAGGAGTTCTGGCCGAAGTCTCCAGTACGGCCCCAAACGATGTGTGTAGGGTTCCCAAGCCCACCATCCGGGTGCCACTTGGTACATCGTGCCATGGTGCCTAGTCTGTCCCAAGCCCGTCCTGTCGGACACCACCTGGTAGACAAGTAGCACTACCTACAAACGCCAGAAACTAGTTGCAACTCCTGGACAGAGATCAAGTGGATTAATAAGCTGAGAGGGGCCGGATGACCGGAACCCAATGTGTGGTAGTAACTGGACTTGGATAACATACACAGAACTCAGTGCTTAGGGACGGTTCCAATGAGACAACCCACCATGTACTCCTACATGGCCTCTCATCGCTACCTTCACCAAAACGTGTTCACACACTTAGCCTTTATCGGTAGGACATGTTCACCACTCCGATTCATTCCCGATGAATCAGACCTGACACAACTCTAAGCATAGCTGGCATAAAGAAACCAAGCATGGATGAGTAGGCACAACAAGGCTCAAACAACTCCTACTCATGCTAGTGGGTTTCAACTATTTACTGTGGCAATGACAGGTCATGCAGAGGAATGGGTTCAACTACCGCAACAGAAAGTAGCAGTTTGAATCGTTGTTGTCCTAATGCAGTATAAGGAGCACGAACGAGAGAGTGGGATTTATCGAAATGCTCAAGGGGGGTTGCTTGCCTGATAGAACGACGAAGGGGTACGGCTCCTCTGACAGGTACTCGGGAACACCTTCCGGAGTGGAACCTATCGAGAAGAAATGGTGCCGGCTATCAACACACAAACAAATGCAACAAAATGATGCATGAAAATGACATGTGCAAATGCTAGTGTTTGGGCTAATGCAAGTTGCTACCAATTGGTTGAAGCCCATTTGAATCAAAGATTCAAATGCAAATTCAAAATGAAGCATTTACATATTATGTTTTCACTTATACAACATGTATAAGTTGGTTTTTCATGCATGTAACTGGCATAAATGGATTCTTTGCATTTTTTTGATAATTTTTCATATATAAATTATTTCATTCTGAGCTACGGTTGAATTATTATGATTTTTTGAAGTTTAGGCAATATTCTGGAATTTCCTGGGTTAAAATAATTCCAGAAAAAGAATAACTGCGCCAGCACTACGTTAGCATGACGTAAGCGAGTCAACGGGGCTGACCAGGTCAAACCTGACCAGTGGGTCCCACTGGTCAGTGACCTAGTCAACTAACTAAGTTAGTTAGTCCTAACTAACTGGGCAGGGCCCACTAGTCAGTGACTGTAGTAGCTAACCTAGTTAGTTAATTAGTGCTAACTATAGTAGTTAGTCGGGCGCGGCCCGCAAGTCAGTGAGAGTGAGGGGGGAGGTCAAACTAGGCTGTGGGGTCAACCCACGCCGGTCAAAAGTTGGCGGTCACCGGCGTTTAGCCGCCGGCGAGTCCGAACGCGGCGGTGCACTGCGGGTTCTTCCTACAGGGGGCCATTTGGCGCGCAGAGTACAACTACGGGATGCGGATGCTCGTCCGCATCCAGCCGTAGTGGTGGCGCGGCCGGGAAGCGGCCGGAGTGGCGCCGGCAATGACGAGTGCGGCGGCCGGAGCTCGGGTGCGCGCGGAGTTGGCGTTGTGGGGTGCAAGCGGGCAAGGGGAGGCGCTAGCGAGGCTTAGCGCGGGGCAGCAAGCTCGGTGGACACGCGTCTGGGACCAAATGGTCACCGGAGCGTTGCCGCCGACGAGCTCGGGCGGCGGCGCGGTTTGGTCGACAAGGGGGCGACGGCTGCGGGGCGTAAACGAGCTCAGGAAGAGGGGGAACAGACGCAGAATCTCACAGTGGAGGCGACGGGATGGTCAGTGGGATCGGGGACGAGTCGGAGACGACGGACGGGCGCCGGTGATCTCGGCGGCCGAGAGGTTGAAGACGATGGTGATGACATCGCTATGGCGTGCCCAGGCTCGCTTGGCTCGGTGGAGATGACGAAGACGACGTCGTGGAGCTCCTGGGCATGTCCAGGGGGCGAGGGGGAGGCAGTGGCCGCGGCAACAGCGAGTGGTGGCGTCGGCTGCGCTCGGGTGCAGGCGAGAGAGGGTGATAGAGGAGAGGAGAAGCACGGGGGAGAGTGAGAGGGGGTCGGGGAGGCTGCGTGGCGTCTCCAGGGACGCCCAGAGGAAGGCGGCAAGCAGGAGGTGGCCGGGCGTGCGCCGGCGTGCGTCGGCCACGCACTCGGCGTCCTCCTAGTGCGATGGAGAAGACGACTGGCAGGGCCAGCTAGCTGGGCCAGCCAGCTGGGCCGCCAGTACCAGGCCTCAGGTAAGGCCCAGGTAAGCCTTTTCCCTTTTTTGTTTTGTTTTCTATTTCTGACATTTGTTTTTTGACTTAAAAATAAATACCAGCACAAATATAAAAATGTTGAGATTCCTTGTGACCACTAGTTATAATATACCAGAGGCCCTCACCAAATTCCAACATTTTTGGAGCCTCTATAATATTTATATTATTTTAAACAGCTCCAATTCAAATACATATGGGTTCATTCAAAAATCCAAAATGTCTAGCAAAAATGTGCATCACCCCTGGTTGTTGTTTCCAACATTTTCCAAAGACCATGAACATTTTTGAAAAGCATTTTGGGTTCATTGAAATTCCATTTTTAATTTGAACCTATTTGAATTTGCTTTGGTGCTAGGGTTTGAAACATCCCCATTTCAACTTCATTTGAAATTTAAACATGATGCACAAAGCAAGCCTAGGTCATACCAGAACTAGGGATGTGACAGCCACGTTGCAGCAATAAATCCATGGAACGACACGGCCATAACCTTCAATGCCAGTGACAAACCTCAATTCCGAACAGCCCGAGCACCATCCGCTTTGGTCCTTAGTCTGATTGTGGACGGCTTCTGGCTTACTAAAGTGCTCATGGACGGTGGCAGCGGATTAAACCTCATCTACGAGGAAACTCTTAGCAAAATGGAAATAGAGAAGAGCCGCATTGAGCAAAGCAGCACGACCTTCAGAGGAATCATCCCTAGTCGGGAGGCACGATCTGTGGGAAAAATCACACAAGATGTGGTATTCGGCACGCGGGGGAATTATAGGTCCGGAGAAATCACATTCCAAGTGGCCCCGTTCAGTAGCGGATACCATGCACTTTTACGGCGGGAGGCATTCACGATTTTCCAAGCTATACCCCATTACGGGTACATGAAGCTCAAAATGCCCGGGCCCAATGGAATCATCACTCTGGCTAGTGATCCGGACATAGCACTCCGCACCGAAAATAAAACCGCCGCACTAGCCCTCGTGGCGTTATCTGAAGCCCTTGCGGCCGAAGAACTAACTGCGCTGCGCTCCACGGTGGAGAGGGACGACGTGATACTCGACAAAAGACCCAAGTCCACCTCTTTTAAACCAGCGGACGAAATAGTCAAATTCCAGGTCCACCCAACGGACCCTACAAAAACAGCATCCATCGGGGCACAGCTGAACCCCACAACAGACGCCGCATTGCGGGAGTTCTTGCGCGAGAATTGGGACATCTTCGCCTGGCATCCTTCAAACATGCTAGGGATCCCACACAGGCTGGCCGAGCATAGCCTTAACATTCTAAAGGGGTTCAAGCCGGTCAAGCAGACTCTTCGGCGTTTCTCTGAGCTTAAGCGACAAGCCATGGGAGAAGAGCTAGCCAAGTTACTCGAGGCCGGGTTCATTAGAGAAATAAAACATCCGGACTGGCTAGCAAACCTGGTGATGGTACCAAAGAAGGAAAAATCCTGGCGCCTATGTGTCGATTCCAAGGACCTTAGCAAGGCTTGCCCCAAGGATCCCCTCCCCCTCCCCCGCATTGATCAAATTATTGACGCTACCGCAGGACACGACTCATTGTGCTTCCTCGACGCATACTCCGGATACCATCAAATTAAGATGGCGGAGCCCGATCAAGCCGCAACGTCATTCATCACTCCATACTGCCCCTTCTGTTTTAACACCATGCCTTTCAGGCTCAAAAACGCCAGTGCAACCTATCAACGCATGATTCAGACATGCCTGGAAACACAAATCGGCAAAACAGTGGAGGCATACGTAGATGATGTGGTCATTAAAACAAGACACGTCGAATCCTTAATAGACGACTTGAGGCTCGCGTTTGACAACCTCCGAACATATGACATCAAGCTCAATCCGGAAAATGCGTTTTCGGCGTGCCCATCTCCAATACAGGAACTGAAGTAAATTCGGATAAAATCCGAGCTTTGTCACAGTTGGCTATCCCAACAGACCTCAAGCAAATCCACAAGTTAACTGGATGCGTGACTGCCTTAAGCCGCTTTATCTCCCGATTAGGATAAAAGGCACTACCTCTTTATCGCCTTCTTCGACGCACCAAACACTTCGAGTGGACGGATGCGGCCATGGCCGGGTTGGAAGAAATAAAAGACGCATTGGCCACCAACCCAATCTTGGCCGCGCCAAATGTCGGTGAACCAATGCTGTTATATATAGCGGCAACACACCAAGTTGTAAGTGCAGTGCTCGTCGTCGAACAAGAGACGGACGGACATAAGTTCCCGCTTCAAAAGCCAGTATACTATGTATCCACCGTCCTCACTCCATGCAAATCACAGTACCCACATTATCAAAAGATAGCATATGCGGTCTTCATGGCATCCCAAAAACTACGACACTACTTTCAAGAGTGTTCAATTACGGTGGCCTCCGAAGTACCACTCAACGACATAATAAATAACCATGATGCCACGGGCTGGATTGCTAAATGGGCTATCGAGCTCCTCCCGTTCGACATAACATATAAACCACGGTGAGCCATTAAGTCGCAAGTATTGGCTGATTTCGTCGCCGAATGGACGGAAGCCAAACTCCCTAAAGAGTATGGCGCGTACTCCAATTGGATCATGCACTTTGATGGCTCTAAGATGCTGGCTGGTCTGGGGGTAGGCGTCGTTCTGACACCCCCCACCGGAGATTCAGTCCAATACGTACTCCAAATATTATACACAGACTCCAACAATGCAGCAGAATATGAGGCCCTGTTGCATGGTCTCCGGATGGCAGTCTCCATAGGCATTCAACGCCTAGAGGTGCAAGGGGATTCGAACCTCGCAATATCTCAAATAAATGGGGACTTTGACACCAAGGACCCAAAAATGGCGGCTTACCGCAACGCCATCCTCAAAATGTCAGCTCGGTTCGAGGGCCTCAAATTCTATCATGTGGTCCAAGAAAACAATCAAGCGGCGGATATCCTCACCCACATCGGCACTAAGCGCGACCCTGTCCCACCTAATATCTTCTTGGAAAGGCTGTTTAAGCCATCCGTGGTGTGGGAAGGAGAGACCGCAAAAACAGTTCGGATCCGGCCACAACACCAGACCCCGAACACTCTGACGTAATCGGAGGCTCTACCACCGAAATAACATCTTCGGCCCACGTGATTATGGCTGTCATCGCCCCGTGGACAGAACCCTTCTTGGCTTACCTAACTAGGAAAGAACTCCCTGATGACCCAAACGAGGCACGTTGCATTGTGCGGTGGTCTAAAGCCTACAAGGTCCACGAGGGAGAGCTTTATAAGAAAAGCACTACAGGAGTACTTCAAAGGTGCATCTCCGAAGAGGAAGGACATCAAGTTTTGGCAGAAATTCATGCTGGACTCGGCGGCCACCACGCCGCAGCTCGGGCCCTTGTAAGCAAGGCCTTCCGTACAAGTTTTTTCTGGCCGACGGCCCGAGCAGACGCACAGGACCTCGTTCAACATTGCGTCGGTTGCTAGCTTTTTGCAAACCAAAGCCATATGCCACCTACCGCTCTCCAAACAATCCCCATTACTTGGCCCTTTGCGGTCTGGGGGCTTGACATGGTTGGACCCCTTAAAGGGGGAAGCCGTAAGAAAAAATACCTATTGGTCATGGTGGATAAATTCACCAAATGGATAGAAGCCAAACCAGTTAAAACGGCCGAGTCCGGACCAGTGATAGACTTCATATCCGAGGTTGTACACCGTTACGGCGTCCCCCATAGCATCATCACTGATAAAGGCTCGAACTTTACAGCCGACGATGTAAAAACTTGGTGCAGCAACATGGGCATTAAGCTCGACTATGCCTCTGCCTATCACCCACAAACTAACGGTCAAGTCGAGCGAGCAAATGGTCTTATCATGGGCAGCATTAAACCCAGATTAGTGCGATCCTTGAAGGAATCAGATACGCACTGGGTGGAGGAGCTTGACTTCGTACTATGGGGGCTGCGGACCACGCCGAATCGCACTACCGGATACACATCGTTCTTTATGGTGTACGGTGCAGAGGCGGTACTGCCCTGCAACATCATTCATGACTCACCTCGAGTGCACATGTACAAAGCGAAAGAAGCCGAGCTTGATCGGCAGGACAGTTTGGACGCCCTGGAGGAGGAGCATGACGTGGCAAAAGCCCGCTCCGCAATCTATCAGCAACAGGCTCGGTGGTATCAAGGCAGAGAAGTACGAGCCAAAACTTATAACATTGGCGAACTCATTCTACGCCTACTGGAGAAAAAAAGGACAAGCTCAAGCCCAAATGGGAAGGTCCCTTCGTTATTGACAAAGTTCTGACCGGTGGAGCGTACCGTCTGCGCGAGGCATCGGACAATCGACTCGAGCCAAACCCACGGAACTCAGCCAGACTCAGAAGGTTCTACGCCTAGTGCCGGACTCTGTGTTCATCTCCTTACCTCCGTCAATTTTTTATATATCCGTTATCTGTCTTTTCTTTCTTTCTTTCTTCCCTTTTTCTTCACGGCCTTAAAAGGTTAAAATGTGTCTTGACTACACAATCTTGACACGCTAGGCGTGCTCATTATACCTGGGGGCTTCTTATACAGAAGCTTAATATAACTATGTTCCGGGCTCTATGCCCCCCGCACATGTGTTACTTTTCCACATGTACCTTTTCTTCCCCATTATATGCATCGATATGGCTTAACTTTTGGCCAAGCTGGGTTGCCTGGCTCTTGTGTTTATGCCCTACGTTCCCATTAATTCGGCTAGGGCATAAGGGGAGCACCTCTGCGATTGTTACTGCCGGGTCAGCCGGATGTGTACCTCAGACTGGGTGAAGCTGAAAGCTAGCGTTCTTAAGGGAATATTTGGTCAGTAAACAAAAGATGACTTTTATTTATTGTAATACATGCCCCCAGATGTTTATATCCTGCATCTCTTCTCTCAGTTCGGACATGCACACTAATGCATGCGTACCCAGGGAAAGGAACCCCTAACGGAACTATTCTCCCTGGAAGACGTTTCTTACTATCCATGTAATATAACATAGCTAGTTGGGTACTTGTCTGTTCAAGCACTTATAACCCCTACGCCTGGTTTCCACGCGTACCCCGGTTTTTACATAACTGAGTAGGTATTCGGATACACTCCGGACTGTCGGGCCCGGAGGTTGAAGCGAAAAGGTCCGCCATGACAAATGATTTACAATCCGGCTAGGGACAATATATGTCACTTGAAGTACATAGTCACTTAGACTGACTAAATTCTTCTTCTGTACCATCCTACAGGCTGTCTAGCCTACAATCCTGTTGGGAATACTTTGCGGCTAATTTCACCTGGTCATACACCAAACTGACGGGAATCTCTTTCACATCAGACCCCACAGGTCCGACCTCGGCCATGTGGTTTGGGTCAACCTTGGTATATCGCATCTTCACCATGGCCCAGGCTTCCCTTGCACCTTGTCGGCAGGCTGATATCTTCCATAATTGGAGGCACCACCGCGCTCTCTTGGGCATCTCTACAAGCTCCCTCAT
Organism: Triticum dicoccoides; assembly: GCF_002162155.2. Classification (NCBI taxonomy): domain Eukaryota; kingdom Viridiplantae; phylum Streptophyta; class Magnoliopsida; order Poales; family Poaceae; genus Triticum; species Triticum dicoccoides. The sequence continues at coordinate 69,131,649 of NC_041386.1, forward strand.
GCCTGCTGGCAGGGAGGCGGATGGCCACAAGGCTTGGTCAATACCCTGCATCACCTGCCGAACTTGTTCATGTAGTTGTGAGAGCTCTGGCAGAAGATCTCCCGCAAACCCGGGCATCTCCTCTGCGGGACGACCCATCAGCATACCTACAGATATAACTCTGTTAGTCGGTTTCTTCACCGAACTCTATAAAAGTTCATTCAAGCACTTACTAAAAATGCCGCGTCGAAGCCTCTTATTCTCCTTTATGGAGTCAGCAAGCTGGGCCCGAACATCTTTCAGTTCAACGCCCAGCCGAGTATTGGCATCTTGGCGATCGTTTTTCTCCCGCCTAACCTGCGTAAGCACGCACTCGCCAGCCTTTAACTATCATTGAGCATGTTGCTCATCCCCTCGCACGACCTCTGGATTCACTCCGGGATCATTTGCAGAATCTATTGTTAGATTTGCATGCATGCCGAATACTAACTGGTACATGTCATTCTTTTAGATAGAAACAAGTGTTACCAGATGGGGCATTCCCGGACTCCTTCATTGCGGCAACTGCGGCCCGTAGCTAGGCTTTGCACTCCTCCATCTCTTGAGACAACTAGGTATTCTTCTCCGTAAGAACCTACACAAACAATGATCCTTAAATCAGTTGTGCCAACTGTTTCAAGTCTCAGGGGCTACTGATATACATAATTATTAGATTTTCTTACCCGTATATCCTTCACATACTGGTCCGTGGCTCGGGCAAGACCATTTTGAGCAGCTCGGATGTACGCATCTCCTGAGTTGAAGGCATCGAACGCCTCTTGAGAGAAACAAGCGTTGCGGAGTACGGCCCGCCGACGCCTATGATTCATGGCACTCTCCACTTCGGAATTCATAGCGGATAGCCTATCCGCATCCTCTATAGGAGGAACATTCGGTGTTGGCCCCACGCTAGCATCTGCCTCTAAGTCCAGCTCTGGAGCCCGGCTGGTGGAGGCTTGGCCAGTAGGCTCTCCGGATATGGTCTGGCGAGCATTTTTCCTGCCAGGAACCATGGATGTTATTATATTTTAAACGACGACAACCACGGAGCAGGGTTCCTGTTCATACCTCTACGACGACGTCTCATTCCTAACCGCCATCCTTTTAAGCCTACCCAGCTTCGGTGCCCCTTGTTAGTGAGTCATTGTGGGTTCGACATGGCGTCCCGAGGGCCTTCCCTGTAAGACACCATATGTGTGCGGTGGGTGAAGTGCGAAAAATAGGGATCCTTCTCGGAAGTTGGGACTCCGGTTTTACTTACATGCAATGCAGGGAGCAGTCCAGGATAATCGGCTATGATGGCCACCAAGGCAACGTCACAGCTTAACTGATAGAACGTCATGTCGATGAGCTCCACAAATGTGTCCTGATCTTCTTCGAGTCCGGGGTCGAGGGCCCGGTCAGGGTCCTCTGGTTGTGGAGACGGGCTGTGGACCTCCCTCACAGCTTTTCGAAGTTCCTGCTATGAAATAGCAAGGTAAATACTTATGATGAAGAATGCGGGAAGGCTTGGAGAAAGTGATCGGGGAAGGTGTGCCCAAGAAAAAAAATAGGAAGTGATCGGGGAAGATAGCTGCCTCCAAACAAGCCAGAGCACATAGCAACCAGATGATGGATTCTGAAGCGCGTGTACCCCTTAAAGGTGCGACCATGTTCCATCTCACGGGCGAGCCGATGTTACCGCCGAAACCGCCGGAGGCACTATCAGGGGATCTCAGGAGACTGCACGACCATGTGATGTCGACTGAGAAAAGCCTGCTAGCCTCGAAGGAACCAGGATATCCGACATACGCGGCTCGTGTGCCTGAGGGGAAGTGCTATGTTGACACACGGCATGCGGAGGTGTTCTTCCTGCGGTTTAACCATATCTTTGACATGTTTCTGACAAGGCGGCTCGATTTTACAATCTTCCGCCTTTTTGCGCTACATATGAGCTCCATCATGAAGAGAGAATAAGTCTCACAAATCTATGTGGCGGATCCATACTACATGCACGAGTCTTTCTTGAGTCTCGGCGACTTTAAGCGTGAAACTGCTAGGGACTACCTCCAAAATTTCATGGTACAGAATAAGGACCAGGAAATTGTCCTCCTGCCTTATCATCCAAAGTAAGTCAGTTCTGGACAACCCTTTCATACATTTCAATCATTCCTTTTCGCTCATATGGAGAATAATTTGAGGTGTCTTTTCCCCACAGCAACGGGCGCGCCATCCTTATCGTTCTTTACCCGCGAGTCTCCCATGCCGTGTATTTCGACCCTTCTAGAGACTACGAGAAAAAGGACTACTCCCACATAATGAATATTCTAGATGATGCTCTCCAAGGCTTCAGCATTAGAGGTGGCCACATGCAGATCAGGAAATAAAGGAACAAGAATATGGGTTTCGCGCATAAAACTAACTCTGCTACATCCATGTCCCAAAACCAAGAAATAAAGATGGATTCTACCTCCTCCATCTCATGATTGAGTTCAACACAGATCACCAAACGCTTCGTATGACAACCAGAAACGATGATCATATCCGCAAGTGGGTAGAATCTCATGGAGAAGCGGATTATAAACTTAGAGATGACTTCTTTCGCATCCAAAGGGACATTGCAACGATCATCATGAAAGAAGTCGTCGATGAGAAGGGGATGTTCCACCACGGCCCTATATCGCGAGATGACGTCCGAACTCGCATAGGCATGCAACGTCAGGACCTCACGTCGTTCAGAAGCTAGGGTCCATCCTCGATGATATGGAAGGATGGAACTTCTAGTGATTTATGATGCCGATGATGATGATATGTGTCGGTTGAACTTGTATACTTTCTATAGCGATGAAACTTTGTGATGTCCACAGTCCCTGCCGAACTTGCGTAACACTACTTTGTTAGTTTGGGTACGATGACCTGCGTACCTCTAGTTAATTAGTTTGTGTACTATATGTTGCATCTAGTTGCTAACCCTTTCTTTTTCGTGTTGCTCTAGTATATTTTGTTGCATATCATTGTACATCCTCTTGATGAAGTTGCATCTCTAACAGGTACCTAGTTTCTTGATGGCGAGATGGCAGTGCTATGTCATGTACAAGGGGAAGGTTCCGGGGGTGTACAATGAATGGCCCGAGTGTCAGGCGCAAGTGAATGGGGTCTCGGGCGCCAGCCATAAAGGCTTCAAAACCAGACAAGAAGTCGAAGCTAGTTACTTGAGGTTCACGCTAGCGCGAGACAGGACTCGTAACGACCACCTCATGTACTGCATAGTTCCGCTCTCACTCATAGTGATAGCTCTTCTCGCGTATACCATTGTTTAGATGGATGACGTTGTAGTTGCAAATATTCGAGACTTGCGTGTGTCGCTATTTTTGAGATGATTATGATGAGACTATTTGTATGTATATGCTATGATTACATTTCTGGTCTCGCAGCCATTTGTATGTGTATCATGATGACATTTGTGTCTGCTAAAGATTCTTGTATAAAGCCTGTTCAAATACAAAACAAATATACAAAAGAAAAATCAAAAACTACTAAAATTAGCAGTAGCGAGTGGAGAAAAGTTAGCAGCAGCGTGACAGTAGCAGTAGTGCGTCCAGCCAAAGCGCGCTAGGGCTATTAGCAGTAGTGAGCTTCCACGCAGCACGCTGCTGCTACACTTGTATAGCAGTAGCGCGGGCGTGCACACACTGCTGCTATGGGTTAGCTGTAGCGCCTTATTAGTAGCGCCAGTCCCCGCGCTACTGATATACCTAGAACCCACGCTACTGCTAGGCTTTTCCCTAGTAGTGTATGGTGGAGGGGGGCACCACACACGGCTAAGACAGTTGTCTGTTGTGTGTTCTAGGGTGCCCCCTGCCCCCGTATATAAAGGAGCAAGGGGGAAGGCCAGCCGACCCTAGGGCGCGCCAAGGAGGGGAGGAATCCTACTCCTAGTAGGAGTAGGATTCCTCCTTTCCTAGTCCTACTAGGAGGAGGAAGGAAGGAGTGGGAGAGGGGAAGGAAAGGGGGGGCACCCCCTCCTAGTCCAATTCGGACTCAAGGGGGAGGGGCGCGTGGCCTGCCCTGGCAGCCCCCCTCTCTCCACTAAGGCCCATCTAGGCCCCTAGTCCCCCCCGAAACACTTCCGGTGTCCGAATATAGCCGTCCAATATATCAATCTTTATGTCTCGACCATTTTGAGGCTCCTCGTCATGTCTGTGATCATATCCGGGACTCTGAACAACCTTCAGTACATCAAAACACATAAACTCATAATACCGATCGTCACCGAATGTTAAGCGTGCGGACCCTACGAGTTCGAGAGCTATGTAGACATGACCGAGACATGTCTCCGGTCAATAACCAATAGTGGAACCTGGATGCTCATATTGGTTCCTACATATTCTACGAAGATCTTTCTCGATCAAACCGCATAACAACATACATTGTCCCCTTTGTCATTGGTATGTTACTTGCCCGAGATTGATCGTCGGTATCTCAATACCTAGTTCAATCTCGTTACCGGCAAGTCTCTTTACTCGTTATGTAATACTACATCCCGTAACTAACTCATTAGTCACATTGCTTGCAAGGCTTATAGTGATGTGCATTACCTAGAGGGCCCAGAGATACCTCTCCGATACACGGAGTGACAAATCCTAATCTCGATTTATGCCAACTCAACAAACACCATCGAAGACACCTATAGAGCATATTTATAGTCACCCAGTTACGTTGTGACGTTTGATAGCACACTAAGTGTTCCTTCGGTATTCGGGAGTTGCGTGATCTCATAGTCATAGGAACATGTATAAGTTATGGAGAAAGCAATAGCAACAAACTAAACGATCATCGTGCTAAGCTAACGGATGGGTCAAGTAAATCACATCATTATCTAATAATGTGATCCCGTTAATCAAATGACAACTATTGTCCATGGCGAGGAAACTTAACCATCTTTGATTAACGAGCTAGTCAAGTAGAGGCATACTAGTGACACTCTGTTTGTCTATGTATTCACACATGTACTAAGTTTCCGGTTAATACAATTCTAGCATGAATAATAAACATTTGTCATGATATAAGGAAATATAAATAACAACTTTATTATTGCCTCTAGGGCATATTTCCTTCAACATCCACCACTGCATCCCTTTCTACCCCTGAACTCAAATCAGATCCTCAGATCCGTGCAACTCCCATCTCCCCTCTCACTCCTATCACATACCAAGATTTGTATCTTGGATTTGCACTCAGTAGGTGGAAGAGATGGTCGCCGGCTCCTTGCCTTGCCTGTCAATTACTCGTCTTCCGTCTCCACGAGCAGCAACAATGCTGCCGTCACCCCGGATGGATAGTAGAGGGCCAGGGCTGAGAGGTGGAAGTGAAGCGCCACCGCTGCCAGCCATGGGGATGGACAGAAGTCAAAGGCAGGGGGCGGCGGCTGGGTGCAGTCGTAGATGGAAGACTCTAGATGCTGCCGATGCGATGCAGCAGGGACTTCGTTTTAGTGTGGCAGGGATTGGGGAACGCTTTCATCGCTCTATCAAGGTTGAGTAGTTGGGCCGTGGGCTACGGAGATTTCTTGGGAGTTGACAATTTCTTCGCTACTTCGGTGTGTTCGGTTAGTCTACACATGCTGTTGGGAAACGTACCATGTAATTTCAAAAAAATTCCTACGATCACGCAAGATCTATCTAGGAGATACATAGCAAGGAGAGGGGAGAGTGTGTCCACGTACACTCGTAGACTGAAAGCGGAAGCGCTAGGTTAACACGGTTGATGTAGTCAAACGTCTTCGTGATCCAACCGATCAAGTACTGAACATACGACACCTCCGAGTTCAGCACACGTTCAACTCGATGACGTCCCTCGAACTCTTGATCCAGCAAAGTGTTGAGGGAGAGTTTCATCACCAGGACTGCGTGGTAACGGTGATGGTGATGTGATCCGCGCAGGGCTTCGCCTAAGCACTACATGAATATGACCGGAGGCGTAAACCATGGAGGGAGACGACGCACACTGTTGAATAAGTTGAATTACAATTGCTTGGTGACTGAGAACATAGGTTGTTAAGTTTGAAGAGATGGCATTGTTTGAACCATAACATGTGAATTGAGTGCTACTTTATCATGATGAGTTTTATGAGAAAGATTTGCTATCATGATGCTAGGAAAAGTGATTGAAAATATCATTGATCAAACTTATGCACTTTGCTAGCATTCACACTTCATAAATTATTTCTTTTATCATTTACCTACTCGAGGACGAGTAGGAATTAAGATTGGGGATGCTGATACGTCTCCAATGTATCTATAATTTATGAAGTATTCATGCCATGTTTACAACAATTTTATGTGGTTTTGGTATGATTTGGATGGAACTAACCTGGACTGACGTTGTTTTTAGCAGAACTACGTGGTGTTGTTTTTTGTGCAGAAATATAAGTTCTCCAAATGCAACAAAACTTTTTGACGATTTTTTTGGAACAAAAGAGGCACTAGAAGATTTGTGGGAGGACCAGAAAGTGAAGGAGGTGAGCACAAGACACATGGGCGCACTAGGAGTCCCAGGTGCACTCAGGTGGGTTGTGCCCACCTCGAGGCCCATCTTCGCGTGATTCCAACGCTGAAAAATCCTATAAATACAGAAACCATCAGAAATAACCCTAGATCAGAAGTTCCTCCGCCGCAAGCCTCTGTAGCCACGAAAAACCAATCTAGACCCGTTCTGACACCCCGCCGGAGGGGGAATCATCACCGGTGGCCATCTTCATCATCCCGGCGGCCACCATGATGAGGAGGGAGTAGTCCACCCTCGGGGCTGAGGGTTTGTACCACTAGCTATGTGTTTAATATCTTTCTCTTGTGTTCTTGAGTTGGCAAGATCTTGATGTATCACGAGATTTCTTAATATAGTTGGATCATATGGTGTTTCTCCCTCTCTATGTTGTTGTGATGAATTGAGTTTTCCCTTTGAGATTTCATTTTACCGGATTGAATACTTTTATGGATTTGAGAACACTTGATGTATGTCATGGTATGAGTACCCATGGTGACAATGGGGTATCATATTGATTCATTTGATGTGTGTTTTGGCACTCAACTCGCGGATTCCTGAGGTGACATTGGGGTAATCTATGCATAGGGGTTGATGCACATTCTCGTCCTTGTTTCTCCGGTAGAATTCTTGGGGCACTCTTTGAGGTTCTTTGTGTTGGATTGAGTATTATCAATCTGAAATAGTTTGATGCATATCATATAATCAACTCACGGAAACTCGTTGTGTATCCAGGTGACATCAGAGTTGGTTGCTGTGTATCATATGGTGTTATTTTACTACGAACTCTTAGATAGATCGATCGGAAAGGATAAATTGGTGTTATTTTAGTACGAATTCTTGGATAGATCGACCAGAAAGGATAACTTTGAGGTGGTTTCATGCCCTACAACCATTTTCTTCTTATGTTCTCCGCTAGATAAGAACTTCGGAGTGATTCTTCATCGTACGTTGAGGGATGGTTATATGACCAAATTATATTAGCATTGTTGAGAGATTGCACTAGCAAAAGTACGAACCCTAGGCCTCATTTTCAAGCATTGCAATACCGTTTGTGCTCACTTTTGTTACTTGCTACCTTGCTGTTTTTTATTGTTCCTATTACAAAAATCAATATCTACTGTCATTACTACACTTGTATCACCATCACTTCACCGAACTAGTGCACCTATACAATTTACCATTGTATTTGGTGTGTTGGGGACACAAAAGACTTTTTGTTATGGGTTAATTTGATAAATGCCACTCCAAATCTGGCGATTCCAAGAAATGCCACTGTAATTTGCAAACTTTGAAAAATGCCATTTCATGTCATTTTCAGTGGCATTTTTCGAAGTCTGCTGTGGCGTTTTTCAAAGTTTGCACAAATTGCAGTGGCATTTTTCAAAGTTGGGAAATTGTAGTGGCATTTTTATGAATTGTCATAATTAGAGTGGCATTTATCTAATTAACCCTTTTGTTATTTGGTTGTAGGGCTGTTTGAGAGAGACCATCTTCATCCTACACCTCCCATAGATTGATAAACCTTAGGTCACCCACATGAGGGAAAATTGCTACTGTCCTACAAAACTCTGCGCTTGGAGGCCCAACACGAGTCTACAAGAACAAGTTGTGTAGTAGACACCACCCATCTGAATTCAATAGTTTTTGAAAGATCGAGAAGAGGGGTTTAGAGGGGGGGGGTAGACTCTTAACAAGTAAAAGTAGTAGTTTTTAAGATTCTTCAAGTTAAGGTTGAGTTTATCACATGTTAATGGGCACACAATACATTTTACATAAACATAGCAAGAGTATGGGCAGCGGAAAGAGTAAAGCATGCAAGTGAAATAATGTAAAGTGATGGGAATTGAAAGTGCAAACGCAATGAAGACGCGGAGAATTTTTGGCGTGGTTCTGATAGGTGGTGCTATCGTACGTCCATGTTGATGGAGACGTCAACCCACAAAGGGTAACGACAGCACGAGTCCATGGAGGGCTCCATCCATGAGGGGTCCATGAAGAAGCAACCTTATCTATCCCACCATGGCCATCGTCCATGAAGGACTTGCCTCACTCGGGTAGATCATCATGAAGTAGGCGATCTCCTTCCCTTACAAACTTCTTGGTTCAACTCCACATCATGTTGGAGGCTCCCAAGCGACACCTAACCAATCTAGGAGACACCACTCTCCAAAAGGTAATAGACGGTGTGTTTGAAGGAAATATGCCCTAGAGGCAATAATAAAGTTGTTATTTATATTTCCTTATATCATGATAAATGTTTATTATTCATGCTAGAATTGTATTAACTGGAAACTTAGTACATGTGTGAATACATAGACAAACAGAGTGTCACTAGTATGCCTCTACTTGACTAGCTCGTTAATCAAAGATGGTTAAGTTTCCTAACCATGGACGAGAGTTGTCATTTGATGAATGGGATCACATCATTAGAGAATGATGTGATTGCCTTGACCCATCTGTTAGCTTAGCACTATGATTGTTTAGTTTATTGCTATTGCTTTCTTCATAACTTATACATGTTCCTATGATTATGAGATTATGCAACTCTCGAATACCAGAGGAACACTTAGTGTGCTATCAAACGTCACAACGTAACTGGGTGATTATAAAGATTCTCTAGAGGTGTCTCTGATGGTGTTTGTTGAGTTGGCATAGATCGAGATTAGGATTTATCACTCCGATTGTCGCAGAGGTATCTCTGGGCCCTCTCGTTAATGCACATCACTGTAAGCCTTGCAAGCAATGTGACTAATGAGTTAGTTACAGGATGATGCATTACAGAACAAGTAAAGGGACTTGCCGGTAACGAGATTGAACTAGGTATTGAGATACCGACAGTCGAATCTCGGGCAAGTAACATACCGATGACAAAGGGAACAACGTATGTTGTTATGTGGTTTGACCGATAAAGATCTTCATAGAATATGTAGGAACCAATATGAGCATCCAAGTTCTACTATTGGTATTGATCGGAAGTGAGTCTCGGTCATGTCTACATAGTTCTCGAACCCATAGGGTCCGCACGCTTAACGTTCGATGACGATCAGTATTATGAGTTTATGTGTTTTGATGTACAGAAGGCAGTTCGGAGTCTCGGATGTGATCACATACATGACGAGGAGTCTCGAAATGGTCGAGACATAAATATTGATATATTGGAAGGCTATGTTTGGAAAGCGGAATGGTTTCATATAAATTTGGGCAATTACGAGAGTACCGGGGGTTACCGGAACCCCCCGGGGAGTCAATGGGCCTTAATGAGCCATGGTGGGAGAGAGGAGGAGGCGGCCAATTGGGGGGGCATGCCCTCCCAACCCCAATCCGAATTGGGGAGGGGTCCGGCCCCCCTTTTCTTCTCTCCTTCTCCCTCTTCCTTCTTCTCCTGCTCCAACTAGGGAAGGGGGGGAACCTACTCCTACTAGGAGCAGGAATCCCCCTTGGGCGCGCCATAGAGAGGGCCGGCCCTCCCCTCCTCCACTCCTTTCTATACGGGGGAGGGGGCACCCCATAGACACACAAGTTGACATTTGTCTTAGCCGTGTGCGGTGCCCCCCACCATAGATTTCCACCTCGGTCATATCGTTGTAGTGCTTAAACGAAGCCCTGCGTAGGTAACTTCATCATCACTGTCACTACACCGTCGTGCTGACGAAACTCTCCCTCGGTCTCAGCTGGATCAAGAGTACGAGGGACGTCACCGAGCTAAGCTCTTGCAGATCGCGGAGGTTCCATGCGTTCGGTACTTGATCGGTTGGATCGTGAAGATGTTCGACTACATCAACCACGTTACTTAACGCTTCCACTTTCGGTCTATGAGGTTATGTGGACACACTCTCCCCACTCGTTGCTATGCATCACCTAGATGGATCTTGCGTGTGCGTAGGATTTTTTTTTGAAATTACTGCGTTCCCCAACAGTGGCATCCGAGCCAGGTCTATGTGTAGATGTTATATGCACGAGTAGAACACAAGGAGTTGTGGGAGATAATAGTCATACTTCTTACCAGCATGTCATACTTCGATTCAGCGGTATTGTTGGATGAAGCAGCCCAGACCGACATTACATGACCGCGTTCATGAGACTGGTTCTACCGCCGTGCTTTGCACACAGGTGGCTAGTGGGTGTCTGTTTCTCCAACTTTAGTTGAATCGAGTTTGACTACGCCCAGTCCTTGTTGAAGGTTAAAACAGCACACTTGATGAAAAATCATTGTGGTTTTGATGCGTAGGTAAGAATGGTTCTTGCTAGAAGCCCGTAGCAGCCACGTAAAAACTTGCAACAACAAAGTAGAGGACGTCTAACTTGTTTTTGCACGGTATGTTGTGATGTAATTGTTGTATGAGATGATCATGTTTTGTTAAAGTTATCGGCAACTAGCAGGAGCCTTATGGTTATATCTTTATTGCATAAGATGTAGGTGCCATATAATTGCTTTACTTTATCGCTATATGATAGAAATAGTTGCAAAAGCAATAGTTGGCGAGATGACCATGTGACGGCACGTTGATAAAGATCAAGATGATGGAGATCATGGTGTCATGCCGGTGACGATAGAGACCATGACGGTACTTTGGAGATGGAGATCAAAGACACAAGATTATGATGGACATATCATCTCACATATTTTGATTCCATGTGACGGTTATATTTTATGAATCTTATTTTGCTTAGTACGACGGTAGCATTATGAGATGATCCCTTGCTAAAATTTCAAGGTATAAGTTGTCGGCGTCCTGGGAACGGGGGTCCCCAGACTTGCCTGCCTGCAGCCCGCTGCGTGGCTGAGCCAGCAGGTCGTACGGCCCATCTTCACCAACAAGGAACCTAAGACCCTCGCGAGGGGCCATGCCTCGCGAGGCGGACGACACGAGACCTCCTCTGGAGCGGCGTAGTCAGGCAGGCTCACGAGGAGCGGAGATATCAAGGTGAGGCGAACCTCATGAGGCTCTCGTGACGTGAGCCATGACGATCGACACTAGGCGGGCGCTAGGCGGGCGCCAGCGCGCGCAGCATCCTTGTTTCCTCTTTGATGCAAAGGAAACTAGCGCAGGAGAGGAGTACCGAGGCATCAGGCAAAGGTTGCCATTTTGGTGCAACAAGACCAAGACCAAAAGGACGGCAATATGGAGGTCATTGTGGAGCCCAAGACGATGTCACCACCAGAGCCTTTTGCAGGCGCAGACCACCTTTTGTCAGGATGGCTTATACTAGATGTCCCCCTTCAAATTAGCCCGCCATTGTTGGCTCCCTTCCCGCTCAATATTTGGGAAGAGGACCAGGGCCTCTATAAGTAGGGCTAGCCACCACCATAGAAAGGGGGGGGGGGGCAAGGATGAGAGGACGGCATCTTAGATCACTCTCTCGCCCGCACAAGTTAGCCATGCACAAGAACACCTCAACCTCAGGAGGTTGTTCTTCCCCTTGTATTGTTCATCATCAGCCCAAGAGGTAATCCACCACCACCACACTGGAGTAGGGTGTTACACCACAACGGTGGCCCAAACCAGTATAAATCCCGTGTCTTTCTGTGTTGCGAGTTCGTCGAGTTCGTCCGCGAGATCTTAGCGAGCTAGGGCGTAGATCGGTAGGAGGAAAAGACTTCGCGCGCACCCCAGTGTTTGAACCTTAAGGGTTTGCCGGAACCGCACATCTGACATTTGGCACGCCAGGTAGGGGTGCGCCGGAGCTTCTTCCCCGACAATCGGCTTGCAGGCGCACCACGGCCGCGATGTCCGACGACCCAAGAGCTGACCCTGACCGCTGGGCAGCCTGGCCAGCCCGGTCGTCGCCGCCCGCCTACGAAGACCTCAACCCCGCGCTACAGGCGGCCTGAGCACCACCCAATCCTACGGGGCGCGGGTGACGCGGCGGGGCGTCGGCTACCCTCACTCCACGACAAGTACGATCCGCTGCCAGAGCAGCAAGCCACGCCGCGGTGACAGTGCCGCACTCACGAAGGGAGAAAGCAAACACATGGCATCACTTACCGTAGCAAGGGAGCTGCTGCGGTGCCGACTGATGGAAAGCGATCGGGACACGCTGGTGGAGCGCATCGCCGAGCTGCTGGACATGACGGCCTCGGGAGCCCCACCCTTCTGCCATCAGCTTCCTCCTCAGGCCGCTACGGGGATCTTTGGCGGGCCACGCCGCCATCACGCATCGTCGAGTGCGCCCGGGGGCTTCGTCGACGCCGGCATGGCCGGCGGCACCGGGGGCTCTACTGCCCCCGCACCGCCCACAGCAAGCATGGGCGCAAGAGTGGCCTTCCATGGCCCGAGAGGGATGCCACGCTATCACCCCCAAGATGCCACGATGGGCCGAGCGACATGGATTGTGGGGCACCACGGCGAGGTATTCGGGGTAATAGCCCCGGAAGCCTACGTGCCCCGCATGACGACCAGGAGTACACACCGGAGAACGACCTGAGCTCGTTCGTTGGAGAAGGTTGGGAAGAAGGAGCGCTAGGAGCCGAAGCCTTCCAGGAGCTGTCGGGTAACCACCACGGCCACGTGTGCGACGACCACTACAGGGTACCCCTAATCCCTCAGGAGCAAGCTTACGCTAACCATGAGTCGTAGGAGGAGCAGGTCACCACGGCGGCAGGCGGCCCCAACTCGACAGCCCCCTGGCAGCGGGTGGGTCGCGTTGGGGGCTGCAGGAGAGGGGTCGGGAGCCAGGCCCCTCCCCAAGGCACGCGAAACCGGAGGACACCCGGAGGCAGGCCCTCTGCCGGGGTGGCTTCGACAACCCTTCCCCCAGCAGAGGACTCGTGGTCGCCGAGGGAACCGCTAGCATCCCCTTTCCCTCCTTTGTGTCATCCTGGTGACCGGTCAGCTCAAAGGAGGTCGAGGGTGGTGCAAGGCGGGGCCCTCGTCTGGCGATATGAAGCAAGGTCGGTACCTGTGAAGAAGGCCTAGTGCCTGTGAAGCTCACCGCCTGTGACACTCTCACGTAATAATGAGTTGGGGCTGTAAATGCCCCGGAGTCTCAGGAGCGCCGGCCTCAGGCCCTGGGGCTCCTCCCATGCCTAGTGGCTGCACTTAGCTCCACGCTGGTGAGAAGACTTGAAGACCCGAAGACTAGACTAGGTGTCGGACGCGGGCTTTTGCTTTGGATCTTCTTTCTTTGGCTTTGCTTTCTGGATCTGAACTTGAGTTGAAGCTGAATTTTTATCGATGCGCGCGGGGGTGCCTTTTCTCGTTTGAGCCGTTTGTTGCCTTCTGGATCTTGTTTGGTTTGGGGCTCATGTCCATCGCCTTTCCCTCGCAAAGCTCCTTGCGAGCCGGACCACGCAAAGGGCATGCTCGTCAAGCACGTGCTAGCACTGCGCCTGGTGCTCACCTCTTACGCCCCCCTCAAACGGGGCGATAAGCTCCGCAGGATTCTCAGGAACTCGTCGCCTCACGACCCAGCCCTAAGCTGGCGCTAACTAAGGTAAACCACGTCGGGGAGCTCACCCCCGACTTCATGAGCTCACGAGGACACATACCCACATCGCATAGGAAAGTAAAAACTGCAATTTGCTTACATGAGGGGCTCCCCCTCTCAAAATGCTCTTACAAGTCTTCCAAGGGCCATGCCCGAGTTTTGCGTGCCGGATGAAACAACAGGAGAACATGGGATCAGCCAGAGATATCACTCGCTACATCACTCGCGGACGCGTCACTCCCGTCCTCGTCATCTTCGTCGGTATCGTCGTCGCCGTCGACGACGCCCCTGTCACCGTTGTTGACCACGTCACCTTCGTCTGTGACGACCACCACCGCGTCATCCTCCGAGGTGAAGGCCCTGACCAACGCGTCGATATGGTCCTCTACCCAATGTGCTAGGTCACCCCGGACGGCCGTGGGTACGGGGACAATGGCGGTGTCGAAGTTGAAGTTGGGGTCGCCATTCTGAAGGTGGTTGAAGACACAGGAGAAGGCGTGCTGAAGCAGGCCACGACTCCTCTCCTCCACAAGCTGTCGAGCTCTAGCAGATTGAGCCTCCAGGCGCGTCACCACCTCGGTGAAGAAGGTCAGGTAGCTGGCGTAGTCGTTCGAGTGAGGGGCCAGGGCGTTCTCGTCGCAGATGTAACCCAGGGCGGTGTTGGCCTTGTTCCGAAGGTCTTGAAGCATAGGAGCATGCTCGCGCTCCAGCATTCGGCGTTGGAGCACTTCCTCCCTATTTTTCCGTGTGACGGCCTCGACGTCGTCAACTCATTTCCGGAGGGAAAGCAGCTCGGCGCGGGCAGAGGCCAAGTCCGCCTGCGCCGTAACCAGGGTGGCGGCTATGGCCTCCGCATGCCTCTCGGCCTCATCCAACCTGGGCCTGAGGGCGGCGGCCCTACCCGCGTCCTCCAGACCGGCGAGCTTCAGCTTCAAGTCGTACCTGCCCTCCAGATCTGTGCGAACCTCGGCCACCCGACGATTGATCTCCTCCTCGACTCCGGCTTCGCGGGCCCCAACAACATCTTCTGCTTGAGCGACTTTACACTCCCTCATCTCCAGTCACTCGAGCTCGAGGCTGCAATCCATGGCTTCCAGGGCCAGCGTCTCCTCGCATTGCCGGACCTCCACTTCTTCCACGGGCTTCCCCTCAGCAATGCAAGAGCGGCCCCGGTGCCTCCACATGCTGCTCGAGGGACGCGCTCCAGGCCTGAAGCCCCCACGCGTGCTCCTTCGCAGCCTCGCGAGCTTCTTCCAAAGCTCATGAGCGGGCCTCATTGGCAATCTTGAGGTACGCATCGGCCTTCGTGTTCTCAAGGTCGCGCTGATAGCGACAAAGGTTGATGGCCACTCGCAGCTTGCACCGCTCCTCCACCAACCGAAGTCATTCAGCCTCAAGGCGCGAGTCGACACCAGCAAGCTCTTCACCGAGGCGGCTCATCGTGCCCATCGCCTCCTGGAAGAGCTCGTGACGGACTACGCTGCGCCCGTGCTCGAGCTCGAATGCTCGACCTGCCTCGTCCTCCACCTTGGGGGCTGCGGGTGGAGCATTAAGTGGCGCGCCACCTCCCGGTTGGGGGCTGGCACCGTGCCTGACATCATCCCATCCTCGCGAGGAGCCCAAGCTGATCGAGGCTCGCTGTTTGAAGAGGAACTGAAGACCGAGGTCATCCATCGATTGCTCATGAGTAGAGGAGGAGTCTTGGGCACGCCCACCAAGCTCCACGCCAGACCGCGGGCGAGGGGCGGCCAAACCACAGAGTCAGCACATCCTGAAGGCGGGGACGCTCCTCCGACCGACCCTGCTCCAGGGGCGGCAAGCTGGCCAGGAAAGCTCAATGCCGACACAGGAGTTGATAAAGGAGGAGGCCGTCACTCGGATGCAACAGCTTCAGCAGAAGGAGCCCTGGAGGACAGGTGTCATGATAAGAAGACCACACACAAAAAGCTGATACGTCTCAATGTATCTATAATTTTTGATTCCTCCGTGCTATATTATCTACTGTTTTGGACATTATTGGGCTTTATTATACACTTATATTATTTCTGGGACTAACCTATTAACCGGAGGCCCATCCCAGAATTGTTGTTTTTTTTGCCTATTTTAGGGTTTCGGAGAAAAGGAATATCAAACGGAGTCCAAACGGAATGAAACCTTCGGGAACGTGATTTTTGGAAAGAACAAGATCCAGGAGACTTGGAACCTATGTCAAGCAACCAACAGGAAGGCCACGAGATAGGGGGGCACGCCTACCCCCCAGGCGCGTCCTCCACCCTCGTGGGCCCCATGTTGCTCCACCGACGTAATTCTTCCTCCTATATATACCTATGTACCCCCAAACGATCAGAGACGGAGCTAAAACCCTAATTCCACCACCGTAACTTTTTGTATCGACGAGATCCCATCCTAGGGCCTGTTCCGGAGCTTCGCCGGAGGGGGCATCGATCACGGAGGGCTTCTACATCAACACCATAGCCTCTTCGATGAAGTGTGAGTAGTTTACCTCAGACCGACGGGTCCATAGTTATTAGCTAGATGGCTTCTTCTCTCTTTTTGGATCTAAATACAAAGTTCTCCCCCTCTCTTGTGGAGATCTATTCGATGTAATCTTCTTTTGCGGTGTGTTTGTTGACACCGATCAATTGTGGGTTTATGATCAAGTTTATCTATGAACAATATTTGAATCTTCTCTGAATTCTTTTATGTATGATTGTTTATCTTTGCAAGTCTCTTCGAATTATCAGTTTGGTTTGGCCTATGATTCGTCTCCAACGTGTCTATAATTTTTCATTGCTCCATCTATATTATCTACTATTTTGGACATTATTGGGCTTTATTATCCATTTTTGGGACTAACCTATTAAACGAAGGCCCAAACCAGAATTGTTGTTTTTGCCTGTTTTAGGGTTTAGAAGAAAAGGAATATCAAATGGAGTCCAAACGGAATGAAACCTTCGGAAACGTGATTTTCTCATTAGATAAGATCCAAGAGACTTGGACCCTCCGTCAAGAAAGCCACGAGGTGGTCATGAGGGTGGAGGCCCCCCCAGGGCGCGCCTCCCTGCCTCGTGGGCCCCTCGAAGCTCCACCGACGTACTTCTTCCTCCTATATATATCCACGTACCCCCAGACGATCAGGGACGGAGCCAAAAACCTAATTCCACCGCCGCAACTTTCTGTATCCATGAGATCCCATCTTGGGGCCCGTTCCAGAGCTCCGCCGGAGGGGGCATCAATCACGGAGGGCTTCTACATCATCATCCAAGCCCCTCCGATGAAGTGTGAGTAGTTTACTTCAGACCTACGGGTCCATAGTGAGTAGCTAGATGGCTTCTTCTCTCTTTTTGGATCTCAATACAATGTTCTCCCCCTCGTGGAGATCTATTTGATGTAATCTTCTTTTTTCAGTGTGTTTGTAGAGATCGATGAATTGTGGGTTTATGATCCAGTCTATCTATGAATAATATTTGAATCTTCTCTGACTTCTTTTATGTATGATTGGTTATCTTTACAAGTCTCTTCGAATTATCAGTTTGGTTTGGCCTACTAGATTGGTTGTTCTTGCCATGGGAGAAGTGCTTAGCTTTGGGTTCGATCTTGCGGTGTCCTTTCCCAGTGACAGAAGGGCAGCAAGGCACATATTGTATCGTTGCCATTGAGGATAACAAGATGGGGGTTTTATCATATTGCATGAAACTATCCCTCTACATCATGTCATCTTGCTTAAGGCGTTACTCTGTTTTTAACTTAATACTCTAGATGCATGCTGGATAGCGGTCGATGAGTGGAGTAATATTAGTAGATGTAGAATCGTTTCGGTCTACTTGTCTCGGACGTGATACCTATATACATGATCATACCTAGATATTCTCATAACTATGCTCAATTCTGTCAATTGCTCAACAGTAATTTGTTCACCCACCGTAGAATAATTATGCTCTTGAGAGAAGCCACTAGTGAAACCTATGGCCCCCGGGTCTCTTTCTCAACATATCAATCTCCATCACTTTATTATTGCTTTGCTTTTACTTTTTACTTTGCATCTCTATACCAAAATTACCAAAAATATTATTTATCATCTCTATTAGACCTCACTTTCGTAAGTGACCGTGAAGGGATTGACAACCCCTAAGCGCGTTGGTTGCGTTGAGCTATTGTTTTTGTGTAGGTACGAGGGACTCGCGCGTAGCCTCCTACTGGATTGATACCTTGGTTCTCAAAAACTGAGGGAAATACTTACGCTACTTTGCTGCATCATCCCTTCCTCTTCGGGAAATCCAACGCAGTGCTCAAGAGGTAGCAAGAAGAATTTCTGGCGCCGTTGCCGGGGAATCTACGCAAAAGTCAACACACCAAGTACCCATCGCAATCCATATCTCCTGCATTACATTATTTTCCATTTGCCTCTCGTTTTCCTCTCCCCCACTTCACCCTTGCCGTCTTATTCGCCCTCTCGCTCTATCCTCCCTCTATTTCTCTATTTGCCTCTTTTGTCCATTTGTTTTTTGTTTTCACGTGTGTTGGATTGCTTGTTTGTCGCGATGGCTCAAGATAATACTAAATTGTGTGACTTCACCAATACCAACAATAATGATTTCCTTAGCACTCCGATTGCTCCTCTTACCGATGCCGAATCTTGTGAAATTAATACTGCTTTGCTGAATGTTGTCATGAAAGATCCATTCTCCGGCCTTCCTAGTGAAGATGCTGTTACCCATCTTAATAGCTTCATTGATTTGTGTGACATGCAAAATAAGAAAGATGTCGATAATGATATTGTTAAATTGAAGCTATTTCCTTTTTCGCTTAGAGATCATGCTAAATCTTGGTTTTCATCTTTGCCTAAAAATAGTATTGATTCATGGAACAAGTGCAAAGATGCTTTTATCTCTAAGTATGTTCCTCCCGCTAAGATCATCTCTCTTAGAAACGATATTATGAATTTTAAAGAACTTGATCATGAACATGTTGCACAAGCTTGGGAGAGAATGCAATTAATGATACGTAATTGCCCTACTCATGGTTTGAATTTGTGGATGATTATACAAATTTTTTATGCCGGATTGAATTTCGCTTCTAGAAATCTTTTAGATTCGGCCGCTGGAGGCACTTTTATGGATATCACTTTAGGAGATGCCACTAAACTCCTAGATAATATTATGGTTACTTATTCTCAATGGCACACTGAAAGATCTACTAATAAAAAGGTGCATGCGATAGAAGAAATTAATGTTTTGAGTGGAAAGATGGATGAACTTATGAAATTATTTGCTACTAAGAGTGTCTCTTCTGATCCTAATTATATGCCCTTGTCTACTTTGATTGAGAATAATAATGAATCTATGGATGTCAATTTTGTTGGTAGGAACAATTTTGGTAACAACGCGTATAGAGGAAATTTCAACCCAAGGCCTTATCCTAGTAATCCCTCTAATAATTATGGTTGTTACTACAACAATTCTTATGGAAATTATAATAAGACGCCCTCTGATTTTGAATCTAATATTAAAGAATTTATTTCTTCCTAAAATAATTTTAATGCTATGATTGAATAAAAATTGCTTAAGATTGATGATTTGGCTAGGAACGTTGATAGAATTGCTCTTGATGTTGATTCTTTGAAACTTAGATCTATTCCACCTAAGCATGATATCAATGAGTCTCTCAAAGCCATGAGAATTTCCACTGACGAGTGCAAAGAAAGAACCGCTAGGATGCGTGCTAAGAAAGATGCCTTTATAAAAGCGTGTTCTTCTAGTTCCTATGAAAATAATGATGAAGATCTAAAAGTTATTGATGTGTCCCCTATTAAATCTTTGTTTTTCAATATGAATCTTGATAATGATGGGACTGAATATGATCCACCTTTACCTAGAAGGTGTTCCAATAATTCTGAATCTTTTGATCTTGATGCTAAATTTGATAAAAGTGGGATTGAAGAAATTAAAACCCTAGATATTGCTAAACCCACTATATTGGATTTCAAGGAATTTAATTATGAAAATTGCTCTTTAATTGATTATATTTCCTTGTTGCAATCCGTGTTAAAATCTCCCGACGCTTATAGTCAAAATAAAGCGTTTACTAAACATATCGTTGATGCCTTGATGCAATCTTATGAAGAAAAACTTGAGTTGGAAGTTTCTATCTCTAGAAAACTTTATGATGAGTGGGAAGCTACTATTAAAATTAAAATTTAAAATTATGAGTTTTATGCTTTGTGTGATTTGGGTGCTAGTGTCTCTACTATTCCCAAAACTTTGTGTTATTTGCTAGATTTCCATGATTTTGATGATTGCTCTCTAAACTTGCATCTTGCGGATTCCACTATTAAGAAACCTATGGGAATAATTAATGATGTTCTTATTGTTGCAAATAGGAATTATGTTCCCGTATATTTTATCTTTCTTGATATAAATTGCAATCCTTCTTGCCCTATTATTCTCGGTAGACCTTTCTTAGAACGCTTGGTGCAATTATTAATATGAAGGAAGGGAATATTAGATTTAAATTTCCATTAAAAAGGGCATGGAACACTTCCCTAGAAAGAAAATAAAATTACCATATGAATCTATCATGAGAGCCACTTATGGATTGCCTACCAAAGATGGCAATACCTAGATCTATTCTTGCTTGTTATGCCTAGCTAGGGGCGTTAAACGATATCGCTTGTTGGGAGGCAACCCAATTTTATTTTTATTCCTTGATTTTTGCTCATGTTTAGTAATAAATAAATTTCTAGCCTCTGTTTCGGTTGTGTTTTTGTGTTTAATTAGTGTTTGTTCCAAGTAGAACCGTTGGGAAGACTTGGGGAAAGTCTTGTTGAACTTTCTGTAAAAAACAGAAACTTTTGCGCTCACGAGAACTGCTGTCATTTTTATTTGGAGAGTGATATGTAGTTAATTCTTTTTGGAGATGATTAATAGATAATTCCTCACGTGCAGAAATTTATTTTATAATTTTTGGGGTTCAAGATCTTGCGCTAGCTTCATATTACTACAGACTGTTCTGTTTTTGACAGATTGTGTTTTTCGTGTGTTGTTTGCTTATTTTGATGAATCTATGGCTAGTAAAATAGTTTATAATCCATAGAGAAGTTCTAATACAGTAGGTATAAAACCAATATAAATAAGGAATGAGTTCATTACAGTACATTGAAGTGGTCTTTTGTTTTCTTTCGCTAACGGAGCTCACGAGATTTTCTACTTTAAGTTTTGTGTTGTGAAGTTTTCAAGTTTTGGGCAAAGATTTGATGGATTATGGAACAAGAAGTGGCAAGAGACTAAGCTTGGGGATGCCCATGGCAACCCCAAGATAATCTAAGGACACCTAAAAGCCAAAGGTTGGGGATGCCCCAGAAGGCATCCCCTCTTTCGTCTACTTCTATCGGTAACTTTACCTGGAGCTATATTTTTATTCACCACATGATATGTGTTTTGCTTGGAGCATCTTTTATGATTGAGTCTTTTCTTGTTAGTCTACCACAATCATACTTGCTGTACACACCTTTTGAGAGAGCCATACATGATTTGTAATTTGATAGAATACTCTATGTGCTTTTATATCTTTTGAGCTTTATAGTTTTTCTCTAGTGCTTCACTTATATCTTTTAAAGCACGGTGGTGGATTTGTTTTATAGAAACTATTGATCTCTCATGCTTCACTTAGATTATTTTTAGAGTCTTAATAGCATGGTAATTTGCTTAAAATCCTAATATGCTTGGTATGCAAGATTAATAATAAAACTTTCTTATGAGTGTGTTGAATACTAAGAAAAGTTTGATGCTTGATGATTGTTTTGAGATATCGAGGTAATAATATCGAAGTCATGCTAGTTGAGTAGTTGTGAAATTAAGAAATACTTGTGTTGAAGTTTGCAAGTCCGGTAGCATGCACGTATGGTAAACATTATGTAACAAATTTGGAACATGAGGTGTTATTTGATTGTCTTCCTTATCAGTGGCGGTCGGGGACGAGCGATGGTCTTTTCCTACCAATCTATCCCCCTAGGAGCATGTGCGTCGTGCCGAGGTTTTTGATGACTTGTAGATTTTTGCAATAAGTATGTGAGTTCTTTATGACTAATGTTGAGTCCATGGATTATACGCACTCTCACCCTTCCATCCATGCTAGCCTCTTCGGTACCGTGCATTGCCCTTTCTCACATTGAGAGTTGGCGCAAACTTCACCGGTGCATCGAAACCCCGTGATATGATACACTCTTTCACACATAAACCTCCTTATATATTCCTCAAAATAGCCACCATACCTACCTATTATGGCATTTCTATAGCCATTCCGAGATATATTGCCATGCAACTTTCCATCATTCCGTTCATCATGACACATTCATCATTGTCATATTGCTTAGCATGATCATGTAGTTGACATATTATTTGTGGAAAAGCCACCGTTCATAATTCTTTCATACATGTCACTCTTAGTTCATTCCATATCCCGGTACACCGACGGAGGCATTCATATAGAGTCATCTTTGTTCTAGTATCGAGTTGTAATCATTGATTTGTAAATAAATAGAAGTGTGATGATCATCATTATTAGATCATTGTCCCAAGTGAGGTATAAAAAAGAAAGGCCATAAAAAATGAAGGCCCAAAAAAAGAAAGGCCACAAAAAAGAGAAGGCCCAAAAAAATGAGAGAAAAAGAGAGAAGGGACAATGTCACTATCCTTTTACCACACTTGTGCTTCAAAGTAGCACCATGATCTTCATAGTAGAGAGTCTCTCATGTTATCACTTTCATATACTAGTGGGAATTTTTCATTATAGAACTTGGCTTGTATATTTCAACAATGGGCCTCCTCAAGTGCCCTAGGTCTTCGTGAGCAAGCAAGTTGGATGCACACCCACTAGTTTCTTTTGTTGAGCTTTCATACATTTATAGCTCTAGTGCATCCGTTGCGTGGCAATCCCTACTCCTTGCATTAACATCAATCAGTGGGCATATCTATAGCCCATTGATTAGCCTCGTTGATGTGAGACTTTCTCCTTTTTTGTCTTCTCCACATAACCCCCTCATTATATTCTATTCCACCCATAGTGCTATGTCCATGGCTCGCGCTCATATATTGCGTGAAAGTTTATAGGTTTGAGATTACTAAAGTATGAAACAATTGCTTGGCTTGTCATCGGGGTTGTACATGATGAGAGCATTCTTGTGTGAAGAAAATGAAACATGACAAAACTATATGATTTTGTAGGGATGGACTTTCTTTGGCCATGTTATTTTGAGAAGACATAATTGCTTAGTTAGTATGCTTGAAGTATTATCATTTTTATGTCAATATGAACTTTTGTCTTGAATCTTTCGGATCTGAGTATTCATACCACAATTAAGAAGAATTACATTAAAATTATGCCAAGTAGCACTCCGCATCAAAAATTCTGTTTTTATCATTTACCTACTCGAGGACGACCAGGAATTAAGCTTGGGGTGCTTGATACGTCTCCAACGTATCTATAATTTTTGATTGCTCCATGCTATATTATCTACTGTTTTGGACATTATTGGGCTTTATTATCGACTTCTATATTATTTTTGGGACTAACCTATTAACCGGAGGCCTAGCCCAGAATTGCTGTTTTTTGCCTGTTTTAGGGTTTTGAAGAAAAGGAATATCAAACGGAGTCCAAACGGAATGAAACCTTCGGAAACGTGATTTTCTCATCAGATAAGATCCAGGAGACTTGGACCCTCCATAAAGAAAGCCACGAGGTGGTCACGAGAGTGAAGGGCACGCCCCCCTAGGGCGTGCCTCCCTGCCTCATGGGCCCCTCAAAGATCCACCGACGTACTTCTTCCTCCTATACATATCCACATACCCCCAAACGATCGGGGACGGAGCCAAAAACCTAATTCCACCGCCGCAACTTTTTGTATCCACGAGATCCCATCTTGGGGCCTATTCCGGAGCTCCGCCGGAGGGGGCATCGATCATGGAGGGCTTCTACATCATCATCCAAGCCCCTCTGATGAAGTGTGAGTAGTTTACTTCAGACCTACGGGTCCATACTTAGTAGCTAGATGGCTTCTTCTCTCTTTTTGGATCTCAATACAATGTTCTCCCCCTCTCTCGTGGAGATCTATTTGATGTAATCTTCTTTTTGCAGTGTGTTTGTTGAGACCGATGAATTGTGGGTTTATGATCCAGTCTATCTATGAATAATATTTGAATCTTCTCTGAATTCTTTTATGTATGATTGGTTATCTTTGCAAGTCTCCTCGAATTATCAGTTTAGTTTGGCCTACTAGATTGGTTGTTCTTGCCATGGGAGAAGTGCTTAGCTTTGGGTTCGATCTTGCAGTGTCCTTTCCCAGTGACAGAAGGGGTAGCAAGGCACGTATTGTATCATTGCCATCAAGGATAACAAGATGGTTTTTTTATCATATTGCACGAAACTATCCCTCTACATCATGTAATCTTGCTTAAGGTGTTACTCTGTTTTTAACTTAATACTCTAGATGCATGCTGGATAGCGGTCGATGAGTGGAGTAATATTAGTATATGCAGAATCGTTTTGGTCTACTTGTCTCGAACGTGATGCCTATATACATGACCATACCTAGATATTCTCATAACTATGCTCAATTCTGTCAATTGTTCAACAGTAATTTGTTCACCCACCGTAGAATACTTATGCTCTTGAGAGAAGCCACTAGTGAAACCTATGGCCCCCGGGTCTCTTTCTCATCATATCAATCTCCATCACTTTATTATTGCTTTGCTTTTACTTTGCTTTTACTTTTAACTTTGCATCTCTATACCAAAAGTACCAAAAATATTATTTATCATCTCTATCAGATCTCACTTTCGTTAGTGACCGTGAAGGGATTGACAACCCCTAAGCGCGTTGGTTGCGTTGAGCTATTGTTTTTGTGTAGGTACGAGGGACTCGCGCGTAGCCTCCCACTAGATTGATACCTTGGTTCTCAAAAACTAAGGGAAAAATACTTACGCTACTTTGCTGCATCATCCCTTCCTCTTCAGGGAAATCTAACGCGGTGCTCAAGAGGTAGCAGCCTACTAGATTGATCTTTCTTGCAATGGGAGAAGTGTGTCGGATTATGGGTTCCGGCAGACCCTTGAGGTTTGAACACTGGGGTGCGCGCGGAGATCTCGCCCCTACTGATCTACGTCCAATCTCCTCGCGTCATCTAAGCTGGAAAACAAAGAACAACACAAGGAACACGAGGTTTATACTGGTTCGGGCCACCGTTGTGGTGTAATACCCTACTCCGGTGTGTGGTGTGGTGGATTGCCTCAGGGGCTGATGATGAACAGTACAAGGGAAGAATAGCCTCGTGAGAGGTGTTCTTGAGCTTGTGCGATGAACTGCTAGGGTGAGTTCAGTCACCTCTCTCTCTCTCTCTCTCTGCTAGGGTTCTACCAGATATCTCCATGTCTTGAGGTTTTCTAGATGTTCTTGGGGTTTTTCTCCATGTCTCTACTCTGTGGTGGCTAGCTCTATTTATAGAGGCCCTGGGCCTCTCCCCAAATAATGAGCGGGAAGGGCGCCAACAATTGGCCATTTTGAAGGGGAACATGTAGTACAAGTTATCCTGACCAAAGGTGGTCTTCGGCTGCCAAAAGTACTGGTGATGATGCCGTCTTGGGCTCCACAGTGACCTCCGTCCTGCCGCTCTGCTGGTCTTGGTCTCATTGCACCGGAATGGCAACCTTTGCCCGATGCCTTGGCCTGTGCTTGCCCCCTTTGCAACAAAGGGGAAACAAGGACACTGCACAGGCCGACGCCCGCCTGGTCTCGATCGTCATGGCTTGCGTCACGGGTTCCTCGCGAGGTACCCCTGCCTTGATCTCTCCGCCTCTTCGCGAGCCTGCCGGATGAGGCTGCCTCTGAGGAAGCTTCCTGTCGTCCGCCCCGCGAGGCTTGGCCCCTCGTGATGGTCTTGAGCTTGAGCTTATGAAGATGGGCCGTGCTGGCCCCCACTTGAGCCACGCCACAGGCCGCAGGCAGGCAAGTCTGGGGACGCCCGTTCCTAGAACGCCAACAGTAGCCCCCGGGCACAAGGCGCACCCGGGCTTGGCCTAGCAGGAAAGCGAAGGGGCAAGCGCGAAGGGGCAAGCGCGAAGCACCGCGGGCCCTAACAGCCTGCGGCCTTGGGCGCCGCGTGGCGATTGATTGGACGTGGGTGTCTGCGCTCCCCACGACGCCTCGGCAACTGTCCATCTGACAAAAGAGGTGCCCGGGCTAGACATACTTGCTTTGTTCTCCTTCGCCTCGCTCCAGATCCCGTTTCTCGCTCTCCTCCTTCTTGCTTCTGAAATCCTCCAGATCTGTCTCAATCCTTCTCATCCGGCATGCCATGGCGCCTCGCAAGTCCCCGGCCGAGGCCTGGTACTCGCCGGACCTGGATTCCCCAAATCTGTCGGAGAAGAACATCGCCCTTACGCGCCCGATGACGGTGGCGCAGGGTAGCAAGGGGGCGACTGTGCTCAAGGGCGGCTCCGACCAGCCTGAAGTCAAGGGGAGCACCTTCTATCCGCTCTTTGTGAGCGCCATTGTCGCCGGTCTGGTGCCTCCTTTCTTTGAGTTATTCTTTGTTGTTCTCCGCCAGTACAACTTGCAGGCTCTGCACCTCCACTCCAACTCTGTTCTTCTCCTGGTGATTTTTGCTTACTACTGTGAGGCTCATGTCAGGGTAAAGCCCTCGGTGGCCTTGCTGCGTCACTATTTTTCCCTCCGGGTTTCTGGTGTCCATGTCTCCGCGTGTGCGAGCTTCATCGCGTACTCCAATTCCAATGCTATCTCGAAGCCTGGGAAGAGGATCGAAGGCTTCCGGAGCAAGTGGGTCATGGTGGATGTCGGGCGTCTCCACCCCCGTCTGGTGCTGCCTACGGGGCAGCCCAAGGCCGTCGACGCGTGGTCCCACGCGGAGCTCGTCGACCCCCGTGCGAAGGCGGTGCTGAAGAGGATGAACGCGGACATGAGGCCAAGCAACTTGGGGGCGGCGAAGCTGATCGGGGCCTCGCTCCTGAGGGAGTTCCTGGAGCACCGGGTGGCTCCACTCCAGGAGCACTCGCTCCCGGTTGTGGAGGCTTGGGGAAGCGGACGCCGCCTTGGGCCTAAGCTCTGAGGCCCTGACAGATGAGAATCTGGTCGCGGCCCTCCATTCCTTGGTTGGGGGAGACGTGGCGAAGCCGGTGGGCGCCCTGTCCCCCTGTTCCTCTGCGATGACTGGGAGCAGGTGGTGAATGCCATGCCCACCTTCAACGGTGAGGGGCTAGTGCCCGCGGTAGCTCCCGAGGATCTTGCGGCACTGGTGATGGTGAACGTGTCCTCCGGCAGCTCCAGCGAGAGTGAGGAGGAAGAAGAGGCGGAGGAGGAAGAGTCCGTCTTCGAGGCGACTGGCAAGGAGGCGAGGGAGTCCTTCCCTCGGCTCAGGTCTCGGGTCCTCCGCTCCATGCCGGATGACGACGATGCCGGCACCGGGCGAGGAGGGGAGGACTCTCCCTTGGTCACAAGGAAGTGCAGGTCGGGGCTGGTTCTCGCAGGGTCCGCTTTGATCCCTGGGTGGTCTGAAGCCAACCCCAGCCCTCCCGACGTGGCTTATGCTTCCGGGCCTCCCGACAAGAGAAGGAGATGAAGGCTCGGGAGGCTGACGTCAAGGACCGGGACGCCAAGCTCGATGACCGCCACGGCGAACTGGAGACGCTGGAGCGGTCGCTGCAGGCGGAGGGCCGAGCTGGACGCCAAGGCGAAGGTCCTGGCGGAGGATCGGGTGGCCTTCACGAAGATGGAGAAGAGGGCTCGTGCCGCGCTGAAGACGCTTTACGAGAGCGGCTTGGAGGAGCCGTTGGTCGGCGCGGAGGACGGCCCTGCCAAGCTGCTTCCCTTCCTGGTCCCTGCACTTGAAGATGTCATAGACGGCCTTGGCCCCATGGCCGAGACCGAGGCGCGTGCCCTGTCTTCGGCGGTGCTGACGCGTGTCCTCAGCCACGTCTACCTACGCGACCCCAACATCGACCTTGACAGCCTGCTGGAGCCCATGAGCGGCGACCTTGCCGCCGCTGCTGCCGAGGCCGTGAAAGGCCGAGCCGAATCTTTGCTAGGGAGGTTCCTCACCTTCAGCATCTTGCCCGGGCGCGGGGCCGCCAGCTCCGCGGCCCCAGGAGGCGGCGCCACTGGAGAGTGATCCCTTCACGGTTGATGTCCTGTTTTTATTCCTGCAACATGCACCATGCCTCGTGGAGGCGTTTAGACTTGTGTTTGACGTCGTAAAACAATATATAACTTGTAATATTTGCTTTGAATTTCTTGGAATTTGCATTTTTCTCCCCTACTTGCTCGCGCTCTACGTCGGCAGGGCCCGGCCCCACGCATACCTCACCCAGAGTTAGCCCCGACCAGAAACCAGAACGGGACTAAGGAGTGAGGGGCTACGTGGCAAGTTAGGCTCCTGAGTCGCGATGCTCAGGAGTCCCCCTTGACGCACAAGCAACAAGTAGGAAAAGGGGGAACGAGGGGTGGATTGATCGCTCTACGTCGGCAGGGCCCGGCACCGCGCGTACCTCACCCAGCGTTAGCCCCGACCGGAAACCAGGACGGGACTAAGGAGTGAGGGGCTACGGGGCAAGTTAGGCTCCTGAGTCGCGATGCTCAGGAGTCCCCCTTGACGTTCAAACGGGTTTCCATACCTTCGCTCCGCTCGGGGAGGGGCGCGTGATGACCAGATCCGAGGGACCTGGCTGGGTGGCGTGCGCTCGAGCGAGGCCCGGGCCTAGCCCCCGTGTCCAGCCCCCTCGCGCGGCGCTCCCAAGGGGAGGCGTTGTGATGGCGCCGGACACTGAGCTCTGGGCTCCCTGAGGTTGGTACGGCCGGAGGCCGCCCTCAGTTGTTTATCACCAGCGCGGAGCATAGCGCTTCCGTATGTGTACGGACATAGCCGCTCCTCAGCAGTGTCGTCAGCCAGCGCGGAGCATGGTGCTTCCACTGGTACGTGGGAGGGGGCTCCCCTCCGGGAGGAGCCCCCGGGGCGTGTACAGCCCCGCCCTGACACGTGGCTGGCACGGTAGGGCTAGGAGAGGTGTATCTGGGCTCTCGTGAGCCAGCGCGGGACTCACGAGGCCCTACCTCGAGGCGGGTTGCGCTTGGCTCTAGGCCTTTATCAATGGTGTGGTCTTGCAGGGTGGTTAGAATGCAAATGCTCTACGTCCTCAGGTCCCGGCCCTCGAGCGAGCTCACTCGCTGCTGGTATGACAGGTCGCGATGCCGTGGGTCTAGGCCAGGGGGTGAGGGCTGGAGAGCCAGTAGGATTCCATGAGTCACGATGCTCAGGTACCCCCCTTTTAACGTGCAAGCGCTCTGCATGAAAGCGGAGAAGTCCGCGATAAGCAGCAGGTGATAATTGAGCGCGAAAGAGCAAATTCATTTTAAGTAGACGCGGGAAAAGCAAACACCGCAGGGCCTGGCCCGAGCAGCTCGGGGATGATGCAGCCCGAGGGGCGCCCCCAACAAGGTAAGTAAAGAGCATAAGCAAAACGGATACATGTCGCAGGGACGGACCCACGCGGCCTAGGAATGATGCGGCCCTGTGGGCGCTCCCAACTAAAAACGGAACTTAGAAAGATGTCACCTGGTGCCGTTGAAGATGAAGTGATGCTGAAGAAGCGGGCGATGCGCGATGAAGACGTCGACCCTCACGAGCCCCCAGGCCCAGGAGGCTCGTGAGGCTCCGGGGGCACAGGTGGGTTCCCGAGGGCCTTCTCCATCTCCACCAGGACCATACCATGCCTGACCTCCTGAGCCTCCAGAATGCTCTTCAGCAGGCGGCGATGAGCGGCGACCGTGTTCGGCAGGCTGAAAGGCATGCGAACGTAGCTGTGAGGCAGACCCTCGCAATGCCCCGCGCTAAGGCCAGAGGCGCTCCTGAGACGCGGCTCGGTTGAGCCCTGGTACGTCGATGCATACGCGCAGCCCACCATCCTCGCCTGGACGTGGGGTCATGGCGGGCAAGCGGCGGCTGCCGCGCATGACTCTCGACTCCTATAGCTCTTGAGTGTTGCCTGCGACGAACTCCTAAGGGTTTGGTCTTCCTTGCCCTGTACCTTACCGAGGGAAACATGCCTGGAAGCACCCCTCCAAGTGGTGCCCGAGCGCCTCCCTCGCGACCTTGGCAAAGTCGGTGGCTCTCCAAGAAAGAGCCCCCGAGCCCTGCCTGAGGAGGGCGCCGGGCGCGCCTTCCTATGCGAGAGAGGGTGGCGCTACCTGATTGGGCGCAGATCCCGACCCAACACCTCCGGAGGCGCTTGCCTCCTTATGGCTTGGGCCAGGCGAAGCCTTCTTCTTCTTGTGGGTCGCCTCGGGAAGTCTTCCATTTTTGCGGTCCAGGTCTTTGATTGCTGCGGCTTGGAACGCGCGCTCAAGTGAACACACTGCGTCCCTTTCTTCACAGGGTATGGTGATGACTCCACCGCTTCCTGGCATCTTGAGGACATTGTATCCATGGTGAGTCACTGCCATGAACTTGGCCAGGGCTGGGTACCCGAGGATGGCGTTGTATGGCAGACGGATGTGGGCGACGTCGAAGTCGATGAGCTCGGTGCGGTAGTTGTTGCGCTGCCTGAAGGTGACTGGAAGGCGAACTTGCCCTATCGGAATAGTAGAAACATTAGTGACTCCTAAGAAGGGCTTGGTTGGCTGAAGCTGATCGTATGGCACTTGGAGGTTGTCGAACGTCTCGACGGACAGGACGTTGAGTCCTGCTCCGCCGTCAATGAGGGTCCTGGTGACCTGCACATTGCTGATGACTGGGGAGCAAAGCATTGGGAGGACTCCGGCTGTTGCCGCGCACTTGAGCTGATCCGCTGAGCTGAATGTGATAGAGCACGCGGACCACCTGAGAGGGCGCGTGGCCTCAAGCTTGGGGAGGACTGCATTCACCTCGCGAGCAAACTGCTTGAAGATGCGCTGTGAGGCTGGGGCCTGCGCGCCACCCAAGATGCAAGCGATTGCGCGCGGCTCCTGGAAGCCCCCAGCCCCCTCGTCCTGATGTTGGTCTTCGTTCCTCCTTGGCGGTGGCAGCAGAGGAGGAAGGCCTGCGTTGCCGCGCGGGCGATCCTCACGAGGCTGATCTCTCCAGCCTCCCTCACGAGGCTGGTCCTGCCAGTGATCCTCGCGAGGTTGATCTCGCGACCCTTGGCGAGGGCCACGGTCTTCTCATCGTCCGCCACCTCTTCCTCCTCCTTGGCCATAGCCCCTGTCGTTGCGCTCGGGGTGTCGGCTGACACGTCCATCTCTCACGGCCCTGAGCTCTTGACATTCATTGGTGTTGTGGGTGTGGAGGTCGTGGTACACGCAGTACCGACTGCCCTTGGATGACTCAGGCTGATCCCTTCCTCGCTTGTGCAAGCACGGCAACCCCCTTGCGCTTCACATCCTTGTCCTTGGGCTTCTTCTCTTCTAGGTCGGCAGCCGGGAGTTCGAGGAGTGAAAGGCGCCCTTCCTCAGCCCTGGCGCACTTGGTCGCCAAGTTGAACAGCTCCAGGGATGTGCACAGGTCTTCATGGATTCCTAGCTCCTCCTTCATCTTGACGTCGCATACGCCATCGGAGAAGGCCGAGATGATGGCTTCTTCAGTCACCTTGGGGATCTTGAGGCGAGCGTTGTTGAAGCGCTGGATGTATTTCTGCAGGGTTTCCCCTTGCTGCTGCTTGATGCGGAGCAGATCGCTCACGGCCGGGGGCCGGTCGTGAGTGCCCTGGAAGTTGGCGATGAAGCGAGTGTGCATCTTGTCCCAGGAGGAGATTGTGCCAGGAGCCAGGTTTAGGAGCAAGGTGCGGGCCCCGTCCTTGAGTGCCATGGGAAACCAGTTCGCCATGACCCTTTCGTTTCCATTGGCGGCTTTGATGCATAGCTCGTAGAGTTGAAAGAACTCCGCAGGGTCCGTCGTGCCATCGTAGAGAGGGGGCAGGTCAGGCTTGAACTTGCCTGGCCATACGACGCCGCATAGCTCGGGGGTGAGGGCGCGGCAGCCTGCTGTGGCCACCGGTGCCTTTTGCTGGTACTGGGCTTGCTCCTGGGGATTACCGCACGCTGCCGCTTGGAGCAGCGCGAGGTCTTGGTGTGGAGGTGCAGGGACGCGATCTTGGCGCGCTGGCGCCGGGAGCGCGCGAGCGCCTTCTTGGGGACGAGGGATCTCTTGGCAGATCCTTTCTTGCTGTGCGGGCGCCAGGCACGGAGGGTCTCGCCCCGGGGCTGCGCGCCTTGGAGCCAGGGTGCCTCCTTGGGGAGGAGGTGGTGGAGACACCTCCTGATCCTTGCCTCCTGCGCGGAATGGAGGGCGAGGCAGCAAGAGGGACGGCAAGGGGGAGCCCCCTGCGGCACTGACAAGCTCGGTGATGCGGGCGAGCCAGTCTCCGTAGAGGTCGTCGACGGGGCGGTAGTGCAAGAGTTCTCTTGCCAGGAGCAGCGCGGCGTGCGCGTCCGTGGGGGACGACGAAGCGGCTGGAGTCAGCGACGGTGTGGCGGTGCGGCCATCCCGCCGCATCGAAGGATGCTGGGAGGAGGCCTGCTGCTCGTTCCCCGCCGGGCCGGTGGCGGCGTTGGCGGCAGGCGATGGGGAATGACGAGGACGTCCGTTGATGGGCGCCGTCTGGGCGACGCGGGTGGCAAGAGCAGCCCGGCGCTCGGCGCGAGCCCGACGAGCGTCAGCCATGGACACGATGGAAGATCACACCCGAACGGCGGAAGAAAGATTCCAGCGCACCCCTACCTGGCGCGCCAAATGTCAGATTTCGGGTTCCGGCAGACCCTTGAGGTTCGAACACTTGGGTGCGCGCAGAGATCTCTCCCCTACCAATCTACGTCCAATCTCCTCGCGTCATCTAAGCTGGAAAACAACGAACAACACAAGGGACACGAGGTTTATACTGGTTCAGGCCACCGTTGTGGTGTAATACCCTACTCCAGTGTGTGGTGTGGTGGATTGCCTCAGGGGCTGATGATGAACAGTACAAGGGAAGAACAGCCTCGCGAGAGGTGTTCTTGAGCTTGTGCGATGAACTGCTAGGGTGAGTTCAGTCACCTCTCTCTCTCTCTCTCTGCTAGGGTTCTACCAGATCTCTCCATGTCTCAAGGTTTTCTAGATGTTCTTGGGGTTTTTCTCCATGTCTCTACTCTGTGGTGGCTAGCTCTATTTATAGAGGCCCTGGGCCTCTCCCCAAATAATGAGCGGGAAGGGTGCCAACAATTGGCCATTTTGAAGGGGAACATGTAGTACAAGTTATCCTGACCAAAGGCGGTCTTCGGCTGCCAAAAGTACCGGTGATGACGCCGTCTTGGGCTCCACGGTGACCTCCGTCCTGCCGCTCTGCTGGTCTTGGTCTCGTTGCACCGGAATGGCAACCTTTGCCCG
Organism: Triticum dicoccoides; assembly: GCF_002162155.2. NCBI lineage: Eukaryota > Viridiplantae > Streptophyta > Magnoliopsida > Poales > Poaceae > Triticum > Triticum dicoccoides. The sequence continues at coordinate 69,165,016 of NC_041386.1, forward strand.
ATGCCTTGGCTTGTGCTTTCCCCCTTTGCAACAAAGGGGAAACAAGGACACTGCACAGGCCGGCGCCCGCCTGGCGCCCTCCTGGTCTCGATCATCATGGCTTGCGTCACGAGTTCCTCGCGAGGTACCCCTGCCTTGATCTCTCCGCCTCCTTGCGAGCCTGCCGGATGAGGCCGCCTCTAAGGAAGCTTCCTGTCATCCGCCCCGCGAGGCTTGGCCCCACGCGAGGGTCTTGAGCTTGAGCTTATGAAGATGGGCCGCGCTGGGCCCCCACTTGAGCCATGCCATAGGCCGCAGGCAGGCAAGTCTGGGGACCCCCGTTCCCAGAACGCCGACAGTAGCCCCCGGGCACAAGGCGCGCCCGGGCTTGGCCTAGCAGGAAAGCAAAGGGGCAAGCGCGAAGCGCCGCGGGCCCTAACAGCCTGCGGCCTTGGGCGCCGCGTGAAGATTGATTGGACGTGGGCGTCTGCGCTCCCCACGACGCCTCGACAACTGTCCATCTGACAAAAGAGGTGCCCGGGCCAGACATACTTGCTTTGTTCTACTTCGCCTCGCTCCAGATCCCCTTTCTCTCTCTCCTCCTTGTTGCTTCCGAAATCCTCCAGATCTGTCTCAATCCTTCTCATCCGGCATGCCATGGCGCCTCGCAAGTCCCCGACCGAGGCCTGGTACTCGCCGGCCCTGGATTCCCCGAATCTGTCGGAGAAGAACCTCGCCCTTACCTGCCTGGTGCCCGCCTGGTCTCGATCGTCATGGCTTGCGTCATGGGTTCCTCGCGAGGTACCCCTGCCTTGATCTCTCCGCCTCCTCGCGAGCCTGTCGGATGAGGCCGCCTCTGAGGAAGCTTCCTGTCATCCGCCCCGCGAGGCTTGGCCCCTCGCGAGGGTCTTGAGCTTGAGCTGATGAAGATGGGCCGCGCTGGGCCCCCACTTCAGCCACGCCGCAGGCCGCAGGCAGGCAAGTCTGGGACCCCCGTTCCCAGAATGCCGACAAAGTGCTTAGCTTTGGGTTCAATCTTGCGGTGTCCTTTCCCAGTGGCAGTAGGGGCAGCAAGGCACGTATTGTATTGTTGCCATCGAGGATAACAAGATGGTTTTTTTATCATATTGCATGAATTTATCCCTCTACATCATGTCATCTTGCTTAAGGCGTTATTCTGTTCTTATGAACTTAATACTCTAGATGCATGCTGGATAGCGGTCGATGTGTGGAGTAATAGTAGTAGATGCAGGCAGGAGTCGGTCTACTTGTCTCGGACGTGATGCCTATATACATGATCATACCTAGATATTCTCATAAATATGCTCAATTCTGTCAATTGCTCAACAGTAATTTGTTCACCCACCGTAAAATACCTATGCTCTTGAGAGAAGCCACTAGTAAAACCTATGCCCCCCGGGTCTATCTTCATCATATTAATCTTCCAATACTTAGTTATTTTCATTGCCTTTTATTTTACTCTGCATCTTTATCATAAAAATACCAAAAATATTATCTTATCATATCTATCAGATCTCACTCTCGTAAGTGACTGTGTAGGGATTGACAACCCCTTATAGCGTTGGTTGCGAGGATTTATTTGTTTTGTGCAGGTGTGAGGGACTCGTGCATAGCCTCCTACTGGATCGATACCTTGGTTCTCAAAAACTGATGGAAATACTTATGCTACTTTATTGCATCACCCTTTCCTCTTTAAGGGAAAACCAACACAGTGCTCAAGAGGTAGCAAGAAGGATCTCTGGTGCCGTTGCCGGTGAGGTCTATGGAAAAGTCAAACATACCAAGTACCCATCACAAACCCTTATCTCCCGCATTACATTATTTGCCATTTGCCTCTCGTTTTCCTCTCCCCCACTTCACCCTTGCCGCTTTATTCGCCCTCTCTCTTTATCCTCCCTCTCTTTCTCTATTTGCCCCTTTTTACCCGTTTCTCGTTTGCTTGTGTGTTGGATTTCTTGCTTGTCATGATGGCTCAAGATAACACTAAATTGTGTGACTTTACCAATACCAACAACAATGATTTTATTAGCACTCCGATTGCTCCTCTTATCGATGCCGAATCTTGTGAAATTAATGCTACCTTGCTGAATCTTGTCATGAAAGATCCGTTTTCTGGCCTTCCTAGTGAAGATGCCGCTACTCATCTAAACAGCTTCGTTGATTTGTGTGATATGCAAAAGAAGAAAGATGTGGATAATGATATTGTTAAATTTAAGCTATTTCCTTTTTCGCTTAGAGATCATGCTAAAGCTTGGTTTTCGTCTTTGCCTAAAAATAGTATTGATTCTTGGAATAAATGCAAAGATGCTTTTATCTCTAAGTATTTTCCTCCCGCTAAGATGATCTCTCTTAGAAACGATATTATGAATTTTAAGCAACTTGATCATGAACATGTTGCACAAGCTTGGGAGAGGATGAAATTAATGATACGTAATTGCCCTACTCATGGTTTGAATTTGTGGATGATTATACAAAAAAATTATGCCAGATTGAATTTTGCTTCTAGAAATCTTTTAGATTCAGCCGCGGGAGGCACTTTTATGGAAATCACTTTAGGAGAAGCTACTAAACTCCTAGATAATATTATGGTTAATTATTCTCAATGGCACACTGAAAGATCTACTAATAAGAAAATGCATGCGATAGAAGAAATTAATGTTTTGAGTGGAAAGATGGATGAACTTATGAAATTATTTGCTAATAAGAGTGTTTCTTCTGATCCTAATGATATTCCTTTGTCTACTTTGATTGAGAATAATAATGAATCTATGGATGTGAATTTTGTTGGTAGGAACAATTTTGGTAACAACGTGTATAGAGAAACTTTAACCCTAGGCCTTACCCTAGCAATTCCTCTAATAATTATGGTAATTCCTACAACAATTATTATGGAAATTATAATAAGATGCCCTCTGATTTTGAATCTAATATTAAATAATTTATTACTTCGCAAAATAATTTCAATGCTTTGATTGAAGAAAAATTGCTTAAGATTGATGAGTTGGCTAGGAACGTTTATAGAATTTCTCTTGATGTTGATTCCTTGAAACTTAGATCTATTCCACCTAAGCATGATATCAATGAGTCTCTCAAAGCCATGAGAATTTCCATTGATGAGTGCAAACAAAGAACCGGTAGGATGCGTGCTAAGAAAGATTCCTTTATAAGAGCATGTTCTTCTAGTTTCCACGATAATAAAGATGAAGATCTAAAAGTTATTGATGTGTCCCCTATTAAATCTTTTTTTGCAATATGAATCTTGATAATGATGGGACTGAATATGATCCACCTTTACCTAGAAGATGTTCCAAAAATTCAGAGTTTTTAGATCTTGATGCTAAATTTGATAAAAGTGGGATTGAAGAGATCAAAACTCTAGATGTTAATGAACCTACTATTTTGGATTTCAAGGAATTTAATTATAATATCTGCTCTTTGATAGATTGTATTTCCTTGTTGCAATCCGTGCTAAATTCTCCTCATGCTTATAGCCAAAATAATGCTTTTACCAAACATATCGTTGATGCTTTGATGCAATCTTATGAAGAAAAACTTGAGTTGGAAGTTTCTATCCCTAGAAAACTTTATGAGGAGTGGGAACCTACTATTAAAATTAAAATTAAAGATCATGAATGTTATGCTTTGTGTGATTTGGGTGCTAGTGTTTCCACGATCCCAAAGACTTTGTGTGGTTTGTTAGGTTTCTGTGATTTTGATGATTGCTCTCTAAACTTGCACCTTGCGGATTACACTATCAAGAAACCTATGGGAAGAATTAATGATGTTATTATTGTTGTAAATAGGAATTATGTGCCCATAGATTTTATCGTTCTTGACATAGATTGCAATCCTTCATGTCCTATTATTCTTGGTAGACCTTCCCTTAGAACGATTGGTGGAATTATTGATATGAAGGAAGGAAATATTAGATTCCAATTTCCATTAAGGAAAGGCATGGAACACTTTCCTAGAAAGGAAATTAAATTACCTTATGAACTATTATGAGAGCCACTTATGGATTTCCTACCAAAGATGGCAATACCTAGATCTATCCTTGCTTTTTATGCCTAGCTAGAGGCGTTAAACGAATGCGCTTGTTGGGAGGCAACCCAATTTTATTTTTATTCCTTGCTTTTGCTCCTGTTTATTAATAAATAATTTATCTAGCCTATGTTTTGGTTGTGTTTTTTGTGTTTAATTAGTGTTTGTGCCAAGTAGAACCGTTGGGAAGACTTGGGGAAAGGCTTGTTAATCTTTCTGTAAAAACAGAAACTTTAGCGCTCACGAGAACTGCTGCCATTTTATTTGGAAAGTGCTATTTAGTTAATTCTTTTTGAAGATGATTAATATATAAATTCCTCACCTCCAGAAATTTATTTTAGAATTTTTGGTGTTCCATATCTTCCGCTAGCTACAGATCACTACAGACTGTTCTGTTTTTGACAGATTCTGTTTTTCGTGTGTTGTTTGCTTATTTTGATGAATCTATGGCTAGTAAAATAGTTTATAAACTGTGGAAAAGTTGGAATACAGTCGGTTTAACACCAATATAAATAAAGAATGAGTTCATTACAGTACCTTGAAGTGGTCTTTTGTTTTCTTTCGCTAACGGAGCTCACGAGATTTTCTACTTTAAGTTTTGTGTTGTGAAGTTTTCAAGTTTTGGGTAAAGATTTGATGGATTATGGAACAAAGAGTGGCAAGCGCCTAATCTTGGGGATGCCCATGGCACCCCCAAGATAATCTAAGGACACCTAAAAGCCAAAGCTTGGGGATGCCCCGGAAGGCATCCCCTCTTTCGTCTACTTCTATCGGTAACTTTACTTGGAGCTATATTTTTATTCACCACATGACATGTGTTTTGCTTGGAGCGTCTTGCATGATTTGAGTATTTGCTTTTTAGTTTACCACAATCATATTTTCTGTACACACCTTTTGAGAGAAACACACATGATTCGGAAATTATTAGAATACTCTATGTGCTTCACTCATATCTTTTGAGTTATATAGTTTTTCTCTAGTACTTTGCTTATATCTTTTAGAGCACGGTGGTGGATATGTTTTATAGAAACTATTGATCTCTCATGCTTCACTTAGATTATTTTGAGAGTATTAAATAGCATGGTAATTTTCTTAAATAATCCTAATATGCTAGGTATATAAGATTAATAATAAAATTTTCTTATGAGTGTGTTGAATACTAAGAGAAGTTTGATGCTTGATGATTGTTTTGAGATATGGAGGTAGTGATATTAAAGTTGTGCTAGTTGAGTAGTTGTGAAATTTAGAAATACTTTTGTTGAGGTTTGCAAGTCCCGTAGCATGCACCTATGGTAAACGTTACGTAACAAATTTGAAACATGAGGTGTTATTTGATTGTCCTCCTTATGAGTGGTGGTCGGGGACGAGCGATGGTCTTTTCCTACCAATCTATCCCCCTAGGAGCATCCGCATAGTGCTTGGTTTTTGATGACTTGTAGATTTTTGCATAAGTATGTGAGTACTTTATGACTAATGTTGAGTCCATGGATTATACGCACTCTCACCCTTCCATCATTGCTAGCCTCTTCGGTACCGTGCATTGCCCTTTCTCACATTGAGGGTTGGTGCAAACTTCGTCGGTGCATCCAAACCCCGTGATATGATACGCTCTTTCACACATAAACCTCCTTATATCTTCCTCAAAACAGCCACCATACCTACCTATTATGGCCTTTCCATAGCCATTCCGAGATATATTGCCATGCAACTTTCCACCATCCAGTTTATCATGACACGTTCATCATTGTCATATTGCTTTGCATGATCATGTAGTTGACATCGTACTTGTGGCAAAGCCACCGTTCATAATTTTTCATACATGTCACACTTGATTCATTGCATATCTCGGTACACCGTTGGAGGCATTCATATAGAGTCATACCTTGTTCTAGTATTGAGTTGTAAATAAATAGAAGTATGATGATTATCATTTAATAGAGCATTGTCCCAATAAAAAAGAGAAAGGCCAAATAAAAAAATGAAGGCCCAAAAAAAGGAAATAAAAAGGGACAATTCTACTATCCTTTTTCCACACTTGTGCTTCAAAGTAGCACCATGATCTTCATGATAGAGAGTCTCTTGTTTTGTCACTTTCATATAATAGTGGGAATTTTTCATTATAGAACTCTGCTTGTATATTCCAACAATGGGCCTCCTCAAGTGCCATAGGTCTTCGTGAGCAAGAAAGTTGGATGCACACCCACTAGTTTCAGCTTTCATACATTTATAGATCTAGTGCATTCGTTGCATGGCAATCCCTACTCCTTGCATTAACTGTCAGATTTCGGGTTCCGGCAGACCCTTGAGGTTCAAACACTGGGGTGCGCATGGAGATCTCTCCCCTACTGATCTATGTCCAATCTCCTCGCGTGATCTAAGCTGGAAACAACGAACAACACAAGGGACACGAGGTTTATACTGGTTCGGGCCACCATTGTGGTGTAATACCATACTCCAGTGTGTGGTGTGGTGGATTGCCTCGGAGGCTGATGATGAATGGTACAAGGGAAGAACAGCCTCGTGAGAGGTGTTCTTGAGCCGCTGCGATGAACTGCTGGGGTGAGTTCAGTCGCCTCTCTCTCTCTCTCTCTGCTGGGGTTCTACCAGATCTCTCGCCATCCCTCTACTCTGTGGTGGCTAGCTCTATTTATAGAGGCCCTGGGCCTCTCCCCAAATAATGAGCGGGAAGGGTACCAACAATTGGCCATTTTGAAGGGGAACATCTAGTTAAAGTTATCCTGACCAAAGGTGGTCTTCGGCTGCCAAAAGTAGTGGTGATGACGCTGTTTTGGGCTCCATGGTGACCTCCGTCCTGCCGCTCTGCTGGTCTTGGTCTTGTTGCACTGGAATGGTAACCTTTGCCCGATGCCTTGGCCTGTGCTTGCCCCCTTTGCACCAAAGGGGAAACAAGGACACTACGCAGGCGGGCGCCCGCCTGGTATCGAACGTCATGGCTTGCATCACGGGCTCCTCGCGAGGTACCCCTGCCTTGATCTCTCCGCCTCCTAGCGAGCCCGCCTGACGAGGTTGCCCCTGAGGAAGCTTCCTGTCGTCCGCCCCACGAGGCTTGGCCCCTTGCGAGGGTCTTGAGCTTGAGCTGATGAAGACGGGCCGTGCTGGGCCCCCACTTGAGCCACGCCACAAGCCGCAGGCAGGCAAGTCTAGGGACCCCCGTTCCTAGAACGCCGACAGTAGCCCCCGGGCCCAAGGCACGCCCGGGGTTGGCCTAGCAGGAAAGCGAAGGGGCAAGCGCGAACCGCCGCAGGCCCTAACTGAAGGAAATATGCCCTAGAGGCAATAATAAAGTTATTATTTATTTCCTTATATCATGATAAAAGTTTATTATTCATGCTAGAATTGTATTAACCGGAAACATAATACATGTGTGAATACATAGACAAACAGAGTGTCACTAGTATGCCTCTACTTGACTAGCTCGTTAATCAAAGATGGTTATGTTTCCTAACCATGGACAAAGAGTTGTCATTTGATTAACGGGATCACATCATTAGTTGAATGATCTGATTGACATGACCCATTCCATTAGCTTAGCACCCGATCGTTTAGTATGTTGCTATTGCTTTCTTCATGACTTATACATGTTCCTATGACTATGAGATTATGCAACTCCCGTTTGCCGGAGGAACACTTTGTGTGCTACCAAACGTCACAACGTAACTGGGTGATTATAAAGGAGCTCTACAGGTGTCTCCAAAGGTACATATTGGGTTGGCGTATTTCGAGATTAGGACTTGTCACTCCGATTGTCGGAGAGGTATCTCTGGGCCCTCTCGGTAATGCACATCACTTAAGCCTTGCAAGCATTGCAACTAATGAGTTAGTTGCGGGATGATGTATTACGGAACGAGTAAAGAGACTTGCCGGTAACGAGATTGAACTAGGTATGGGATACCGACGATCGAATCTCGGGCAAGTAACATACCGATGACAAAGGGAACAATGTATGTTGTTATGCGGTCTGACCGATAAAAGATCTTCGTAGAATATATAGGAGCCAATATGAGCATCCAGGTTCCTCTATTGGTTATTGACCGAAGACGTGTCTCGGTCATGTCTACCTTGTTCTCGAACCCGTAGGGTCCGCACGCTTAAGGTTACGATGACAGTTATATTACGAGTTTATGCATTTTGATGTACCGAAGGTTGTTCGTAGTCCCGGATGTGATCACGGACATGACGAGGAGTCTCGAAATGGTCGAGACATAAAGATTGATATATTGGAAGCCTATGTTTGGATATCGGAAGTGTTCCGGGTGAAATCGGGATTTTACCGGATTACCGGGAGGTTACCGGAACCCCCGGGAGGTATATGGGCCTTGGTGGGCCTTAGTGGAAGAGAGGAGAGGTGGATCGAGATGGGCCGCGCGCCCCTCCCCCCCTTGGTCCTAATAGGACAAGGAGAGGGGGCCGGCCCCCCTTCCCCCTCTCTCTCCTCTTTTCCCCCCTCCGCGAATCCTATTCCAACTAGGAAAGGGGGGAGTCCTACTCCCGGAGGGAGTAGGACTCCTCCTGGCGCGCCTCTCCTGGCCGGCCGCACTCCCCCCATTGAGCCTTTATATACGGAGGCATGGGCACCCCCTAGGGACACAAGTTGATCCACGGGATCATATTCTTAGCCGTGTGCGGTGCCCCCTTCCACCATAGTCCTCGATAATATTGTAGCAGTGCTTAGGCGAAGCCCTGCAACGGTAGTACATCAAGGTTGTCACCACGCTGTCGTGCTGACAGAACTCTTCCCTGACACTTTGCTGGATCGGAGTCCGAGGATCGTCATCGAGCTGAACGTGTGCTAGAACTCGGAGGTGCCGTAGTTTTGGTTCTTGATCGGTCGAGCCGTGGAGACGTACGACTACATCAACCAAGTTAACACTTCCGTTGTCGATCTACAAGGGTACGTAGCGGCATGATCTTGCGTGTGCGTATGCATCACCATGATCTTGCGTGTGCGTAGGAATTTTTTTGAAATTACTACGAAACCCAACAGTGGCATCCGAGCCTAGATTTTATGTGTTGATGTTATATGCACGAGTAGAACACAAGTGAGTTGTGGGCGATATAAGTCATACTGCTTACCAGCATGTCATACTTTGGTTCGGCGGTATTGTTGGACGAAGCGGCCCGGACCGACATTACGCGTATGCTTACGCGAGACCGGTTCTCCCGACGTGCTTTGCACAAAGGTGGCTAGCGGGTGACAGTTTCTCCAACTTTAGTTGAACCGAGTGTGGCTACACCCGGTCCTTGCGAAGGTTAAAACATCACCAACTTGACAAACTATCGTTGTGGTTTTGATGCGTAGGTAAGATTGGTTCTTGCTAAGCCCGTAGCAGCCACGTAAAATTTGCAACAACAAAGTAGAGGACGTCTAACTTGTTTTTGCAGGGCATGTTGTGATGTGATATGGTCAAGACATGATGCTAAATTTTATTGTATGAGATGATCATGTTTTGTAACCGAGTTATCAGCAACTGGCAGGAGCCATATGGTTGTCGCTTTATTGTATGCAATGCAATCGCCCTGTAATGCTTTACTTTATCACTAAGCGGTAGCGATAGTCGTAGAAGCATAAGATTGGCGAGACGACAACGATGCTATGATGGAGATCAAGGTGTCGCGCTGGTGACGATGGTGATCATGATGGTGCTTCGAAGATGGAGATCACAAGCACAAGATGATGATGGCCATATCATATCACTTATATTGATTGCATGTGATGTTTATCTTTTATGCATCTTATCTTGCTTTGATTGATGGTAGCATTTTAAGATGATCTCTCACTAATTATCAAGAAGTGTTCTCCCTGAGTATGCACCGTTGCGAAAGTTCTTCGTGCTGAGACACCACGTGATGATCGGGTGTGATAGGCTCTACGTTCAAATACAATGGGTGCAAAACAGTTGCACACGCGGAATACTCATGTTATACTTGACGAGCCAAGCATATACAGATATGGCCTCGGAACACGGAGACCGAAAGGTCGAGCATGAATCATATAGTAGATATGATCAACATAGTGATGTTCACCATTGAAACCACTCCATCTCACGTGATGATCGGACATGATTTAGTTGATATGGATCACGTGATCACTTAGAAGATTAGAGGGATGTCTATCTAAGTGGGAGTTCTTAAGTAATATGATTAATTGAACTTTAATTTATCATGAACTTAGTCCTGGTAGTATTAGCATATCTATGTTGTAGATCAATAGCTCGCGTTGTTGCTTTCATATGTTTATTTTGATATGTTCCTAGAGAAAATTGTGTTGAAAGATGTTAGTAGCAATAATGCGGATTGAATCCGTGATCTAAGGTTTATCCTCATTGCTGCACAGAAGAATTATGTCCTTGATGCACCGCTAGGTGACAGACCTATTGCAGGAGCAAATGCAGACGTTATGAACATTTGCCTAGCTCAATATGATGACTACTTGATAGTTTAAGTGCACCATGCTTAACGGCTTAGAATCGGGACTTCAAAGAAGTTTTGAACGTCATGGAGCATATGAGATGTTCCAGAAGTTGAAGTTAATATTTCAAGCAAATACCCGAGTTGAGAGATATGAAGTCTCCAGCAAGTTCTATAGCTAAAAGATGGAGGAGAATCACTCAACTAGTGAGCACGTGCTCAGATTGTCTGAGTACTACAATCGCTTGAATCAAGTGGGAGTTAATCTTCCAGATAAGATAGTGATTGACAGAATTCTCTAGTCACCATCACCAAGTTAGTAGAACTTCGTGATGAACTATGATATGCAAAGGATAACGGAAACGATTCCCAAGCTCTTCGTAATGAGGAAATTGACGAAGGTAGAAATCGAGAAACACATCAAGTGTTCATGGTAGACAAGACCACTAGTTTCAAGAAAAGGGTAGAGGGAAGAAGGGGAACTTCAAGAAGAACAGCAAGCAAGTTGCTACTCAAGTGAAGAAGCCCAAGTCTGGTCCTAAGCCTGAGACTAAGTGTTTCTACTGCAAAGGGACTGGTCACTGGAAGCGGAACTACCCCAAGTGATTGGCGGATAAGAAGGATGGAAAAGTGAACAAAGGTATATTGGATATACATGTTATTGATATGTGCTTTACTAGTGTTTATAGCAACCCCTCGGTATTTGATACTGGTTCAGCTGCTAAGAGTAGTAACTCGAAACAGGAGTTGCAGAATAAACAGAGACTAGTTAAGGGTGAAGTGACGATGTGTGTTGGAAGTAGTTCCAAGATTGATATGATCATCATCACACACTCCCCTATACTTTCGGGATTAGTGTTGAACCTAAATAAGTGTTATTTGGTTTTTGCGTTGAGCATGAATATGATTTGATCATGTGTATTGCAATACGGTTATTCATTAAAATCAGAGAATAATTGTTGTTATATTTACATGAATAAAACCTTCGATGGTCATACACCCAATGAAACAAGTTCATTGGATCTCGATCGTAGTGATACACATATTCATAATATTGAAACCAAAAGATGCAAAGTTAATAATGATAGCGCAACTTATTTGTGACTCTGCCGTTTAGGTCATATTGGAGTAAAGCACATGAAGAAACTCCATGCTGATGGGCTTTTGGAATCACTTGATTATGAATCACTTGATGCTTGCGAACCATGCCTTATGGGCAAGATGACTAAAGCGCCGTTCTCCGGAACAATGAAGCAAGCAACAGATTTGTTGGAAATTATACATACTGATGTATGTGGTCCGATGAATATTAAGGCTTGCAGCAGGTATCATTATTTTCTGACCTTCACAGATGATTTGAGCAGATATGGGGATATCTACTTGATGAAACATAAGTCTGAAACATTTGAACAGTTCAAAGAATTTCAGAGTGAAGTGGAAAATCATCGTGACAAGAAGATAAGGTTTCCACGATCTGATCGCGGAGACGAATATTTGAGTTACGAGTTTGGTCTTCAATTAAAACAAAGTGGAATAGTTTCACAAATTCATGCCACCTGGAACACCACAGCATAATGGTGTGTCCGAACATCATAACCGTACTTTATTGGATATAGTACAATCTATGATGTTTCTTACCGATTTACCACTATCGTTTTGGGGTCATGCATTAGAGACAGCTGCATTCACGTTAAATAGGGCACCATCAAAATCCGTTGAGACGACGCCTTATGAACTGTGGTTTGGCAAGAAACCAAAGTTGTCATTTCTTAAAGTTTGGGGTTGCGATGCTTATATGAAAAAGTTTCATCCTAATAAGCTCAAACCCAAATCGGAGAAATATGTCTTCATAGGATACCCAAAGGAGACAGTTGGGTACACCTTCTATCACAGATCCGAAGGCAAGACATTCGTTGCTAAGAATGGATCCTTTCTAGAGAAGGAGTTTCTCTCGAAAGAAGTGAGTGGGAGGAAAGTAGAACTTGATGAGGTAACTGTACCTGCTCCATAATTGGAAAGTAGTTCATCACAGAAATCTGTTCCTATGACTCCAGCACCAATTAGTGAGGAAGATAATGATGATGATCATGTAACTTCGGATCAAGTTACTACCAAACCTCGTAGGTCAACCAGAGTGAGATCCGCACCAGAGTGGTACGGTAATCCTATTCTGGAGGTGATGTTACTTGACCATGACGAACCTACGAACTATGAGGAAGCGGTGATGAGCCCAGATTCTGATAAATGGCTTGATGCCATGAAATCTGAGATAGGATCCATGTATGAGAACAAAGTGTGGACTTTGGTGGACTTGCCCGATGATCGGCAAGCCATTGATAATAAATGGATCTTCAAGAGGAAGACGTACACTGATAGTAGTGTTACTATCTACAAAGCTATAATTGTCATAGAAGTTTTCAACAAGTTCAAGGTGTTGACTACGATGAGAGTTTCTCACTCGTATCTATGCTTAAGTCTGTCCGAATCATGTTAGCAATTGCCGCATTTTATGAAATCTGGCAAATGGATAAACAAAACTGCATTCCTTAATGGATTTATTAAAGAAGAGTTGTATGTGATGCAACAAGAAGGTTTTGTCAATCCTAAAGGTGCTAACAAAATATGCAAGCTCCAGCGATCCATTTATGGACTGGTGTAAGCATCTCGGAGTTGGAATATACGCTTTGATAAGTTGATCAAAGCATATAGTTTTATACAGACTTGCGGTGAAGCCTGTATTTACTAGAAAGTGAGTGGGAGCACTACAACATTTCTGATAAGTATATGTGAATGACATATTGTTAATCAGAGATAATGTAGAATTATTCTGCAAAGCATAAAGGAGTGTTTGAAAGGAGTTTTTCAGAGAAAGACCTCGGTGAAGCTGCTTACATATTGAGCATCAAGATCTATAGAGATAGATCAAGACACTTGATAAGTTTTTTCAATAAGTACAAACCTTGACAAGATTTTGATGTAGTTCAAAATGGAACAGTCATAGAAAGGGTTCTTACCTGTGTTACAAGGTATGAAATTGAGTAAGACTCAAAGCCCGACCACTGCAGAAGATAGAAAGAGAATGAAAGTCATTGCCTATGCCTCAGCCATAGGTTCTATAAAGTATGCCATGCTGTGTAACAGATCTATTGTATACCCTACACTGATTTTGGCAAGGGAGTACAATAGTGATCTAGGAGTAGATCACTGGACAGCGGTCAAAATTATCCTTAGTGGAATAAGGATATGTTTCTCGATTATGGAGGTGACAAAAGGTTCGTCGTAAAGAGTTACATCGATGCAAGTTTTGACACTGATCTAGATAACTTTAAGTCTCAATCTGGATACATATTGAAAGTGGGAGCAATTAGCTAGAGTAGCTCCGTGCAGAGCATTGTTGACATAGATATTTGCAAAATACATACGGATCTGAATATGGCAGACCCGTTGACTAAAATTCTCTCACAAGCAAAACATGATCACACCTTAGTACTGTTTGGGTGTTAATCACATAGCGATGTGAACTAGATTACTGAATCTAGTAAACCCTTTGGGTGTTGGTCACATGGCGATGTGAACTATGGGTGTTAATCACATGATGATGTGAACTATCGATGTTAATCACATGGTGATGTGATCTAGATTATTGACTCTAGTGCAAGTGGGAGACTGAAGGAAATATGCCCTAGAGGCAATAATAAAGTTATTATTTATTTCCTTATATCATGATAAAAGTATATTATTCATGCTAGAATTGTATTAACCAAAAACATAATACATGTGTGAATACATAGACAAACAGAGTGTCACTAGTATGCCTCTACTTGACTAGCTCGTTAATCAAAGATGGTTATGTTTCCTAACCATGGACAAAGATTTGTCATTTGATTAATGGGATCACATCATTAGTTGAATGATCTGATTGACATGACCCATTCCATTAGCTTAGCACCCAATCGTTTAGTATGTTGCTATTGCTTTCTTCATGACTTATACATGTTCCTATGACTATGAGATTATGCAACTCCCGTTTGCCGGAGGAACACTTTGTGTGCTACCAAACATCACAACGTACCTAGGTGATTATAAAGGAGCTCTACAGGTGTCTCCAAAGGTACATATTGGGTTGGCATATTTCGAGATTAGGCTTTGTCACTCCGATTGTCGGAGAGGTATCTCTGGGCCCTCTCGGTAATGCACATCACTTAAGCCTTGCAAGCATTGCAACTAATGAGTTAGTTGCGGGATGATGTATTACGTAACGAGTAAAGAGACTTGCCGGTAACGAGATTGAACTAGGTATGGGATACCGACGATCGAATCTCGGGCAAGTAACATACCGATGACAAAGGGAACAACGTATGTTGTTATGCGGTCTGACCGATAAAAGATCTTCGTAGAATATGTAGGAGCCAATATGAGCATCCAGGTTCCACTATTGGTTATTGAACGGAGACGTGTCTCGGTCATGTCTACATTGTTCTCGAACCCGTAGGGTCCGCACGCTTAAGGTTACGATGACAGTTATATTATGAGTTTATGCATTTTGATGTACCGAAGGTTGTTCAGAGTCCCGGATGTGATCACGGACATGACGAGGAGTCTCAAAATGGTCGAGACATAAAGATTGATATATTGGAAGCCTGTGTTTGGATATCGGAAGTGTTCCGGGTGAAATCGGGATTTTACCGGATTACCGGGAGGTTACCGGAACCCCCGGGAGGTATATGGGCCTTGGTGGGCCTTAGTGGAAGAGAGGAGAGGTGGATAGAGATGGGCCGCGCGCCCCTCCCCCCTTGGTCCGAATAGGACATGGAGAGGGGGCCGGCCCCCCTTCCCCCTCTCTCTCCTCTTTTTCCCCCTCCGCGAATCCTATTCCAACTAGGAAAGGGGGGGAGTCCTACTCCCGGAGGGAGTAGGACTCCTCCTGGCACGCCTCTCTTGGCCGGCCGCACTCCCCCCCTTGAGCCTTTATATACGGAGGCAGGGGCACCCCCTAGGAACACATGTTGATCCATGTGATCATATTCTTAGCCGTGTGCGGTGCCCCCTTCCACCATAGTCCTCGATAATATTGTAGCATTGCTTAGGCGAAGCCCTGCAATGGTAGTACATCAAGGTTGTCACCACGCCGTTGTGCTGACGGAACTCTTCCCTAACACTTTTCTGGATCGGAGTCCGGGGATCGTCATCGAGCTGAACGTGTGCTAGAACTCGGAGGTGCCGTAGTTTCGGTGCTTGATCGGTCGAGTCGTGGAGACGTACGACTACATCAACCAAGTTAACGCTTCCGTTGTCAATCTACAAGGGTATGTAGATCACACTCTCCCCCTCTTGTTTCTATGCATCACCATGATCTTGCGTGTGTGTAGGAATTTTTTTGAAATTACTACGAAACCCGACACTAACAGCCTACGGCCTTGGGCGCCCCGTGGCGATTGACTAGACGTGGGCGACTGCGCTTCCCCATGATGCCTTGATGACCGCACGTCTTGGTAAGTCCCTGCATGCAGAGAAACCGATCATGATTACCTGTGATTGTGGTGCTCGACGGTTGGCCTCCTCCAGCTATAAGTACGGGGCCGCGCGAGCCCCTTCAGCCCGTCCCTTCTTGCTGCTCCTTTTCTTCTTCTTGGCTACTCACCGTCCCCATGGCCCCAAAGAGTTTCTCGGCCGCGGAGAAAGGAAAGGCCCCCCAGGCAGGGCCTGACTCCCCCCCGACCAAGCTCGGCCGAGGCCGCCCTCGTAAGTATACCACGGTCCCCGTGGTGGCCTCCCGCGGCCATGGAGCGGTTCCCTGCGTGGTGGTGAGCACCCGGTCACCGGCGGGGGGCACGCCGTGGGTGTGCGCCCCCCTAGGCCATGCTTTCGCTCTGCGGAGGTGCTGCAGGAGTTCGTCGTGTGGTCAGCGGACCCATCTAGCACCCAGCTCCAGCTCCCCCGTTTCTTCGTAGATGAACTGCCGGCCAGCGCTCAGTGCGGCTTCTGGCTCCAGGCAGACGACTGCTGCAGCAGGGCCTCCTGGGCTTCGCTGGAGGTCTCCGTTTCTGGGAATGGGGCTCTGACACGCGGCTGGCAAACTTTTTCCCGCACGTGCGGCCTGGGCCGGTGCTGCACCCTGTACTTCAAGTTTGATGGCGACGCCACCCTCTACGTGAGGGTGTTCGGGGAAGATGGTCGCCGTGCCGGGTGCTGCCCTGAAGACGATGACCACAGCCGCCTGCCCAGCCCCGGCACTAACCAGGATGAAGATGGCGACTGGCGTACAGGCGGAGGTGCTCGGGGTTCACTGAGCTTCGTCGACCCTCTCTCAGGCAGCAGCTCCTCTAGCGGTGGCCGCGACCAGCCCCCGCGCCGTCGCGCCCGCCTGGGTGAAGGTAGCGGGTCAGCCCGCCGTCGCGCCCCAGTGAACAGAGAGGAGGGATCCAGCTGAGCCCCAGGAGCAGCTCGAGCCTTCGCTGTGGGTTGGCGCAGGACGAATCGCGCCCATTTTGTTTTCTTTCTTACCCTGCGCAAAAACAGAAAGTAATGTAGGGCCCCGTGGGGGCGTGTTAGAACTGCTGCTGTTTAACCATCGCGTTGTTTCTGCTTTTTCTGCGCTATGTTTCCGCGCCGCACACCCATGTGCGGGAACTATTTTAGCTCGGTGGGGCTTGGCGCGGTCCTCGCCTCCCGAGGCCGTGGCCTCCTCGTGCGCTTCGTGCCCTGCAAGGATTAGTAGGAGGGGTAACTTAGGGTCTTGGTTGTGGGGGCGATCGGCCCAGGTCCTGCGCTCGTGTCGCGATGCCGGTGGGGCATGGACTGGGAGGGGTGCTCCCGCAGAGGACTCGGATAGGAAAGCTCCAAACGATCAGGGCAGAAAACACTCGCGAGGGCGCCTGCGAACCTCCCTCACGAGACTTGTGCGAGAGAAAACAAGGCAAGCGAGCGAGAAAGACAAAGAGTCACAAGCCAGAAACGTCAGCAACTCCAATAAAACTTCAAACGGGAATAAACAAGCCAACTGCAGAAAGCAAATGGGAAAGCCGCGTCCGGCACCTATTCTAGTATTCGACGTCTTCTCACCAGCGCGGAGCTAAGTGCTGCCACTAGGCGTGGGCGGGAGCCCCCGAGGCCCGAGGGCGGCACTCCGGAGACTCCGGGGCGTGTACAGCCCCACTCATTATTACGTGAGAGTGTCTCGGGCGGCGAGCTTCACAGGCATTCGCCATCTTCACAGGCACCGGGCCTTTCCCAAAACGTAGCAGCTTCACAGGCATTCGCCTTCTTCACAGGCACCGGGCCTTTCCCAAAACACAGCAGCTTCACAGGCATTCCCCTTCTTCACAGGCACCGGGCCTTTCCCAAAATGCAGCAGCTTCACAGGCATTCGCCTTCTTCACAAGCACCGGGCCTTTCCCAAAACGCAGCAGCTTCACAGGCATTCGCCTTCTTCACAGGCACCGATCCTTTCCTAGGCGCTAGGCCTCGCTCAGGGATAGAACCTCCGGAGATGTTGAATGTTCCACGCGTTCTGGATGGGTACCCCCTCCGTGGTCTCCAAGCGCGCGGAGCCAGGCCTGGAGACATGAACAACCTTGAATGGGCCCTCCCACATGGGAGAGAGCTTGTGCAGCCCCTCCGTGGAGAGAACCCGTCTGAGCACGAGATCCCCTACCTCAAAAGTTCTGGGATGGATGTTGTGGCAGTGGTATCGTCGCAGCACCTGTTGATACCTTGCCGCTCGCAACGCGGCTTCTCAACGGCGTTCCTCCCCCAGCACAATATCCATCCCCCGCATGGGCGTCCTGCTGCATATCGTCGAACGCTAGGACCCGTGCGGAGCGACGCCTGACCTCGTGAGGGAGAAGAGCCTCTGCTCCATAGACGAGGAAGAACGGGGTCTCGCCAGTCGGCTTGGTCGCAGTTGTGCGGATTGACCACAACACGGACTGGAGCTCATCGTACCAGCCCCTGCCGCAGGCCTCCAGCTTCTTCTTGAAGGTCCTGACTTTGAGGCCCCTCAGGACCTCTGCGTTGGCCCGCTCGGCCTGGCCATTGCTCTGGGGGTGTGCTACCGAAGCGTAGCATTCTGCGTTCCGACGTTAGCACAGTACGTTTTGAAGAGATTACTGGTAAATTGCGAACCGTTGTCGGTGATGATGTGGTTGGGCACCCCAAATCGGCTCATGAGGCCCTTGATGAATTTGACCGCAGAGCCTACCGGGATTGTGCGGACGGCTTCCCCCTCAGCCCACTTGGTGAATTTTTCCACGACGACGTAGAGGTAGCGACAGCCCCCTGGCGCTGGAGGAAACGGGCCCAGAATGTCCAGCCCCCAAAGTGCGAACGGCCATGAGAGGGGTATAGTCTGTAGACCCCCCACAGGCTGATGGATCTGCTTAGCGTGAATCGGGCAGGCCTTGCAAGCCTTCACAAGCTCAACGGCGTCGTTGAGCGCCGTGGGCCAGTAGAATCCACTATGGAATGCCTTGCCGACAAGGGTCCGTGACGACGAGTGGTGCCCGCAGTCTCTGCCGTGTATGTCCGCCATTAGCTCCTTCCATTGCTCTCGGGAGATGCAAAGTAGGGGCACGTCATTTGGTCGCTTCCTGTAGAGCTCTCCATCCCTGATGCAATAAGCCGTGGCCTGCCGCGCCACACGCTCTGCTTCCTCCTCATTCTCCGGAAGAGTCCCTTGCATCAGGTAGCTCTTGAGCAACGGGATCCAACACCCTTCCTGAGGCTCTAACGCCAGGAGCAGGCGCGCCCCTGAGGCTGGGCCGCAGACCGGGGCTCCTGAGGCAGGCAGCTGACGGAGCTCCTCCCTTGGTTGCACCATGCTCGACAGTGGCGGCACCGCTGAGGGTTTGAAGAGACGCTCCTTGAAGATGCCAGGCTCCTGAGGCAGCTGCCTGGACGCCCTCCTAGCAATGTCATCGGCCTCCTGATTGGTGTCGCGAGGCACATGCTGCAACTCCAGCCCCCAGAACCGTTTCTCCATCTTGCGAACCTCAGTGAGGTAGGCTTCCATGTGCTCGTCCTTTGGCTTCTATATCTTGTTGGAGAAGTTGACGAGGAGCTGAGCATCGCCCTTTATGACGAGGCCTTTACCCCTAAAGCAATTGCGGCCTTCAAGCCTGCTATTAGGCCTTCGTACTCTGCTATGTTGTTGGAGACCTTTTCTCCGTGCTGGAAGCAGAGTTGTACGGCGTAATAGAGTTTGTCCTGGGTAGGGGACACAAGCACTGCGCCAGCTCCCGCACCGTGTCGGGAGAATGCCCCATTGAAATACATGACCCAGCCGTCCGGTGCTTCACTTCCCGGGGAAAGTGATCAGTCTTCGCCTGCTTCGAGACCCGGTGCTTCTGCCCATTCTGCCACGAAATCCGCAAGTGCGGCTCCCTTGATGACTTTGGTCATACTGAATTCTAGCTGAAATGCCTGTAGCTCAATGTTCCACTCAGCGACCCTCCCAGCTGAGTTGGGGCTCCTAAGTACTCTTTCCAAGGGGTATGCTGAGATGACTCTGATGGGATGGCCTTGGAAGTAGTGGCACAGCTTGCGTGAGGCCACTAGTAGCGCAAGGAGGAGTTTCTGAGGCATGGGGTACCGTGCCCTTGCGTCCCATAGCGCTGCGCTAACGAAGTACACTGGATGATCAACGAGGTTGTGGGTGCTGGCGCAGCTTCCGTCCTCCAGTGGTTGAGGCGTCTCTTGAGACGACGGAGCCCCCAGCGCTAGGTCGCCTGAAGAGGCCTCTCCTGCTCCGGGCGCGTTCTCCTGCTGCGGCTGTTCCTTTCCGGCTGCGGTTGTGGCCTTTGCGAGGCCCTCCTGGCTCTGCTTTGCTTCAGTTCAAACAATTGATGTGGCCTTGGCACAACGCTCCTCCCTGACCGCCACGAGGGCCGCGCTAGCGGAGTAGGGGGTGGCCGCGAGGTAGAGCACCAGGGGCTCCCGAGGACGCGGAGCTACCATCACTGGTGGGCTAGTAAGGTACCTCTTGAGGTCTTGGAATGCCTTGTTGGCCTCTTCAGTCCATTCGAAGGGGCCCTTTTTCTTCATTAGCTTGAAGAAGGGCAGCGCTCGTTCCCCCATCTTGGAGATGAAGCGCCCCAACACAGTTATATGCCCGGTGAGCTTCTGCATTTCTCTGAGGGTCCTTGGCGGGCTCATGTCTTCGACTGCCTTGACCTTCTCCGGGTTGGCCTCAATGCCCCTGTGGGACACGAGGAAACCCAGGAGCTTGCCTAAGGGGACTCCAAACACGCACTTCTCTAGGTTGAGCCGTAGGTCCACTTCGTTGAGGCTCGCAAAGGTTTCTTCCAGGTCCTGTATCAGGGTTCTTGCCTCACAAGACTTCACCACAATGTCATCGATGTAAGCTTCAGCGTTCCTCCCGAGCTGCCGGCCTAAGGCGATGTGCATCAGCCACTGAAAGGTCGCTCCTGCGTTGCGCAACCCAAACGGCATGCACCTATAGCAGTACACTCCACACGGGGTCAGGAAAGCCATCTTCTCCACGTCTTCTGCCGCCATCTTGATCTGGTGATAGCCCAAGAAGGCATCCAGGAAGCACAATAGGACACACTCTACGGTGGAGTCGAATATCTGGTCAATGCGGGGGAGCGGAAATGGATCCCGCGGGCAGGCCTTGTTGAGGTTGGTGAAGTCGACGCACATGCGCTCCTTTCCTCCCTTTTTAGGCACAATGACCGGATTAGCCAGCCAATCAGGGTAGCGGACCTCGCGGATAACTCCTGCCGCCTCTAGCTTCTGGGTCTCTTGAACGATGAAAGCCTGCTTCTCAGTAGACTGCCGCCTTGCCTTCTGCTTCACGGGGCGCACATTGGGGCACACGTTGAGGTGATGCTCAATCACTTCCCTTGGGACCCATCCTAACTAATCAGGTTCCCACGCGAACACCTTCTTGTTCGCACGCAGGAACCTGATCAGGGCCTTCTCCTGCTCGGGCTCGAGTTTGGCCCCTATGGTGAAGGTGGCGCTAGTGGACCCGTCCTCGTCGACTGGTACCTTCATGGTTTCCACCTTGTCTTGGGTGAATAGCTGCTTCTTTTTAGCCGGCGCAGCCCCCTTGGGCACAAGAGCGTTGGTGCTAGTGGGCTATGCCACCGGGGCCTCCCTGAAAACAAGCTGGAGCACCTGCAGTGCATCCTTTGTGTCTCCTGACACGGTGAGGACGCCGCTGCTCCCAGGCATCTTCATGAGGTTGTACACCGGGTGAGTTGCTGCCATGAACCGAGCCAAGGCCGGATAGCCGAGGATGGCATTGTAGGGGAGGCCAACACGGGCAATGTCGAAGTCGATCAGCTCCGTGCGGAAGTTGTCGCAGGTGCCGAAGGTCACTGGGAGGCGGATCTGTCCCAAGGAGGCGGTGGAACCGGCTCTGACGCCTGAGAAAGGCCTGCTGGATTGGAGCCGCTCCAGCGGCACGTGGAGGAGGCTGAAGGCCTCCACCGAGAGCACATTGAGGCCGGCACCACCGTCGATGAGGGTCCTGGTGACGGCCACTTGGCAGATGGTGGGGGTGCACAGCATCGGGAGCGCGCCCGAACCAATGGGGTTGAAGGGGTGGTCCTCCGAGTCGAAGGTTAGATCGGCCTCGGGCGCCACCCAGCCCGGGGGGGCTTCTCGGCGCTTGGAGGCGGTGCTGATCCGACGGGTGAACGGCTTGACGTGATGGCTCAAGGGTGGTGCCTGGGAGCCACCCAGCAGAGCTGCATTGACGGGCGGCGCTGGTGCGGTGAAACGAGCGAGGAAGAGGTCGCGCAGCTCCTCCCAGGAGGTGATAGAGGCCGTCGGCAGGTGGAGGAGCCACGCGCGCGGGATGCCGGTGAGGGCCATGGGTAACTAGTTGGCCATCACCCGGTCGTCGCCCCCGGCTCTGAGGGTGGCCTCCTTGTACGCCAGCAGGAAAATCATCGGGTCCGTCGCGCCGTCATAGCGCGGCGGTGTCTCGGGCCTGAACTTGCGCGGCCAATGCACCTATCGCAAAGTGGCGGCCAAGGCCCGGAGCCCCCTGGCCCCAGTGTCGGCATCCGTTGCTAGAGCGGGTGGCGCATTGTCCGCCATGAGGGCGGGATGCGATGTCGGGGGAGAGCGGGTCATCAGGAGGGAGGACTCCGGCGCACCCCTACCTGGCGCGCCAAATGTCGGATTTCGGGTTCCGGCAGACCCTTGAGGTTCGAACACTGGGGTGCGCACGGAGATCTCCCCCCTACCAATCTACGTCCAATCTCCTCGCGTGATCTAAGCTGGAAACAACGAACAACACAAGGGACACGAGGTTTGTACTAGTTCGGGCCACCGTTGTGGTGTAATACCCTACTCTAGTGTGTGGTGTGGTGGATTGCCTCGGAGGCTGATGATGAACGGTACAAGGGAAGAACAGCCTCGCGAGAGGTGTTCTTGAGCTGGTGCGATGAACTGCTGGGGCGAGTTCAGTTGCCTCTCTCTCTCTGCTGGGGTTCTACCAGATCTCTCGCCGTCCCTATACTCTGTGGTGGCTAGCTCTATTTATAGAGGCCCTGGGCCTCTCCCCAAATAATGAGCGGGAAGGGTGCCAACAATTGGCCATTTTGAAGGGGAACATCTAGTACAAGTTATCCTGACCAAAGGTGGTCTTCGGCTGCCAAAAGTACTGGTGATGATGCCATTTTGGGCTCCACGGTGACCTCCGTCCTGCTGCTCTGCTGGTCTTGGTCTCGTTGCACCGGAATGGTAACCTTTTCCCGATGCCTTGGCCTGTGCTTGCCCCCTTTGCACCAAAGGGGAAACAAGGCAATGTGCAGGCCGGCGCCCGCCTGGCGCTCGCCTGCTCTCGAATGTCATGGCTTGCGTCACGGGCTCCTCGCGAGGTACCCCTGCCTTGATCTCTCCGCCTCTTCGCGAGCTTGCCTGATGAGGCTGCCCCTGAGGAAGCTTCCTGTCATCCGCCCCGCGAGGCATGGCCCCTCGCGAGGGTCTTGAGCTTGAGCTGATGAAAACGGGTCATGCTGGGCCCCCACTTGAGCCACGCCGTAGGCCGCAGGCAGGCAAGTCTGGGGACCCCCGTTCCCAGAACACCACCATTAACATCAATTGATGAGCATCTCCATAGCTCATTGATTAGCCTCGTTGATGTGAGACTTTCTCCTTTTTGTCTTCTACACATAACCCCCATCATTATACTCTATTCCACCCATAGTGCTATATCCATGGCTCACGCTCATGTTTTGCGTGAAGGTTTATAAAGTTTGAGATTACTAAAGTATGAAACAATTGCTTGGCTTGGCATTGGGGTTGTGCATGATGAGAGCATTCTTGTGTGATGAAAATGGAGCATCACTAAACTATATGGTTTTGTAGGGATGAACTTTCTTTGGCCATGTTATTTTGAGAAGACATAATTGCTTAGTTAGTATGCTTGAAGTATTATTATTGCTATGTTAATATTAAACTTTTATCTTGAATCTTTCGGATCTGAATATTCATGCCACAATTAAGAATAATTACATTGAAATTATGCCTAGTAGCATTCCAGATCAAAAATTCTGTTTTTATCATTTACCTACTCGAGGACGAGCAGGAATTAAGCTTGGGGATGCTTGATACGTCTCCAATGAACCTATAATTTTTTATTGCTCCATGCTATATTATCTACTGTTTTGGACATTATTGGGCTTTATTATACACTCTTATATTATTTTTGGGACTAACCTATTAACCGGAGGGCCAGCCCAGAATTGCTGTTTTTTTGCCTATTTTAGGGTTTCGAAGAAAAGGAATATCAAACGAAGTCCAAACGGAATGAAACCTTCGGGAACGTGATTTTTTGGAACGAACAAGATCCAGGAGACTTGGACCCTACGTCAAGCAACCAACAGGGAGGCCACGAGGTAGGGGGCGCGCCTACCCCCCAGGCGCCCTACACCCTCGTGGGCCCCCTGTTGTTCCACCGACGTACTTCTTCCTCCTATATATACCTATGTACCGCCAAACGATCAGAGATGGAGCCAAAACCCTAATTCCACCGCCGTAACTTTCTGTATCCATGAGATCCCATCTTGGGGCCTATTCCGGAGCTCTGCCGGAGGGGGCATCGATCACGGAGGGCTTCTACATCAACAGCATAGCCTCTCCGATGAAGTGTGAGTAGTTTACCTCAGACCTACGGGTCCATAGTTAGTAGCTAGATGGCTTCTTCTCTCTTTTTGGATCTCAATACAAAGTTCTCCCCCTCTCTTGTGGATATCTATTTGATGTAATCTTCTTTTGTAGTGTGTTTGTTGAGACCGATGAATTGTGGGTTTATGATCAAGTTTATCTATGAATAATATTTGAAACTTCTCTGAATTCTTTTATGTATGATTGGTTATCTTTGCAAGTCTCTTCGAATTATCAATTTGGTTTTTCCTACTAGATTGATCTTTCTTGCAATGGGAGAAGTGCTTAGCTTTGGGTTCAATCTTGCGGTGTCCTTTCCCAGTGACAGTAGGGGCAGCAAGGCACGTATTGTATTGTTGCCATCGAGGATAACAACATGGGTTTTTTATCATGTTGCATGAATTTATCCCTCTACATCATGTCATCTTGCTTAAGGCATTACTCTATTCTTATGAACTTAATACTCTAGATGCATGCTGGATAGCGGTCGATGTGTGGAGTAATAGTAGTAGATGCAGGCAGGAGTTGGTCTACTTGTCTCGGACGTGATGCCTATATACATGATCATACCTAGATATTCTCATAACTATGCTCAATTCTGTCAATTGCTCAACGGTAATTTGTTCACCCATCGTAAAATACCTATGCTCTTGAGAGAAGCCACTAGTGAAACCTATGGCCCCCGGGTCTATCTTCATCATATTAATCTTCCAATACTTAGTTATTTTCATTGCCTTTTATTTTACTTTGCATCTTTATCATAAAAATACCAAAAAAATTATCTTATCATATCTATCAGATCTCACTCTCGTAAGTGACCGTGTAGGGATTGACAACCCCTTATCGCGTTGGTTGCTAGGATTTATTTGTTTTGTGCAGGTGCGAGAGACTCGCGCGTAGCCTCCTACTGGATTGATACCTTGGTTCTCAAAAACTGAGGGAAATACTTACGCTACTTTGCTACATCACCCTTTCCTCTTCAAGGGAAAACCAATACAGTGCACAAGAGGTAGCAAAAGCCACGGCGACATGATACTTACGCGTAAATAGCGATGTACTTCCGTCGCTTCAACGGCCCGAAGATGTTGCTGCCGGTGGGGGATCCCTTCCTCTTGCGGAGATCCTCGAAGTCCACACAAAGGCAACCGAAGCGCTGGACGTGACGGCCGGTGCGCGGCGGAGCTGAAGAAGAACCAAGACGGATGGCCTCAGGGGAGCCTGGCTGTGGCGAACAGCCCAACTCCTCCCCATTGCGACCTCCCGAGGCTCCTGAAGCCTCAGCCACGGGAGACGCATGCCGCATCTCCTCGGCAACCGACGCCTCAGGAGGGGGGTTGCAGGCCCCCGAGGATGACGCCCCCGGATCACCACTAGGCATGTGCTCCTTAGCACCTGAGTCGCCGGCCCCCGTCGCGGCTCGCTCCCCCGCACCATCACCTGGGGTGAGCCCGGCACCGGCGGCGAAGAAGGGGACCACGATGACGGGGTTCTCACGGGGCCCCACCAAGCCGATTGGGAACGACCCCCACTCATCAAAGGAAGGCATGTTCGCGACAAATGTGACTTTGTTCTCGCAGAGGTACAACATGCAGCTGTTCCTGGGCATCTCGTCCAGCAGAGGGACACCTGATAGGACCGTGAGCACTGTTTGCCGCACAGCGAGAGGAAGCCCCTCCTCCTGAAACCTCATGTTGTCCTGTCTGCTGAGCAAGTCCCACATCGGGCGAGAGTGGCGCTGAAGTGGAGCAACTCGGCGCCTGACGAACTCCCTCACCACCATGGGCGCAGTTACGCCAAGGTCCTTCAACCACCTCAGCCTGGCCCAGACAGGGGCAAGGCAGGGGCTCGTGAGCTTCTGATGACCCCAGTCGGAGTTTGGAATAGAAGGCCCCACCGGAGCTTGGAGCAGAGGGTTGAGCACGCCGGCGTCAACAAACACCCATCGCATACGGAATTCGCTCGTGGACGAAGGGAGCTCGAAGTCGATCCCCGTGCATG
The DNA here is from genome assembly GCF_002162155.2 of Triticum dicoccoides. Taxonomy (NCBI): domain Eukaryota; kingdom Viridiplantae; phylum Streptophyta; class Magnoliopsida; order Poales; family Poaceae; genus Triticum; species Triticum dicoccoides. Next base: position 69,191,626 of record NC_041386.1, read on the forward strand.
CCGTCGCAGCCACGGCTTGGAAGCCCATGCACCCTGAGCTCTGTCGGGGACCGGTGAGATGCAACGAGAAGAAGTGGCGGAGGAGTGCCACGGAGGGGGCGATGCCCACCATGGCCTCGCACACGAAGGCAAAGACGGCGAGAAGGGTCACAACCCGAGGATCAAGGTGGAGCATGTGGATCTGATAGTGCTCGAGCACCGCATTAAAGAAGGCGGAGAAGGGAGGAATCAGGCCAGCCCAGAGGGCATCAATGAAGATCAGAACCTCGGTAACCGCCCAAGCCATGCTGGTGCGAGACGCGGGCCAAGCCGGCGTCTCCCCCCACTCGTTGAAACTGGAGGCAAGCATGGGGCACACCTTGTCCATGGCCTCGTCGTTGAGCACCCGAGGCTGGCCGAGCGCCAACTCGAAGGATGGGGGTGCAGCTGGCAAGGACAGAGGTTTCTTCCCCTTTTCGGCTTGTTTCAGTGCCATGGCGGTGAAGCGGGCGGAGCATAGGTCGGATTGAGAAGGCGGAGCAGGGCGTCGAGGAAGCAGGGAGATTGTAAGAGCCAGGCGTGGCGAAGGAAGAATAACTGTGTAGGAGGCGGGGCCGCATAGCCCGGCGAATTCAGGGGCAGCGCGGGGAAGCGGAGACACCCACGTCCAATCAACCACCCCGCGTCAATCGAGGCCGCAGGCTTTTGGGGCCCGCTGTGCTCCGTACTTGGCTCTTGGCTTCACCGTGAAGCCAAGCCCGAGCGCACCTTGGCCCCCGGGGCTACTGTCGGCATCTTGGGAACGGGGGTCCCCAGACTTGCCTGCCTGCGCCCCGTTGCGTGGCTCACCCAGTAGGTCGTACGACCCATCTTCACCAACAAGGCACCCAAGACCCTCGCGAGGGGCCATGCCTCGCGAGGCACACGACATGAGACCTCCTCTGGAGCGGCCTAGACAAGCAGGCTCATGAGGAGCAGAGATATCAAGGCGAGGCAAACCTCACGAGGCTCTCGTGACGTGAGCCATGACGATCGACACCAGGCGGGCGCCAAGCGGGCGCCAGCGCACGCAGCGTCCTTGTTTCCTCTTTGATGCAAAGGAAACTAGCGTAGGCGAGGAGTACCGAGGCATCAGGCAAAGGTTGCCATTTTGGTGCAACAAGACCAAGACCAGAAGAACGGCAAGACGGAGGTCATCGTGGAGCCCAAGACGGCGTCACCACCAGAGCCTTTCGCAGGCGCAGACCACCTTTTGTCAGGATGGCTTATACTAGTTGTCCCCCTTCAAATTAGCCCGCCGTTGTTGGCTCCCTTCTCGCTCAATATTTGGGAAGAGGACCAGGGCCTCTATAAGTAGGGCTAGCCACCACCATAGAAAGGGGGGCGAGGACGAGAGGACGGCATCTTAGATCACTCTCTCGCCCGCACAAGTTAGCCACGCACAAGAACACCTCAACCTCAGGAGGCTGTTCTTCCCCTTGTATTGTTCATCATCAGCCCAAGAGGGAATCCACCACCACCACACTGGAGTAGGTTGTTACACCACAATGGTGGCCCAAACTAGTATAAATCATGTGTCTTTCTGTGTTGCGAGTTCGTCTGCGAGATCTTAGCGAGCTAGGGCGTGGATCGGTAGGAGGAAAAGACTTCGCGCGCACTCCAGTGTTTGAACCTTAAGGGTTTGCCGGAACCCCACATCTGACATAAGTGTTCTCCCTGAGTATGCACCATTGCGACAATTCTTCGTGCTGAGATACCACATGATGATTGGGTGTGATAAGCTCTACGTTCACATAGGGTGCAAGCCAGTTTTGCACATGCAGAATACTCGGGTTAAACTTGACGAGCCTAGCATATGTAGATATGGCCTCGGAACACTGAGAGCGAAAGGTCGAACATGAATCATATAGTAGATATAATCAACATAGTGATGTTCACCATTGAAAGCTACTCCATCTCACGTGATGATCGGACATGGTTTAGTTGATATGGACCACGTGATCATTTAGATGACTAGAGGGATGTCTATCTAAGAGGGAGTTCTTATGTAATATGATTAATTGAACTTAAATTTATCATGAAATTAGTCCTGATAGTATTTGCAAATCTATGTTGTAGATCAATTGCTCGCGTATAGCTTCCCCGTTTTATTATGATATGTTCCTAGAGGAAAATAAGTTGAAAATTGATAGTAGCAATGATGCGGACTAGGTCCGTGATCTGAGGATTATCCTCATTGCTGCACAGAAGAATTATGTCCTTGATGCACCGCTAGGTGACAGAACTATTGCAGGAGCAAATGCAGACATTATGAACGTTTGACAAGCTCGGTATGATGACTACTTGATAGTTTAGTGCGCCATGCTTTACGACTTAGAACTGGGACTTCAAAAGCGTTTTGAACGCCAAGGAGCATATAAGACGATGTTCCAAGAGTTGAAATTGGTATTTCAGACTCATGCCCGAGTCGAGAGGTATGAGACCTCTGACAAGTACATTGCCTATAAGATGGAGGATAATAGCTCAACCAGTGAGCATGCGCTCAGATTGTCTGAGTACTACAATTGTCACATCCCTAGTTCTGGTATGCTCAAGGCTAGCTAGGCATGTGTGCATCATGTTTAAATTCCATGTAAATTTGAATTGGGGATTTTTGAAACCCTCAGAAATCATTTCTGGAAATAACCCAGATAAAAATTGCTCCAAAAAGGTCCAAGAAAATGTTCATGTTGCTCCCTGAAAATATTGGTCAGAGGTAAAATTCAAACCAATATTTTATTGAGCTCATAAATATTTATTTTGACCATTTGGAATTAATGCAATACTTATTTTCTTTGGATATATAAGTGTTATGTATTTTATATATGCCCAAAAATTATGCTAGTTGCTGAGGAGCTCTGGAATAATATCACTAGCTCCTGTAAAAATTGGCATAAGTAGATAAATTAGTTTGGTATTGTTTTTAAATCAAACAAATGTCATAAAAATAGAAAAGGAAACAGAAAAAGGAAAAAAAAACCTTACCTGGGCCTCCTACCTGGCAGCCCAGCGGCCCAGCAGGCCAGCCCAGCCAGCTGGCCGACGCCAGTCGTCCTTGACCTCTCGCCAGGAGGACAGGGCGTGTGGACGACGCGCGCGCGCTGCCGTGCTGCCACGCCACCTGCCTGCCTGGCCTCCCCCTCGTTGCCCTGGACGCTCTGCGTGACGCCACACACTGCCCCACACCTCTCTCACTCTCTCGCTCTCCCACCTCCCCTGGATCCCTCTCTCTCGACCCGCCCGAGCGCTGCCGTTGCTGCCGCTCACCGTTGTCGTAGCCACCGACTCCCCCTCGCCCTCTCTCCGTGTCTGCAAGCTCTGTCACGTCTCCGTCTACCTCTTCGTCGAGCCACGTGCCTCGCGAGGCCCTAGAGTGCCTCCATAGCCGTCATGTTCATCTCTGGCCGCCTTGGATCCCCATCGCCGCACCGTCGACCTCAGCGCGTCCCTGAGCTCGCTGACGACATCTACGGTCTCCCCGTGATCTCTACTTCGTTCTCTCCTCCTCCCCATGCTCGTTTGCCCCGCCTAGCTAGGTCAGCTGCCGCGCCCGAGACCTCATCACCACCGGCCATGGCGCTACCGTGGCCAGAGCCCGAGCCAGCCGCCCCCGAGGACCCAGCCGTGCTCCTGGTGCCACGACAGTACCGCAGAGCCCCTCGGGTGGCCTCCCCGTGCCCCACAGCCCGCTACTGCCCGTAGCCGTGCTCCGACCGCCGCCCCGAGCTCCGCTTCAGCGAGCTCCGCCGCCCCCGCAGCCTCCCGTCTGCTCCCCTGGATGCGCGCGAGCACCAGCTCCTCGAGGATGGTCTCCGTGGCCCATTTGGTCGCCGGAGACGCATTCCCGAGCCCCTCCGCCGCGTTCGGCCTCGCCGGCGGCTAAACGCCGGTGGGGTTTGACCTTTGACCACACCGTCCCGTCAGGTGGGCCCCATGGGTCAGGTGATTAGCTTAAGGCTAATCACCATCTAACTAAACCCCTGATAAACTGACCAGTGGGCCCCAGCGCCACTTACCCTGCTTTAGGATTAGTTAAACCCCATGTTAACTAACTGTGACACTGACATGTGGACCCCACACGTCAGGTTTGACCTGGTCAACCACGGCTGACTCGCTGATGTCATGCCACCGTCATGCTGATGCAATATATCATTTTCTAGTTTATAAATAAATTAGGAAATTCCATAAAATGATATAAACTTCAAAAACTCATAGAAATTCAACCGTAGCTCAGATTGAAATAAGTTATTTATAAAAAATGATCAGAAAAATTCAATCTATCCATATGTACCATTTTCATGCATGACAAACCAACCTATACATGCAGTATATATGAAAACACACTTATGGCATTTAAAGGGACTTAAATTAGAGTTGCATTTCAACCTTTGGTTCAAATGGACCTCTTCCAAGTTGAATGCTAAATGCATTAGCTCAAACAACATCACATCTACATGCCATGTTCATGCATCATATTGCTGCATATGATTGTGTATTGATTGTCGACACCATTCCTTCTCGATAGGTCCTGCTCCGGAGAGTGCTCCAGAGTACCTGTCTGCGGAGCAGTGCCCCCCTGTTGATCTACCAGGCAAGCAAACCCCCTTGTTCATTTCGATACAATCCTACTCTCGCTCTTGCTCTCAGTTATTGCATTAGGACAACAACGTTTCAACTGCTACTTTGTGTTGCAGTAGTTGAACCCATTCCTCTGCATGACCTATCATTGCCACAGTAACTAGTTGAAACCCACTAGCATGTGTAGGAGTTGATTGAAGCCATTGCTGTGTTCCTACCATGCCATGCTTGCTATTGCTTAGAGTGTGTCAGGTCTGATTCATTGGGAGTGAATTGGAGTACAGTGTTCTATGTTCTGATGCTGAGAGTGAAGTGTGTGAACATGATTTGGTAAAGGTAGCGGTGAGAGGCCATGTAGGAGTACATGGTGGGTTGTCTCACGAGAACCGCCCTTAAGCACTGAGTTCTATGTATGTTGTCCAATGACTCGATACTACCACACATTGGGTTCCGGTAACTCAACCCCTCTCGACTTATTAACCAACTTGATCTCTATCCAGGAGTCGCAACTAGTTTCTGGTGTTTGTAGGTAGTGTTAGTAGTCTACCAAGTGGCACCCGACCAGGTGGGCTTGGGACAGACTAGGCACAGTGGCACGATGTACCAAGTGGCACCCGGATGTTGAGCTTGGGAACCCTGCTCACATCGTTTGGGGCCGTGAGCGACACCCCGGCCGGATCTCCTTACAGATGGAACCCAAATAGGCGATGAACCTGGATGAGAGACTTGTGTGGTTAGTCAGGTCGTGGCCAATACCCTCGTTGGGCTTCCGCTTGAAGGTTGACGAGTACACGTCGTGTAAACGGCGATAAGTGGTGAGAGCGTGTGTGAAGAAGTATACCCCTGCAGGGTTTTCATGATCTATTCGAATAGTCGGGTCCACGGTTATAGAGTTCTTCGATTCTTACGTGGTACATAGACAACTTGAAATGGATACTCTAAAATGCTCAAGACAAGTGTGAGTGCTATGGATGGCCTTCTCGTAAGGAGATAGGAATGAATCCATAGTAGTGTATTGATGTGGTGATTAGTGGACTCGTGTGCGCCTTCTTACCTCAAAGGACTTACTCGTAGTCGTAGAATAGGATAGCCACTGAGTCAAAGCTGGCTTGCTGCAACTGAACCCCACATTGCCTCCTTGATACTAATGCATGTATGATAGGATCTGATGTAAGTCTTGCTGAGTACCTTTGTACTCACATTTGCTTTATTTATGTTTTGCAGATGAGACTTCTGTCTCACTAGTAGTTCCGCTTGGACTTTGACGAGTAGCTTGTTATCCCAGCTACGATCTTGTACCCTTGGGAGGGACTTGTAGATAGTCAGGCTGCTCAGCCTTTTTTTTGTAGTTGTCTGTACTCAGACATGTAATGCTTCTGTTGCTTGTATGCTCTGAATGATGGGTCATGAGACCCCTGTTTGAATTAAATGCTATGTGGCTCTTTTGGGCCTTTATCTATATGAGTTTGCGCTATGGTATGATGACATGTTGTACATCACATACTTGCATGTTATGCGTACGTGTAACGTGTATTGTTATGTGTGGGATCCGACAACCTAGTTGTCTATCCTTGGTAGCCTCTCTTATGGGGAAATGTAGTCTAGTGCTTCCACCGAGCCATGGTAGCCCGCTACATCCCGGTTTACTAGAGTCCTGCTAGCCCAGCACTACTACTCCGGAACACTTAGACTGGCCGACATGTGATTCACATCGTTCCTATGTCTGTCCCTTCGGGGAAATGTCACGCAGTGACATCCGGAGTCCCGCCTAGCCTGCTACAGCCCGGGTTCTCGGAGTCCTGTTAGCCCAGTTGCTACAGCCCGGATTCACACCCTGCTACCGACATGCTCGATGTTGTTTCATGTATGCCTGTCCTCGTAAGTCAGTGCCACTTTGGGTTCACGACTAGTCATGTCGGCCCGGGTTCTCTGTCATATGGATGCTAGCGATACTATCATATACGTGAGCCAAAAGGCGCAAACGGTCCCGGGCCATGGTAAGGCAACACCCGTGGGAATACCGTGCGTGAGGCCGCAAAGTGATATGAGGTGTTACATGCTAGATCGGTGTGATTTAGAATCGGGGGTCCGAACAACAATCGCTTGAATCAAGTGGGAGTTAATCTTCCAGATAAAATAGTGATTGACAGAGTTCTCTAGTCACTATCGCCAAGTTACTCGAACTTCATGATGAACTATAATATGCAAGGGATGATTAAAACGATTCCCGAGCTCTTCATGATGATGAAATCGACAAAGGTAGAAATCAAGAAAAGCATCAAATGTTGATGGTTGACAAGACCACTAGTTTCAAGTAAAAGGGCAAGGGAAAGAAAGGGAACTTCAAGAAGAATGACAAGCAAGTTTCCACTCCCATGAAGAAGCCCAAAGCTAGACCTAAGCCTGAAACTGAGTGCTTCTACTGCGAAGGAAATGGTCACTAGAAGCGGAACTGCCCCAAATACTTGGCGGATAAGAAGAATGGCAAAGTGAACAAAAGTATATATGGTATACATGTTATTGATGTGTACTTTACTAGTGTTGATAGTAGCCCCTGGGTATTTGATACTGGTTCAGTTGCTATGATTAGTAACTCTAAACAGGAGTTACAAAATGAACAAAGACTAGTTGAGGGCAAGGTGACAATGTGTGTTGGAAGTGATTCCAAGGTTGTTAAGATCACCATCGCACCCTCCCTTTACCTTCGGGATTAGTGTTGAACCTAAAATAAATGTTATTTGCTATTTGCGTTGAGCATAATATGATTGGATCATGTTTATTGCAATACGGTTATTCATTTAAGTAAACGAATAATTGTTATTCTGTTTACATGAATGATACCTTCTGAGGTCATACACCCAAGGCGGATGGTTTATTGAATCTCGATCATAGTGATACACATATTCATAATATTGATGCCAAAAGATGCAAAGTTGATAATGATAGTGCAACATATTTGTGGCACTGCCGTTTAGATCATATTCGTGTAAAGCGCATGAAGAAACTCCATGTTGATGGGCTTTTGGAATCACTTGATTATGAATCACTTGATGCTTGCGAACCATGCCTCATGGGCAAGATGACTAAGACTCCGTTCTTCGGAACAATGAGCGAGCAACTAACTTATTGGAAATAATACATACTGATGTATGCGATCCGATGAGTGTTGCGGCTCGCGACGGGTATCATTATTTTCTGACCTTCACAGATGATTTGAGCAGATATGGGTATATCTACTTAATGAAACACAAGTCTGAAACATTTCAAAAATTCAAAGAATTTCAGAGTGAAGTAGAGAATCATCATAACAAGAAAATAAAGTTTCTACGATCTGATCGGGGAGGCGAATATTTTAGTTACGAGTTTGGCCTTCAATTAAAACAATGTGGAATAGTTTCACAAAACTCATGCCACCTGGAACACCATAGCATAATGGTGTGTCCAAACATCGTAAACGTACTTTATTAGATATGGTGCGATTTATCATGTCTCTTACCAATTTACCACTATCGTTTTGGGGTTATGCATTAGAGACAGTTGCATTCACATTAAATAGGGCACCATCTAAATCCGTTGAGACGACACCATATGAATTGTGGTTTAGCAAGAAACCTAAGCTGTCGTTTCTTAAAGTTTGGGTCTATGATGCTTATGTGAAAAAGCTTCAACCTGATAAGCTCGAACCCAAATCGGAGAAATGCGTCTTCGTAGGATACCCAAAGGAAACTATTTGGTACACCTTCTATCACAGATCCGAAGGTGATAATCCCCAAGTGCAGGGAATCATCATAGCAATTCCCAATCGTGGAAGTGATAAGTATGGATTGTCGAACCCACAAGGAGCTAAAGGTAAGATCAATATTCTCTCAAGTCCTATCTGCCACTGATACGACTCTACGTACACAGAACGTTTGCTTCCAACTAGAAACAAGAAATAAAACTACATTGTGGGTATGAAGAGGATAACTTTGCATTATATCGGAGAGCTAAAATATAAAAGTAGGTGCTATTATCATAAAATTAGAGTATATTACTAAATATTATAAATAGCGAGTGTGGAATAATGATGGGTCGGTGTGCGGAATTATCCTAGGCAATTGTTAACAAGACCGATAGTCGTCATTGCAATTTCAAATGAGGGAGAGGCATAAGCTAACATACTTTCTCTTCTTGGATCATATGCACTTATGATTCGAACTCTAGCAAGCATCCACACCTACTAAAGATCATTAAGGTAAAACCCAACCATAGCATTAAAGCATAAAGTCCCCTTTATCCCATACGCAACAACCCCCTTACTCGGGTTTATTCTTTTGTCACTCAAGCAACCCACTATAAGTGAATCATGAACGTATTGCCACACCCTACAGCGGGAATCCCTCACGCTTGCGTGACATGGAGGGCACAATAGGACAACACCAAAATAAAACAATCTAGATCAACAATCAACCCAAAGACAAAGGATATCTACTCAAAACATCATAGGATGGCAACACATCATTGGATCATAATATGTGGCATAAAGCACCATGTTCAAGTAGGGATTACAATGGGGTGAGGGAGAGTGGACCGCGTAAAAGAGATGAGGATGGTGATGTTGATGAAGATGATCACCACGGTGATGATTCCCCTCCCGATGGCACTTTGGTGCCACCGAGGGAGAGAGAGGAGGAGAGGTTCTCCCCCTTGTGCTTCCTCCTCCATGGCCCCCTGGATGGGAAGAGGTTCTCCCTCTGGTCCTTGGCCTTCATGGTGATGATGGCCCCTCCGAGATCCTCCTCCATAGCCTCCGGTGATGATGGCCCCCTCCGGCAGGGTGCCAGAGAGGGCCTAGATTGATTTCTCGTGGCTACAGAGGCTTGCGGCGGCGGAACTTCCGATCTAGGTTATTTTCTAGAGGTTTGGGCATTTATAGGAGAGGTTGGCATCGAGAACAAGTCAGGAGGCCCCACGGGAAGTCCACGAGGCACAGGGGTGCGCCCATGGGCGGTGGGCGTGCCCCCCACCCTCGTGGGGCCCACGGGACTCCTCTCCTGTAGATTTTTGTTCCAGTATTATATTTTCCAGAAAAAATCTCCGTTGATTTTCATTGCATTCTGAGAACTTTTATTTCTACACAAAAACAACACCACGGTAGTTCTACTGAAAACAGCGTCAGTCCGGGTTAGTTCTAATCAAATCATACCAAAATCAGATAAACCTATTGTAAACATGGCATGAATACTTCATAAATTATAGATACGTTGGAGACGTATCAGCATCCCCAAGCTTAATTCCTGAGTAGGTAAATGATAAAAGAAATAATTTATGAAGTGTGAATGCAGTTCCAATCAATTTTTCTAGCATCATTATATATCATAACAGTAGCTCAACTCATAAAACTTCTCATGATCAAGTAAAAAGCTATTCACATGTTAAAATATAGATCATAAACTTTCTTGAGAACTAACAAACCGTGCTCTTAGTCATCAAAGAATTGCAATTCATCTTATTTTCGGGAAGGGTCTATGTAAGAGCTTTGATTCAGCAAACTCCACATACTCAACTATCATTTAATCTTTCACAATTGCTAACACTCACGTGATATTTATGGGTTCAAAGTTTTAGTCGGACACTGAGAAAGATAGGGGCTTATAGTTTCGCCTCCCAACCTTTTACCTCAAGGGTAATGTCAACAATAATAATTTATGAAAACCTA
>NC_041386.1:69202495-69230473 GCF_002162155.2 Triticum dicoccoides
CCAACACAAAGTGCTTGCCAAAGGAAAAAGTGTAAAAAGAGAAAGGTGATGATCACCATGACTCTTGTATAAGGGTAGAAGATAAAATTAAAAGATAGGCCCTTCGCAGAGGGAAGCAGAGGTTGTCATGCGCTTTTATGGTTGGATGCACAAAATCTTAATGCAAAATAACGTCACTTTATATTGCCACTTGTGATATGGACCTTTATTATGCAGTCCGTCACCTTTATTTCTTCCACATCACAAGATCGTATAAAGCTTATTTTCTCCACACTAATAAATCATACATATTTAGAGAGCAATTTTTATTGCTTGCAACAATGACAACTTACTTGAAGGATCTTACTCAATCCATAGGTAGATATGGTGGACTCTCATGGCAAAACTGGGTTTAAGATATTTGGAAGCACAAGTAGTATCTCTACTTGGTGCAAAGAATTTGGCTAGCATGAGGGGGAAAGGCAAGCTCAACACGTTGGATGATCCAAGACAATGTAACATTTCGAATATAGGAAAACATAACCCATTAAGTTGTATTCCTTGTCCAACACCAACTTTTTAGCATGTCATATTTTAATGTGTGCTCACAATTACAAAAGATGTCCAAGATGGTATATTTATATGTGAAATCTCTCTTCCTTCAATATTCTTTTATGAATTGTTCAAGTGACCAATTCTGCGTTTGCTAACTTCCAATAAGTTTACTACCTATACTTATTATGTGTGAAGTCATTACTCCCCATGTTGTAAGCATATGAAACGTATATAAATTCAGATTTATGATATTCAATTCATTCAACCATTTACTCATAGGATATATGTGAAGCACGTGAGTAAATGACAAACTACTCCAGAAAGATATAAGTGAAGAACACTGAGTAGTCAAATAATTAACTAGCCATGGGAGGATTCTTTTTCATTCAATATTTCAGATCCAATGATTTTATTCAAACAGCAAAGTAAAATTAAAAATATGCTCCAAGCAAAACACATATCATGTGACGAATAAAAATATAGCTCCGAGTAAGGTATACCGACAGTTTTGAAGATGAAAGAGGGGATGCCTTCCGGGGCATCCCCAAGCTTAGGCGCTTGAGTCTTCCTTGAATATTACCTTCGGCATCCCCAAGCTTAGGGTCTTTCCACTCCTCATAATGATATCTCACCCAATGCTTGAAAACTTCAATCACACAAAACTTAACGGAACTTCGTGAGATGCGTTAGTATGATAAAGAGTAAACCATTCACTTTGGTACTGTCAAAGAAAAGGTTCATAATTGTTCTCACACAATTCCTACTGTACCAAATCATTTCTACAATTTATATTGAGAAATATAAGCCATAGAAAGTAGAAAACAAGCAAACTATGCAATGAAAACAGAATCTGTCAGAAACAGAACAATCTGTAATGATCTGAACACCAACCATACTTCTGCTACTCCAAAAATTATGAAATAAATTTGTGGACGTGAGGAATTTGTATATTAATCTTCTGAAAAAAGAATCAACTCAATCGCACTCTTCTATAAAAATGACAGCTAATCTCGTGAGCGCAAAGTTTCTGTTTTTTACAGCAAGATCACATTAACTTTCACCCAAGTCTTTTCATAGGTCTTACTTGGCACTTTATTGAAACAAAAGCTATAAAACATGTTTACTATAGTAGCTTAATAATGTAAACATACAAAAATAGTAAGGGTAAATATTGGGTTGTCTCCCAACAAGAGCTTTTCTTTAATGCCTGTTAGCTAGGCATGATGATTTCAATGATGCTCACATAAAAGATAAGTATTGAAACATAAAGAGAGCATCATTAAGAATATGACTAGCACATTTAAACCTAACCCACTTCCTATGCCTAGGGATTTTTTGAGCGCACAATTTATGGGAACAAGAATCAACTAGCATAGGAAGGCAAAAACAAGTATAACTTTAAGACTTTAAGCACATAGAGGGGAAACTTGATATTATTGCAACTCCTACAAGCATGTATTCCTCCCTCATAATAATTTTCAGTAGCATCATGAATGAGTTCAACAATATAACCAGCGCATAAAGCATTCTGTTCATGATCTACAAGCATACAAGTTTTACTTCACATAAGCAAAATTCTTCTCATTCGGAATAGTGGAATCATTACTAACTAAAGTTGACACTCTTCCAGATCCACTTTAGATTATAGTATTATTCATACTCCAAAATATATAAGTGAATTTCATGGAGCATTCTACAATTAATATAGACTAACCAATATCCAAGCTCAAAATATATAAGTGAAGCACACGAAGCATTCTATAAAACCATACTCAAAAGATTTAAGTGAAGCACGAAGAGCAATTCTATAAGATCATACTTAAAAGATATAAGTGAAGAACATGAAGCATTATATAAATCAATGAAGGGCTATCTCATACTAGCATGGTTCTTAAAGGAAAAACAAAACCACAAAGGACACAACTTATGTGAACAAAACAAAAACCAAGGTATACCGATAATTGTTGAAGAAGAAAGATGGGATGCCAACCGGGGCATCCCCAAGCTTAGATGCTTGAGTATACTTGAAATATTTACTTGGGGTGCCTTGGGAATCCCCAATATTGAGCTCTTGCCTCTCTTTATTCTTCTCATATCGATATCTCCTCGATCTTCAAACACTTCATCCACACAAAACTTTAACAAAAACTTTGTGAGATCCATTAGTGTAAATAAAGCAAATCACTACCTTTAGGTACTGTTGCAAACTTATTCCAATATCATATTAAAACTATATCTACTGTATTCCAACTTCACCGTGGTTCATTCCCCCCGATACTACCCATAGATTCATCAAAATAAGCGAACAACTCATAGAAAACAGAATCTGTCAAAAACATGACAGTCTGTAGTAATCTGTTAGTTTAGTAAATTTCTGTAACTCTGAAAAATTCTTAAAAAGTATGAAAATTTTAAAAAAATTATAGAAGTGATGTACAAAAAGTTTCAGACCCATTCGACTTTCCAGTAAAGAAATGTAAAATCACGCACTACAGCCAAAGTTTCTGTTTTTGTACTACACAAAGTAAACAAGCAATCTAATCATCCTAAAACCAAGGCTTGGCACATTATTTTTATAATACAATGGATATATACAAGGGGATAATTATTTTCAGAGAAGATTCCATGAAATTTTTTACATTGTTTTCATGAGCATGAACACAAGTGCTCAAGGTCGACCCTCATTTCTTCAATGCATAATCTTCCAATCACTTCTCTTATTGAAAAACTTTTTAGGCATGAGAGGCGAGTAATTTTTTATGTATTTTCATTCTTTAAAAAAATGTATGTTTCACCCAGAACTAAACAAAGAAAAAAAAGGAAAAACAAAATCTACCTAGTGAAGAAAGCAAACGAGCACACACGAGAATATCAACCCCACGCTATTGCTCCTCGGCAACGGCGCCAGAAAAGAGCTTGATAATCCCCAAGTGGAGGGAATCATCGTAGCAATTCCCAATGGTGGAAGTGATAAGTATGGAGTGTCGAACCCACAAGGAGCTAAAGGTAAGATCAATATTCTCTCAAGTCCTATCTGCCACTAATACGACTCTACGTACACCGAATGTTTGCTTCCAACTAGAAACAAGAAATAAAACTACGTTGTGGGTATGAAGAGGATAACTTTGCATGATATCGGAGAGCTAAAATATGAAAGTAGGTGCTGTTAACATAAAATTAGAATATGTTACTAAATATTATAAATAGTGAGTGTGGAATAATGATGGGTCGGTGTGCGGAATTGTCCTAGGCAATTGTTAACAAGACCGATAGTCGTCATTGCAATTTCATATGAGGGAGAGGCATAAGCTAACATACTTTATCTTCTTGGATCATATGCACTTATGATTGGAACTCTAGCAAGCATCCGCAACTATTAATGATCATTAAGGTAAAATCCAACCATAGCATTAAAGCATCAAGTCCCCTTTATCCCATACGTAACAACCCCCTTACTCGGGTTTATGCTTCTGTCACTCAAGCAACCCACTATAAGCGAATCATGAACGTATTGCAACACCCTACAGCGGGAATCCCTCATGCTTACGTGATACGGAGGGCACACTAGGACAACAACAAAATAAAACATACAACTCATACCAATCTAGATCAACAATCAACCCAAAGACAAAGGATATCTACTCAAAACATCATAGGATGGCAACACATCATTGGATCATAATATGTGGCATAAAGCACCATGTTCAAGTAGGGATTACAAAGGGGCGCGGGAGAGTGGACCGCGTAAAAGAGATGAGGATGGCGATGATGATGAAGATGATCACCATGGTGATGATTCCCCTCCCGATGGCACTTCGGTGCCACCAAGAGAGAGGAGGAGAGGTTCTCCCCCTTGGTCTTCCTCCTCCATGCCCCCCTGGATGGGGAGAGGTTCTCCCTCTGGTCCTTGGCCTTCAGGGTGATGATGGCCCCTCCGGGATCCTCCTCCATAGCCTCCGGTGATGATGGCCCCCTCCGGCAGGGTGCCAGAGAGGGCCTAGATTGATTTCTCGTGGCTATAGAGGCTTGCGGTGGCGGAACTTCAGATCTAGATTATTTTCTAGAGGTTTGGGCATTTATAGGAATGGTTGGCATCGAGAACAAGTCATGGGGCCCCACGGGCAGTCCACGAGGCACAGGGGCACGCACAGGGGGGTGGGCGCGCCCCCACCCTCATGGGGCCCATGAGGCTCCCCTCTGGTAGATTTTTGTTCCAGTATTTTTTATAGTTTCCAGAAAAAATCTTCGTTGATTTTCATTGCATTCCAAGAACTTCTATTTCTGCACAAAAACAACACCACGATAGTTCTGCTGAAAACATCGTCAGTCTGGGTTAGTTCTAATCAAATCATACCAAAATCATATAAAACTATTGGAAACATGGCATAGACATAAATCTAGAACAAGGAGTATCAAATCGTGAGATTTTTCCGAAACAACGGCAAGCATTTACTATTAATTTCTTCATTTCAAGTACATATTTTTATATTTGAGCACAAGAGTAAAATATATGTTTTGCTAAATAAACAAAGTAATGAACTGAGCACACTGAGACAGTTAGGTTCCGTGTGGTTGACTCAGTACATCCGAATTGAAGTCCTAGACTTTGTATGATTGAGCATTTTCATGGATTTATTCCAAAAAAATGTGATGTTCGTTCAAGGGAAGATGTTGTTTCCGTTAGCTTCGAAACATATATGATGGCTTCATCGATCCTAAGATTTGACGGCTCGATCTGTCATAAGTGCTCGTATCGGTAATGTGTGCATGCATACATTCATATAGGTGAAGGTGAGGATACATGCATGTATGTAAGTATGTGCATTTGTACAATATTTCTCAACAACGGTAAAATAGAGTAAATTTTATGTGTGACATGTTGAGATGTCATATTGCTCCTCAGTTATTTTCTTGTCTGACTCATTGACCCGAAAAATATACTCCCGCCATTTCATAATGTAACACGTATAGATTTTTTGAAAGGTCAAACTTTGCAAGTTTCGACCAAGCTTATAAAGAAAAATTATTTATATCTACAACATCAAATATATAAAATATGCAACTATGTCTTATGATGAGTCTAATGATATATGGTTGGCATTCTAGATGTAAATATTTTTCTCCATAAACTTGGGCAAAGTTGATGAGGTTTGACTTTTCAAAAAAATTATATGCACTACATTATGGAATGGAGGGAGTATTAAATATTCGGTTTAGCTCTTCAAAGGAATGCATGTAAGCCAAATATAGGTCAATTAGTTCTTTTTGAAGGAAAGTGAGTTTTTTTCTCTTAGGCACCATGGAGCACAAAATTTTCTAAAATTGGAAAATCAATCTTTTAAGTTCATAAAAACATTGAAAATAAATACACGGGTATTTATAGATGTATACAAGATGTGTGTAAATTTTCATCAGGAAATACGCTTTGGAGTGCACTCTACAAAAAATCATATACTTTTATAGTGAATCGTATGTGTTTTAGAAATATGTGATATTTTATTTTTGTATAGCTCGTATATAAATGTATTTCTCCATGAAAATTTGAAGACAAGGCAAATACCTCCATGTCTATGTGTGTATTTTTTGCATTTTTTAAAGACCTAAAAATTATTTTTCTATTTTTTAAAATTAAGGGCTCCATGGATCTTGATCTCCATTAGCTATTTTCGTGTTTATGTTGATAAAAGGTAAAATAGGAGCAGACACGACGAATAAAGTTACAAAATTTAAATAACAAATATTTAAAAAATATAATTGAAACCAAATAGATTGTTACTAAAGAGACAGTTCAGAAGACCCTGATCGGGGAGTAAAAAATTACACACTTTTTACATCCTAGTTGTGACATTGTGACGGTATTTATCCGAGTTAAAAATCTTAGCTAACTTTACCCCTTATTGTAACATTGTGAAAGTCAATTAAAAAAACATTATGGAAGCTTTTATCCTAAGGTTTTTTCTTCGACATATCGAAAAGCTATATCCACTTTGGTAGGATGACATAACAAATCGATCGGCAAACATGTCGAGGCGTACTAGTGGTCAATTTTATCGAAGCATGCAAGCATGCAAAATTATGTCAATTTTATCTCAAATCTATGAAACTTTGTAATGCCATCCAAACACTCCCCAGCCCTTGCGGTTATAGCTGGCCAAATGGGCCGTTTTTTTTTGGGCCGGCCCATGAGCACGCCGGTACGGCCCGCCTTGGGGCAGGCATGGCACGGGCTAAACGGCCCGGGCCCGGCACGCGGCACGCCCTGGGCCGTGCCTGGGCCTGGAGGCTGGGCACGCGGGCCGGCACGGCACGACCCGATTATGTTTTTAATTTTTTATACATCTATAGATGGCCCAACATGTAAAAATAGGCTAAAAACGCTTAGTGCATCAAATAACAGGCTAAAAATATATAGCCCGCCGTGCTAAATGGGCCAAGTGCCGGCCCGTTTACTAACTGGGTCGTTCCTGGGCCTGGGGGTGCAGCACGCGGGCTGACACGGCACGTCCCATATAGTAATCATGCCCTGGCGGGCCGTGTCGGGCCAGGCACGATTATGATGGGCCGTGCTGGGCCGGGCCGGCCCGTTTGGCCAGGTATGCTTGTGGTGGTGGTGGTGGTTTGCCCCTGGCACGGTGTCACCGCTTCATTCCCGCGTTTCTAGGAGGTCTATGAGGTGCGACGTGAGACCGTCAATGCCAGTCGCGATGGATCTTCGCAGCAGATTGGGGCACCCTTGATCTAGATAACGACGGTCGACAATGAATCACTTCCTCCCATGATCTGGCTGGCTGGTGGTCCACCGGCTATTTGGAAGTTGGTAGGCAGCTTTTGCTGCGATGCGACATCAACAATGGTGGCGCAATACTTCATAAATTATAGATACGTTGGAGACATATCAGAAGGCAAGATTTTCGTTGCTAAGAATGGATCCTTTCTAGAGAATGAGTTTCTCTCGAAAGAAGTAAGTGGTAGGAAAGTAGAACTTGATGAGCTAACTATACCTTCTCTCGAATTGGAAACTAGTTCATTAGAGAAATCTGATACCGTGATGCCTACACCAACTAGAGAGGAAGTTAATGATGATGATCATGAAACTTCGGATCAAGTAACTACAGAACTTCGTAGGTCAACCAGAGCACGATCCGTACCAGAGTGGTACGGTAATCCTGTACTGGAAGTCATGTTACTAGACCATGATGAACTTAAAACTATGAGGAAGCGATGATGAGCCCAAATTCCGCAAAATGGCTTGAGGCCATGAAATCTGAGATGGGATCCATGTATGAGAACAAAGTATGGACTTTGGTGGACTTGCCCATGAAGGAAATATGCCCTAGAGGCAATAATAAAGTTGTTATTTATATTTCCTTATATCATGATAAATGTTTATTATTCATGCTAGAATTGTATTAACCGGAAACTTAGTACATGTGTGAATACATAGACAAACATAATGTCACTAGTATGCCTCTACTTGACTAGCTCGTTGAATCAATGATGGTTATGTTTCCTAACCATAGACATGAGTAGTCATTTGATTAACGGGATCACATCATTGGAGAATGATGTGATTGACTTGACCCATCTGTTAGCTTAGCACGATGATCGTTTAGTTTGTTGCTATTGCTTTCTCCATAACTTTTACATGTTCCTAGGACTATGAGATCATGCAACTCTCGAATACCGAAGGAACACTTAGTGTGCTATCAAACGTCACAACGTAACTAGGTGACTATAAAGATGCTCTACAGGTGTCTCCGGCGGTGTTTGTTGAGTTGGCATAGATCGAGATTAGGATTTGTCACTCCGAGTATCGGAGAGGTATCTCTGGGCCCTCTCGGTAATGCACATCACTATAAGCCTTGCAAGTAATGTGACTAATGAGTTAGTTATGGGATGATGCATTACGAAATGAGTAAAGAGACTTGCCGGGAACGAGATTGAACTAGGTATTGAGATACCGACGATCAAATCTCGGGCAAGTAACATACCGATGACAAAGGGAACAATGTATGTTGGTGTGCGGTTTGACCGATGAAGATCTTCCTAGAATATATAGGAACCAATATGAGCATCCAGGTTCCTCTATTGGTTATTGACCAGAGATAAGTCTCGGTCATGTCTACATAGTTCTCGAACCCGTAGGGTCCGCACGCTTAACGTTTGGTGACGATCGATATTATGAGTTTATGTGTTTTGATGTACCAAAGGTAGTTCAGAGTACCGGATATGATCACGGACATGACGGGGAGTCTCTAAATAGTCGAGACATAAAGATTGATATGTTGGACGGCTATATTCGGACACCGGAAGTGTTCCGAGGGATTTCGGAGAAAACCGGAGTGCTGGAGGGTTATCGGACCCCCCCGGGGAACTAATGGTCCACATGGGCCTTAGTGGAGAGAGAGAGGGCTGGCCAGGGCAGGCCGCGCGCCCCCTCCCACTGTAGTCCGATTTGGACTAGGGAAGGGGGGTGGTACCCCCTTTCCTTCTTGCTTCTCCTCCTTCCTTTCCCCCTCCTAGTAGGACTAGGAAAGGTGAGTCCTACTCCTACTAGGAGGAGGACTCCTCCTCTCCAGGTGCGCCACGAGGGCTGGCTGGCCTCCCCCCTTGCTCCTTTATATACGGGGGCAGGGGGCACCCTAGGACATAGAAGTTGATCATTGATCTGTTAGCCGTGTGCGGTGCCCCCCTACACCATAATGCACCTCGGTCATATCGTCGTAGTGCGTAGGCGAAGCCCTGCGCTGGTAGCTTCATCATCACCGTCATCATGCTGTCGTGCTGACTAAGCTCTCCCTCGACACTCAGCTGGATCGAGAGTTCGTGGGACGTCACCGAGCCGAACGTGTGCAGATCGCGGAGGTGTCGTACTTTCGGTACTAGGATCGGTCGGATCATGAAGACGTATGACTACATCAACCATGTTGTTATAACGCTTCCGCTTACGGTCTACGAGGGTACGTGGACAACACTCTTCCCCTCTTGTTGCTATGCATCACCATGATAGGTCTTGCGTGTGCGTAGGAATTTTTTGAAATTACCGCGTTCCCCAACAGTGGCATCCGAGCCAGGTCTATGCGTAGATGTTATATGCATGAGTAGAACACAAAGGAGTTGTGGACTTCGGTATATACATATTGCTTGCTGTCACTAGTTGATTATTGATTCAGTGGTATTGTTGGATGAAGCGACTCAGACCGACATTACGCGTACGCTTATGCGAGAATGGTTCTACTGACGTGCTTCACACATAGGTGGCTGGTGGGTGTTAGTTCCTCCAACTTTAGTTGAATCGGATTCAATGAGCAAGGTTCTTTCTGAAGATCAAAAAGCAATCACTATACCGCATTGTGGTTTTTTATGCGTAGGTAAGAACGGTTCTTGCTCAGCCCGTAGCTGCCACGTAAAACTTGCAACAACAAAGTAGAGGACGTCTAACTTGTTTTTGCAGGGCATGTTGTGATGTGGTATGGACATGATGCTAATTTTTATTGTATGAGATGATCATGTTTTGTAACACAGTTATCGGCAACTGGCAGGAGCCATATGGTTGTCGCTTTATTGTATGAAATGCAATCGCCATGTAATTGCTTTACTTTATCACTAAGCGGTAGCGATAGTCGTAGAAGCAATAGTTGGCGAGACGACAATGATGCTTCGATGGAGATCAAGGTGTCAAGCCGGTGACGATGGTGATCACAACGGTGCTTTAGAGATGGAGATCAAAGGCACAAGATGATGATGCCATATCATATCACTTATATTGATTGCATGTGATGTTTATCCTTTATGCATCTTATTTTGCTTAGTTCGGCGGTAGCATTATAAGATGATCTCTCACTAAATTTCAAGGTATAAGTGTTCTCCCTGAGTATGCACCGTTGCTATAGTTCGTCGTGCCGAAACACCACATGATGATCGGGTGTGATAAGCTCTACGTTCACTTACAACGGGTGCCAGCCAGTTTTGCACATGCAAAATACTCGGGTTAAACTTGACGAGCCTAGCATATGTAGATATGGCCTCGGAACACTGAGACCGAAAGGTCGAGCATGAATCATATAGTAGATATGATCAACATAGTGATGTTCACCATTTAAAACTACTCCATCTCACGTGCTGATCGGACATGGTTTAGTTGATATGGATCACATGATCACTTAGATGATTAGAGAGATGTTTATCTAAGTGGGAGTTCTTAAGTAATTTGATTAATTGAACTTTAATTTATCATGAACTTAGTAACTGATAGTATTTTGCATGTCTATGTTGTTGTAGATAGATGGCCCATGCCGTTGTTCCGTTGAATTTTAATGCGTTCCTAGAGAAAGCTAAGTTGAAAGCTGATGGTAGCAACTACATGGACTAGGTCCGTAACTTGACGATTATCCTCATTGCTGCACAGAAGAATTACGTCTCAGAAGCACCGCTAGGTGACAAACCCGCTGCAGGAGCAACACTAGATGTTGTGAACACCTGGTAGAGCAAAGCTTATGACTACTCGATAGTTCAGTGTGCCATGCTTTACGGCTTAGAACAGGGACTTCAACGATGTTTTGAACGTCATGGAGCATATGAGATGTTCCAGGAGTTGAAGTTAATACTTCAACAAAATGCCCGGATTGAGAGATATGAAGTCTCCAATAAGTTCTACAGCTGCAAAATGGAGGAGAATAGTTGTGTCAGTGAACATATACTCAGAATATCTGGGTACCACAACCACTTGACTCAGCTGGGAGTTAATCTTCCTGATGATAGTGTCATTGACAGAGTTCTTCAATCACTGCCACCAAGCTACAAGAGCTTCGTGATGAACTATAATATGCAAGGGATGGATAAGACGATTCCCAAGCTCTTCGCAATGCTAAAGGTTGCGGAGGTAGAAATCAAGAAGGAGCATCAAGTGTTGATGGTCAACAAGACCACCAGTTTCAAGAAAAAGGGTAAAGGGAAGAAGGGGAACTTCAAGAAGAACAGCAAGGCAATTGCTGCTCAAGTGAAGAAACCCAAGTCTAGACCTAAGCCTGAGACAGAGTGCTTCTACTGCAAAGGGACTGGTCACTGGAAGCAGAATTACCCCAATTATTTGGCGGAGAACAAGGATGGCAAAGTGAAAGGTATATTTGATATACATGTTATTGATGTGTACCTTACTAATGCTCGCAGTAGCGCCTGGGTATTTGATACTGGTTCTATTGCTAATAGTTGCAACTCGAAATAGCGGCTACGGATTAAGCGAAGATTGGCTAAGGACGTGGTGACGATGCACGTAGGAAATGGTTCCAAAGTCGATGTGATCGCCGTCGGCACACTACCTCTACATCTACATCCGGGATTAGTTTTAGACCTAAATAATTGTTATTTGGTGCCAGCGTTGAGCATTAACATTATATCTGCATCTTGTTTGATGCGAGACGGTTATTCATTTAAATCAGAGAATAATGGTTGTTCTATTTATATGAGTAATATCTTTTATGGTCATGCACCCTTGATGAGTGGTCTATTTTTACAAAATCTTGATAGTAGTGATACACATGTTCATTGTATTGAAACCAAAAGATGTAGAGTTGATAATGATAGTGCAACTTATTTGTGGCACTGCCGTTTGGGTCATATTGGTGTAAAGCGCATGAAGAAACTCCATTTTGATGGACTTCTGGAATCAGTTGATAATGAATCACTTGGTACTTGCGAACCATGCCTCATGGGCAAGATTACTAAAGCTCCGTTCTCCGGAACAATGGAGCGAGCAACAGATTTATTGGAAATCATACATACTAATGTATGTGGTCCAATGAACATTGAGGCTCGCGGCGGATATCGTTATTTTCTCACCTTCACAGATGATTTGAGCAGATATGGGAATATCGACTTAATGAAACATAAGTCTGAAACATTTGAAAAGTTCAAAGAATTTCAGAGTGAAGTGGAAAATCATCGTCACGAGAAAATAAAGTTTCTATGATCTGATCGTGGAGGAGAATATTTGAGTTACGAGTTTGGTCTTCATTTGAAACAATGTGGAATAGTTTTCCAACTCACGCAACCCGGAACACCACAGCGTAATGGTGTGTCCGAACGTCGTAATCGTACTTTATAAGATATGGTGCAATCTATGATGTCTCTTACTGATTTACCGCTATCGTTCTGGGGTTATGCTTTAGAGACAGCTGTATTCACGTTAAATAGGGCACCATCTAAATCCGTTGAGTCGACACCTTATGAACTGTGGTTTGGCAAGAAACCCAAGTTGTCATTTCTTAAAGTTTGGGGCTGCGATGCTTATGTGAAGAAACTTCAACATGATAAGCTCGAACCCAAATGGGAGAAATTTGTCTTCATAGGATACCCAAAGGAGACTGTTGGGTACACCTTCTATCACAGATCCGAAGACAAGATATTCATTGCTAAGAATGGATCCTTTCTAGAGAAGGAGTTTCTCTCGAAAGAAGTGAGTGGGAGGAAAGTAGAACTTGATGAGGTAATTGTACCTGCTCCCTTATTGGAAAGTAGTTCATCACTGAAATCAGTTCCAGTGATTCCTACACCAGTAAGTGAGGAAGCTAATGATGATGATCATGAAACTTCTGATCAAGTTACTATCGAACCTCGTAGGTCAACTAGAGTGAGATCTGCACCAGAGTGGTATGGTAATCCTATTCTGGAGGTCATGTTGCTTTACCATGACGAACCTACGAACTATGAGGAAGCGGTGATGAGCCAAGATTCCACAAAATGGCTAGAGGCCATGAAATCTAAGATGGGATCCATGTATCAGAACAAAGTGTGGACTTTGGGTGACTTGCCCAATGATCGGCAGGCCATAGAGAATAAATGGATCTTCAAGAAGAAGACTAACGCTGACGGTAATGTTGCTGTCTACAAAGCTCGACTTGTTGCAAAAGGTTTTCGACAAGTTCAAGGAGTTGACTACGATGAGACCTTCTCACCCGTAGTGATGGTTAAGTCCGTCCGAATTATGTTAGCAATTGCCGCATTTTATGATTATGAAATTTGACAAATGGATGTCAAAACTGCATCCCTTAATGGATATCTTAAAGAAGAGTTGTATATGATGCAACCAGAAGGTTCTGTTGACCTAAAAGGTGCTAACAAAGTGTGCAAGCTCCAGCGATCCATTCACGTAGCATTTCTGACTTTTGGAGAAGCATATGGTTTTATATTCTCTTTTGGAGAAGCCTGTATTTACAAGAAAGTGAGTGGGAGCTCTGTAGCATTTCTGATATTATATGTAGATGACATATTGTTGATCAGAAATGATACTGAATTTCTGAATAGCATAAAAGGATACTTGAATAAGAATTTTTCAATGAAAGACCTCGGTGAAGCTACTTATATATTGGGAATCAAGATCTATAGAGATAGATCAAGACGCTTAATTGGACTTTCACAAAGCACATACCTTGATAAAATTTTGAAGAAGTTCAAAATGGATCAGGCAAAGAAAGGGTTCTTGCCTGTGTTACAAGGTGTGAAGTTGAGTCAGACTCAATGTCCGACCACTGCAGAAGATAGATAGAAAATGAAAGTCATTCCCTATGCTTCAGCCATAGGTTCTAGCATGTATGCAATGCTGTGTACCAGACCTGATGTGTGCCTTGTTATTAGTTTAGCAGGGAGGTACCAAAGTAATCCAACAGTGGATCACTGGACAGCTGTCAAGAACATCCTGAAATACCTGAAAAGGACTAAGGATATGTATCTCGTTTATGGAGGTGCCAGAGAGCTTGTCGTAAACGGTTACGTCGATGCAAGCTTTGACATTGATCCGGATGACTCTAAGTCACAAACTGGATACATATTTTTATTAAATGGTGGAGCTGTTAGTTGGTGCAGTTCCAAGCAGAGCGTCGTGGCGGGATATACATGTGAAGTGGAGTACATAGCTGCTTCAGAATCAGCAAATGAAGGAGTCTGGATGAAGGAGTTCATATCCGATCTAGGTGTTTGCTACCTCTTGAGCACTGCGTTGGTTTTCCATTGAAGAGGAAAGGGTGGTGCAGTAAAGCAACATATGTATTTCCCTCAGTTTTTGAGAACCAAGGTATCAATCCAGTAGGAGACCACGCGTGAGTCACCTCGTACCTACACAAACAAATAAGAACCTCGCAACCAACACGATAAAGGGGTTGTCAATCCCTTCACGGCCACTTGCAAGAGTGAGATCTGATAGAGATGATAATAAGAAGAAAAATATTTTTGGTATTTTTATGATATAGATTGAAAGTAAAGATTGCAAAATAAAATAGATTGGAAACTTGTATGATGGAAAATAGACCCGGGGGCCATAGGTTTCACTAGTGGCTTCTCTCAAGATAGCATAAGTATTACGGTGGGTGAACAAATTACTGTTGAGAAAATGATAGAAAAGCGAATAATTATGAGAATATCTAGGCATGATCATGTATATAGTTATCATGTCCGTGACAAGTAGACCGACTCCTGCCTGCATCTACTACTATTACTCCACACATCGACAGCTATCCAGCATGCATCTAGAGTATTAAGTTCATAAGAATAGAGTAACGCCTTAAGCAAGATGACATGATCTAGAGGGATAAACTCATGCAATATGATATAAACCCCATCTTTTTATCCTCGATGGCAACAATACAATAAGTGTTGTTTCCCTTTCTGTCACTGGGATCGAGCACCGCAAGATTGAACCCAAAGCTAAGCACTTCTCCCATTGCAAGAAAGATCAATCTAGTAGGCCAAACCTAACTGATAATTCAAAGAGACTTGCAAGGATAAACCAATCATACATAAAAGAATTCAGGGAAGATTCAAATATTGTTCATAGATAATCTGGATCATAAACCGACAATTCATCGGATCTCGACAAACACACTGCAAAAGAAGATTACATCGAATAGATCTCCAAGAGAATCGAGGAGAACTTTGTATTGATATCCAAAGAGAGAGAAGAAGCCATCTAGCTACTAGCTATGGACCCGAAGGTCAGAAGTAAACTACTCACACATCATTGGAGGGGCCATGTAGTTGATGTAGAGGCCCTTCGTGATCAATGCCCCCTCCGGCGGAGCTCCGGAAAAGGCCCCAAGATGGGATCTCTTGGGTACAGAAGGTTGCGACGGTGGAAATAGGGTTTCGTGGTGCTCATGGATGTTTGCGGGGTATGTGAACATATATAGGAGGAATAAGTAGGTCGGTTGAGCTATGAGGGGCCCACGAGGGGGGAGGGTGTGCCCCCTGCCTTGTGGCCACCTCGTTGATTGCTTGACGTCCACTCCAAGTCCTCTGGATCACGTTTGTTCCAAAAATCACGTTCCCGAAGGTTTCATTCCGTTTGGACTCCGTTTGATATTCCTTTTCTACGAAACACTGAAATAGGCACAAAAAACAGCAATTTGGGCTGGGCCTCCGGTTAATAGGTTAGTCCCAAAAATAATATAAAAGCGTAAAATAAAGCCCATTAACATCCAAAACAGATAATATAATAGCATGGAACAATCAAAAATTATAGATACGTTTGAGACGTATCAGCATCCCCAAGCTTAATTCCTGCTCGTCATCGAGTAGGTAAATGACAAAAACAAAAAAAATTGATGTGGAATGCTTTCTAGAATATTCTTCAATGTATTTTTCTCTAGCATGAATGTTCAGATCCGAAAGATTCAAGATAAAAGTTTATTGTTGACATAAAAATAGTAATACTCCAAGTATGCTAATCAAGCAATTATGTCTTATCAAAATACCACAACCAAAGAAAAGTTATCCCTACAAAGTCATATAGTTTGGCCATGCTTCATTTTCCTCACACAAAATGCTCTCATCATGCACAACCCCAATGACAAGCTAAGCAATTGTTTCATACTTAGCTTTTTCAAACTCTTTCAACTTTTACACAATATATGAGTGCGAGCCATGGACATAGCACTATGGGTGGAATAGAATATGATGATTGAGGTTGTGTGAGAAGAAAAAAAGGGATAAAGTCTCACATTGACGCGGATAATCAATGGGCTATGGAGATGCCCACCGATTGATGTCAATGCAAGGAGTAGGGACTGTCATGCAACGGATGCACTAGAGCTATAAATATATGAAAGCTCATCAAATAAACTAAGTGGGTGTGCATCCAACTCGCTTGCTCCCGAAGACCTAGGGCATTTGAGGAAGCCCAACATTGGAATATAGAAGCCAAGTTCTATAATGAAAAATTCCCACTAGTATATGAAAGTGTCAAAATAAGAGACTCTCTATCATGAAGATCATGGTGCTAATTTGAAGAACAAGTGTGGAAAAAGGATAGTAACATTGCCCCTTCTCTCTTTTTCTCTCATTTATTTTTTATTTGGGCCTTCTTTTTTTGGCCTCTTTTCTTTCTTTTTTCCTTTTTTCGTCCAGAGTCTCATCCCGACTTGTGGGGGAATCATAGTCTCCATCATCCTTTCCTCACATGGAACAATGCTCTAATGATGATCATCACACTTTTATTTTCTTACAACTCAAGAATTACAACTCGATACTTAGAACAAAATATGACTCTATGTGAGTGCCTCCGGCAGTGTACCAGGATTGCGATGAATCAAGAGTGACATGTATGAAAAAATTATGAACGGTGGCTTTGCCACAAATACGATGTCAACTACATGATCATGCAAAGCAATATGACAATGATGATGCATGTCATAATAAATGGAACGGTGGAAAGTTGCATGGCAATATATCTCAGAATGGCTATGGAAATGCCATAATAGGTAGGTATGGTGGCTGTTTTGAGGAAGATATAAGATGGCTTATGTGTGATAGAGTGTATCATATCACGGGGTTTGGATGCACCAACGAAGTTTGCACCAACTCTCAAGGTGAGAAAGGGCAATGCACGGTACCGAAGAGGCTAGCAATGTTTGAAGGGTGAGAGTGCATATAATCCATGGACTCAACATTAGTCATAAAGAACTCACAATCTTATTGCAAAAATCTACAAGTCATCAAAACCAAGCACTACACGCATGCTCCTAGGGGGATAGATTGGTAAGAAAAGACCATCGTTCGTCCCTGACCGCCACTCATAAGGAAAGCAATCAAAGAACACCCCATGCTTCAAATTTGCCACATAACGTTCACCATACATGCATGCTACGGGACTTTCCAACTTCAAAACAAGTATTCATCAATTTCACAATTACTCAAATAGCACACTTCTAATATTACCACCTTTATATCTCAAAACCATCTATCAAGCATCCAACTTCTCTTAGCATTTAAAATTTATAACCAAAGTGAATTACCATGCTGTTCTAAAGGACTCTCAAAATGATATAAGTGAATCATGAGAGATCAATTATTTCTATAAAGTAGAACCACCGTCGTGCTCTAAAAGATATAAGCGAAGCACTAGAGCAAAAAAAACTATATAGCTCAAAAGATATAAGTGAAGCACATAGAGTATTCTAATAAATTCAAATTCATGTGTGTCTCTCCCAAAAGGTGTGTATAGCAAGGATGATTGTGGTAAACTAGAAAGCAAAGACTCAAATCATACAAGATGCTCCAAGCAAAACACATATCCTGTGGGAATAATATAGCTCCAAGTAAAGTTACCGATAGACGAAGACATAAGAGGGGATGCCTTCCGGGGCATCCTCAAGCTTAGGCTTTTTGGTGTCCCTGGATTTTACCTTGGTGTGCCTTGGGCATCCCAAGCTTAGGCTCTTGCCACTCCTTGTTCTATAATCCATCAAATCCTTACCCAGAACTTGAAAACTTCACAACACAACTTAAAAGAAAATCTTCGTGAGCTCCGTTAGTAAAAGAAAACGAACCACCATTTCAAGGTACTGTAATGAACTCATTATTTATTTATATTGGTGTTAAACCTACTGTATTACAACTTCTCTATGGTTCATAAACTCTATTACTAGCCATAGATTCATCAAAATAAGCAAACAACACACGAAAAACAGAATCTGTGAAAAATAGAACAGTCTGTAGTAATCTGTAGGTTTCGAATACTTCTGGAACCCCAAAAATTCTAAAATAAATTTATGGACGTGAGGAATTTATCTATTAATCATCTGCAAAAATAATTAACTAAATATCACCCTCCAATAAAAAATAGCATCAATTCTCGCGAGCGCTAAAGTTTCTGTTTTTTACAGCAGGATCGAAAAGACTTTCCCCAAGTCTTCCCAACATTTCTACTTGGCACAAACACTAATTAAACAAAAAAACAAAACCAAAACAGAGGCTAGATAAATTATTTATTACTAAACAGGATCAAAAAGCAAGGACTAAAAATAAAATTGGGTTGCCCGCCAACAAGCGCTATTGTTTAACGCCCTTAGCTAGGCATAAAAGCAAGGATAGATCTAAGTATTGCCATCTTTGGTAGGAAATTCTTCAATAAGACACCTATAACCCCTAGGTGTCTCTTTTTTATTAATTATCAAACTCCTAGGCACAAAATCAAGAAAATCATTTGTAGCAAAATGTTCCTTAAGGATAGCAAGAAAGTTGGGGTGAACACTTATGGATTTGAGGTCCGCATTTCCCTTACTAGAAGTTTCACCCTTAATTTTAGGAACATACATCAATTTGGCAATCTTATCATTACAAGGAGTGTTTTTCACGGAATAAAAGGAAGATCCTAGGTTGGTAATAATATCCTCAATTTTATCAATTCTAGTGGAATCTTGATCTATCTTTTCATTAACCATAGGTTCCTTTTCTTTAAAAAATTTAAGAGCCACTCCTACCTTAGATCCGTATTGGGTAACTTGGTTGTGGATCTTTCTATCCAAATTTTCAATCAACTCTATGGTAGTAACTTTATTTTCAATAATTTCAAGCCTTTGCATCACATGTTCCAAAGTTAAAGTAGTTCCATTAACCAAAAGAGGTGGTGGGCCAAACAAATCTACCATAGCATTATAAGAATCAAAAGTATGGCTACCCAAGAAATTTCCTCCAGTAATGGTATCAAGAATATATCTATTCCAAGGCGTGATGCCTACATAAAAATTGCGAAGAACAATGGAAGTAGATTGCTTCCTAGTAGATCTATTTTGCGCATTGCAAATTCTGTACCAAACATCTTTTAGATTTTCTCCCTCCCTTTGTTTAAAATTAAGAACTTCATTCTTGGGAGACAAGGGAGTAGATAAAGGACTAGCCATAACGACGAGGCAAGCGAAAAAGAGGCGAACGGAAAAGAGAGGGTGAATAAAATGGCAAGGGTGAAGTGGGGGAGAGGAAAACAAGAGGCAAATGGCAAATAATGTAATGCGAAGGATAAGAGTTGTGATGGGTACTTGGTATGTCTTGACTTGACGTAGAGCTCCCCGGCAACTGTAACATCCCAAATTTTCAATTTGGAATGTTATACATAGGTCATTCATGCATATCATATTTTATTGCATCTTCGTTCCGCAATCCTTGAAATCCTAAGCATCTCAAGGACCCTCGGAGAGAGTTGGGGATTTCCCGGTTTTCATATTTGATTTTTATCAAATAATGAAATGAGGATTTTTGATTTTAATAATTTTTCTCTCCGAAAAATATTTCATTTTAAAATAAATGAGAGGAGATAATATGACTTCTCCAAAATAATTGAAATATTGGAGAAAAATATTAAAATCATTTATTTGATTTTATTTCGATTTTATTTGCATTAGAAAAATTGCACGTTTTCAAAATTTCATTTTAGGGCCAAGAAAATGTTCAACTCGTCCTAAATATTTTATTTAGACGGTGAAAATTTGTTTTGGCATTTTTAGGGTTTTATTTATTTCTTTTATTTTTTTCTAGGATTTTATTTCGGTCGTCGAAGTTTAAAAAAAAGGGTTGCCGCGCCGACTGGGCCTAAGGCCTAGCCGCGCCAGGCCGCCGCCGCCTCCTGCGCGCGCGCGCGACGTCGCCGTCGCCACTCGGACCGGAGTCCAAGTTGGACTCCGCCTCCGCCGTGCCTTGCCCCCTCCTCCAAGTCGCTGCCCCACCCCCTTTATATATGCCGTCACCCCGCCCCCAACACCACACCACCACCGCCGCCACCCGCGCCACGCCAAGCCACCGCCGCCGCTTGCCGTCGCCGCCGCCACCGCCGCAGCTCGCACCGCCGCCGAGCGTCACAGCCCTGCAAGCCCCCGCCCACCGCTGCCTCGCCTCGCCGAACCTCTCGCCGGAGGTAGCCGCCGCGCCCCGCTGCCGGTTTTTTTTAAAGACCGTTCCGTTTTTTTAGAAACCCTAGATCCGTTTTTTTCGGATTCGCCGATTTTTTTCTCGGTTCTTCTAATTAGCGGACGTTCGTCCGTACGTTCGTTTTAACAAACGGGTTTCGCCCGTTATTTACAGTTAATGAACGCTCGTTCATTAGTCTGTTCGTCAGTTTTCTTTTTATCGGATTAATCTGCGATTATTTTCGATCGCGATTTCTGATCCGATCTTAGTTTATGTTTATCTTTTCGCTCGTTAGTCGGAATCAGGCGATTCAAGCGCCTAGATCTTCATCCCGAGACCCTCTATCTATTTAACCAACTTGCACAAGTTTTTGCTACTGTAAAATTTGACCTAAGTCCAGATTAGTAAACAGATCTTGTTTCTTTCGCCGTTTGAGTTTCGTTGCTCCGTTCGATTTGATTATTTTTGCGTACCGGAGTTCTTAAGTTGAACTTTCTGGTCAACCTCTCTTATTTGAGTTTTTATTGTGCATATTTGCTTGTTGCTTATGTATGTTATTGTTTGTTTGCGATAGAACACCCGGAGTGTGAAGCATGTTACTACGAGTCTCTAGGTTTCGCGGATCGTCAGCAAGGCAAGTAACACATTGATCATACTCTTTTCATACCCAGTTTTTATGCATTAATTCCAATCCTCAAACATTGCATGATTAGGATGTCATTAACTTGTGGATTGGGAAGTAGTTGTTGAGGTAGAACCTATTTCCCTATTACTATCAAACCCTTGGGAGTTACTTCTATGCGTTGTTATATTGCTATGCTATGCTCATAGGCGTGGTTTGGGTTTGAGTGAAATCCATGACAGATGTGAGATTGTTAATTAATCGTTCAACTTAAGGTGGCAACATAAATTAACATCTGGGTGGATTGAGGCACCTAGGGAACCCAATGTTGTCTGTTTTTTTGGAAATCCCGGGGTACCCGTGTGATCTTCCTATGGACCGCCACCCAGGCTCAAAGGGAACTGGGATGATTCATGCTAGAAACTTCCGTGTGCAGCCACAAGCTATTATTGTCTCTAGCATACTTGAGTAAGTTACGTGAAGCTCTTGAAGAGGTAGATCAGCAGGTAGTGGGTTTTGTAGGTTTGGTATGGTCTACCCGGAGTAAAGAGTTAATGTTTCTGAAAGACTGTGTCTCGGTCATCCGTTTCTCAAACACCATGTAGTGCGAGAAATCCAACAGAGGCGATCGGGTCTTGTGGGGAAAAGTGCGCAAACCTCTACAGAGTGTACAATCTAATCATGGTTAGCCGTGTCCCCGGTTATGGACAACTCTTGAGTATCTAGTACTTGGGTTATCACATGTATCTCATCACTTTTAATTAATATTGTTGGGTTGTTAACTACTTTAATTTGGGATTGAGTTGGGGTTACCTTCTCAATATTGTTCAACCACCATGATAGTTAAATTAAAATCTATTCCTTTGTTGTAGGGAAAAATTGGCTTTTCGCAAAAACTATAACCATACAGCTTTCCACCAGCCATATATGCATGTAGTGATAGCATTATTCTGTTTCTGCTCTACTGTGTTATATTGCGAGCATATTCCATGTGCTGACCCGTTTTTGGGCTGCAACGTATTGTGTTGCAGACTTTTCAGACGAGGAGTAATGTTCGTTAGGTCATTGCCGTGTAGCTCAGCTATGCCGTTGGAGTTGATGGACTCACTTTATCTTCCAAGCCTTCCGCTGTTATCGCATTAGATGGCCTTAAGCCATATTATTGTAATAAGTTCTTTCTTGAGACTTTTCGATGTAATGAGTGTGTGATTGCTACTCTGTTATAAATCCTTCGAGTACTGTGTGTGTCAGCATTACTGATCCAGGGATGACACTAAAGCACAGAGGCTTGACCATCTGAGGTTGGGTCGCTACAAGATGGTATCAGAGCACACACTGAGTGTAGGACACGACCACTAAGATAAACCCTAGGTCACACTTCTCTTCTCATTTCTAACTCCTCTCCATTTTCTACTCTTTAGGATGACGGAGATGAAGAACAAGTTTGCACAACCGGATGAAGACACACCTTTTGGACGCCACTTGAAGGAAGTCACTAGGTACTTGAACATTGGAATACCAAGCTTCACCGGGACGTACAACGGCACTTTACCAGAAGAAGAGCATTGGATGATTCAAGTACAAGTTCCAGGAAGGACATTCTCGCCAACCTCTAAACCCATAGAATTTTCCTTCGACGCACCCACCTGGAGTCTAGGAAAGAGTATGGCAGCTCACATCACCATGGGACGCATTGGAGAAGTTTACAACAGGGATCTTAAGGACACTATCTACCAAATATGTGGGCGCTAAGACGAGCAATGGGAAGTGATCAACACCAAGAAGGATAAATCCATTGCAGCTTTCATCCAGGACTTAAACCAGCACATTCTGCGTCAGGAGAACCAGATGTGCGCTGACATGAGGGACCTGAAGAAGGCGAAGACTAGGATCATCGAGCTGGAGGAAGAACTCAAGTTTACCCGCGATGGATATGAGGAGGAAATCAAGACCCTACTGGAGAAGAATGACGTCCTAGTCAAGAAGATCGGAGTATTCATGGGAGGACCAGCACCGGGAGTAGAAGACGACGATTCCACTTGCTCGGACAACTACATCATCATCGACGACACCGACTCCGACCCTAGTGATGATGACTTTGAAGACGAAGCTGGAGCAGACATCATGGAGTCTTCCACCGATCAAAATTTCTAGATGACCACCAACTATTAGTAGTATTTCCCCCATGTATATGGTAGTAGTGAGCACTTTTTCGATAGTTCTAGACCATTTGTATGCCCTTGCTTGATTGATTGAGTGAAATGATTGTGTTTGTCTCATGTGCATATGGGTAGTGCTTTCTCATTAGACCTCTTCTATTCTAAATCTCTCCCATCTAAACCCCTCAGATGCCTCCGAGACATGACCGGTTTTTCTTTCCCACCGGAGCTCACCCAGTTGATACAGCAGCAGAATGCCCTGATGCAATTGCTAGTTCAGAACTAGGGCAACAACAACAACAACAACAACCCACCGCCAGTGGACAACCTAGCCCGTTTTCTAAGGTTACAGCCGCCGGTGTTTTCCAGTAGCACCGAGCCTATAGTTGCTGATGATTGGCTACGCCGTATTGGAAGGGAGTTGAACACCACAGGTTGCAGAGATGCTGAGAGGGTGCGCTTTGCCGCACATCAATTGGATGGACCAGCAGCCTAATGGTGGGAGAATTACACAACCACTTTTCCTGTAGCCAACGTCACTTGGGACCAGTTTCAGCAAGCTTTCCGCACCGCCCATATCTCAACTGGAGCTATGCAGATGAAGAAGCGGGAGTTCCGCAACCTACGTCAGGGGAACCGTACTGTGGCTCAATACGTGGATGAGTTTAGCAAGTTATGACGCTATGCCCCTGATGATGTGGCCACAGATGCCGCGAAACAGGAGAAGTTTATGGAAGGGCTAAATGATGAGATGAGCATGCAGTTGATGGTAGCAACCTTCAACAACTACCAGGAGTTGGTAGATAAGGCTCTTATGATTGAAGGGAAACATCAGCAGATTGAGAGCCGCAAGAGAAAGTATGGACAAGGGAAGTATAACTCAGGAGCTCAGCAGAAGCCTCGCCTAACCCTGAACTTGGGAGGACTTGTTCACAACCATGGAGGTCACAACCACACTGGAGGAAGATCACATAACCACAGTGGTGCTAAGAATGGGAATGGGAACGGAGCTAACAACAATCAGAACCGCTCCAACTCGTCCACTCCCGCCAAAAGAGACTTAAGTCAGGTTACCTGTTTTAAGTGCGGGAAGACAGGGCACTATGCCAATGATTGCCCTGAAGGAAGGAATGGAAACGGAAATGGAAGCGCTGGGAAGAAGCCCAATCCATTCAACAAAGGACAAGTGAACCACGTTAACGTGGAGGAGGTTGAAGAGCAGCCGGACGTGGTAATAGGTAAGTTTTTGGTTAAGTCATTTACCGCTCTTGTTCTTTTCGATACTGGTGCATTGCATTCATACATATCAAGGGGATTCATGGATAAGTTTAAACTACCAACCCAAACCCTTAGGACCCCTCTTTTAGTGAGTTCACCCGGAGCAGAATATATGGCTAGACAATGGTGTGACCAGATACCCTTAACCATTGGCACACATGTGTTTCCGTCCGACCTAATTATCTTGGAGTCGCAAGGATTGGATGTGATATTGGGTATGGACTGGATGTCAAAGTATGGAGGAAGCATGACTGTGCGAGTAGGTTGATTTATCTCACCACCCCGGAGGGAAATAGGATTAAGTATGTGTCTAGGCATGTGCCAAAAAGGAGCCAAGTGAATGCCCTTACGGGAGTTGTTCAGGAGGAAGTGCTGGTAGTAAAGGATTACCGGATGTTTTCCCAGAGGAGTTACTAGGCATGCCACCGGACAGAGACATTGAGTTTTTGATAGAGCTGTTGCCAGGTACAAGACCAATATCCAAGAGACCCTACGGATGCCCGCGAATGATCTAGAGGAAATTAAGAAACAGATCAAGGAGTTATTGGAGAAAGGATACATCCGAAGAAGTTCATCACCTTGGGGAGCCCCAGTACTTTTGGTTGAGAAGAAGGATAAGTCCCTAAGGATGGTTGTTAATTATCGAGCCTTGAATGAAGTGACGATAAACAACAAGTACACCGATGATCAACGATCTGTTTGATCAGTTGCAAGGAGCTAAAGTGTTCTCAAAGATTGATTTACGATCAGGGTATCATCAGTTGAAGATACGAGAGAAGGACATACCAAAGACGGCGTTCACAACGCGATATGGATTATACGAGTACACGGTCATGTCGTTTGGACTGACTAACGCCCCTGCCTATTTCATGAGCATGATGAACAAGGTGTTCATGGAGTATTTGGACAAGTTTGTTGTGGTGTTTATTGATGATATCATGGTATACTCGAAGAACAAGGAGGAGCACAAAGAGCATTTGCGTTTAGTTCTCGAGAAGCTCAGGGAACACCAGTTGTATGCTAAATTTAGCAAATGCGAGTTTTGGCTGAAGGAAGTCGGATTCCTTGGACATGTTATATCAGGAGAAGGTATAACAGTAGACCCCAACAAGGTTCAGTCAGTCACTGAATGGTTGGCACCCACCTCAGTTAGCGAGATCCGCAGTTTTCTTGGACTCGCAGGTTACTATCGGAGATTCATTGAGAACTTTTCCAAGATTGCAAAGCCAATGACTGAACTGTATGAAGAAGGATATTGCCGAGTATGTAGCCGTATGTGATGTATGTCAGAGAGTTAAGGCAGAACATCAGAAGCCAGCGGGACTGTTACAGCCTATGTCGATACCCGAATGGAAGTGGGATAAACTTGGCATGGACTTTATCACCGGATTACCTAGGACTAAAGCAGGATATGATTCCATATGGGTAGTAGTGGATCGTTTGACCAAAGTAGCTCACTTCATCCCAGTGAAAACCACCTATACAAGTGCAAAGTTGGCCAAGATCTATATGTCCAGGATCGTATGTCTGCATGGAGTTCCGAGGACCATCGTATCGGATCGAGGAACACAGTTTACTTCAAAGTTTTGGCATCAGTTACACCAGACTCTGGGAACGAGATTGGAGTTCAGTACAATGTTTCACCCGCGGACAGATGGACAGACTGAGAGAGTCAATCAAATTTTGGAGGACATGTTGAGAGCCTGTGCGCTAGATTATGGATCTAGTTGGGATGACAATTTGCCGTATGCAGAGTTCTCATACAACAATAGCTACCAAG
Organism: Triticum dicoccoides; assembly: GCF_002162155.2. Classification (NCBI taxonomy): domain Eukaryota; kingdom Viridiplantae; phylum Streptophyta; class Magnoliopsida; order Poales; family Poaceae; genus Triticum; species Triticum dicoccoides. The sequence goes on from NC_041386.1 coordinate 69,229,038, forward strand.
CTAGTTTGAAGATGGCACCGATTGAAGCCCTGTATGGACACAGGTGCAGAACACCATTGATGTGGGATGAGGTAGGAGACCGACAGTTGTTTGGACCAGACTTGATTAAAGAATCTGAGGAGAAGGTAAAATTGATCCAAGACCGACTGAAGATTGCTCAGTCCAGGCAGAAGAGTTACGCAGATTCAAAACACAAGGAGGTAAACTATGAAATTGGAGACAGAGCATATTTGCGAGTATCACCTTTACGAGGAGTGAAACGCTTTGGAGTTAAGGGAAAGTTAGCCCCGAGATTTGTAGGACCGTATCGTGTTTTGGAATGGATGGGAGAAGTTGCTACAAGTTGGAGTTACCTGAGGGATTGTCAGGAGTTCAAGATGTGTTTCATGTTTCATAGTTGAAGAAGTGTCATGCTGAGATGGCCGATATACCGTTAAGAGATACAGTACCCTTGGAGGCGATTCAGTTGGACAGTGATTTGACTTATAAGGAGAAGCCAGTTAAGATTCTTGAGTTTGCCAGCCGAGTCACCCGCAGCAAGGTTATCAAGTTTTACAAAGTTCAGTGGAGCCACCATACCGAGGATAAAGCCACCTGGGACCGAGAGGATGATCTCCGCAAAGACCACCCACACCTATTTTCTAGCCAACCCGAATCTCGAGGGCGAGATTCATCTTAAGCGGGGTAGGTTTGTAACATCCCAAATTTTCAATTTGGAATGTTATACATAGGTCATTCATGCATATCATATTTTATTGCATCTTCGTTCCGCAGTCCTTGAAATCCTAAGCAACTCAAGGACCCACGGAGAGAGTTGGGGATTTCCCGGTTTTCATATTTGATTTTTATCAAATAATGAAACGAGGATTTTTGATTTTAATAATTTTTCTCTCCAAAAAATATTTCATTTTAAAATAAATGAGAGGAGATAATATGACTTCTCCAAAATAATTGAAATATTGGAGAAAAATATTAAAATCATTTATTTGATTTTATTTGGATTTTATTTGCATTAGAAAAATTGCACGTTTTCAAAATTTCATTTTAGGGCCAAGAAAATGTTCAACTCCTCCTAAATATTTTATTTAGACGGTGAAAATTTGTTTTGGCATTTTTAGGTTGTTATTTATTTCTTTTATTTTTTTCTAGGATTTTATTTTGGTCGGCGAAGTTTAAAAAAAGGGTTCCCGCGCCGACTGGGCCTAAGGCCCAGCCGCGCCAGGCCGCCGCCTCCTCCTGCGCGCGCGCGCGCCACCGCCGCCACTCGGACCGGAGTCCGAGTTGGACTCCGCCTCCGCCGCGCATTGCCCCCTCCTCCAAGTTTCTGCCCCACCCCCTTTATATACGCCGCCACCCCGCCCCCAACACCACACCACCATGGCCGCCGCCCGCGCCAAGCCAAGCCGCCGCCGCCGCTTGCCGTCGCCGCCGCCGCA
>NC_041386.1:69231236-69324719 GCF_002162155.2 Triticum dicoccoides
CGCAGCTCGCGCTGCTGCCGAGCGCCGCCGCCCCGCAAGCCACCGCCCGCCGCTGCCTCGCCTCGCCGGACCTCTCGCCGGAGGTAGCCACCGCGCCCTGCCGCCGGTTTTTTTAAAGACCGTTCGGTTTTTTTAGAAACCCTAGATCTGTTTTTTTTCGAATTCGCCGGTTTTTTTCTCGGTTCTTCAAATTAGTGGACGTTCGTCCATACGTTCGTTTTAACGAACGGTTTTCGCCCGTTAGTTACAGTTAACGAATGCTCGTTCATTAGTCTGTTCGTCAGTTTTCTTTTTATCAGATTAATCTGCGATTATTTTCGATCGCGATTTCTGATCCGATCTTAGTTTCTGTTTATCTTTTCGCTCGTTAGTCGGAATCAGGCGATTCAAGCGCCTAGATCTTCATCCCGAGACCCTCTTTCTATTTAACCAACTAGCACAGGTTTTTCCTACTGTAAAAATTTGACCTAAGTCCAGATTAGTAAACAGATCTTGTTTCTTTCACCGTTTGAGTTTCGTTGCTCCGTTCGATTTGATTCTTTTTGCATACCGGAGTTCTTAAGTTGAAATTTCTGGTCAACCTCTCTTATTTGAGTTTTGCTTGTGAATCTTTACTTGTTTCTTATGTATGTTATTGTTTGTTTGCGATAGAATACCCGGAGTGCGAAGCGTGTTACTACGAGTCTCTAGGTTTCATGGATCGTCAGCAAGGCAAGTAACACATTGATCATACTCTTTTCATACCCAGTTTTTATGCATTAGTTCCAATCCTCAAACATTGCATGATTAGGATGTCATTAACTTGTGGGTTGGGAAGTAGTTGTTGAGGTAGAACCTATTGCCCTATTACTATCAAACCCTTGGGAGTTACTTCTACGCGTTGTTATATTGCTATGCTATGCTCGTAGACGTGGTTTGGGTTTGAGTGAAATCCATGACAGATGTGAGATTGTTAATTAATGGTTCAACTTAAGGTGGCAACATAAATTAACATCTGGGTGGATTGAGGCACCTGGGGAACCCAGTGTTGTCTATTTTTTTGGAAATCCCGGGGACCCGTGTGATCTTCCTATCAACCGCCACCCAGGCTCAAAGGGAACTGGGATGATTCATGCTAGAAACTTCCATGTGCAGCCACAAGCTATTATGGGCTCTAGCATAGTTGAGTAAGTTACGTGAAGCTCTTGAAGAGGTAGATCAGCAGGTAGTGGGTTTTGTAGGTTTGGTATGGTCTACCCGGAGTAAAGAGTTAATGTTTCTGAAAGACTGTGTCTCGGTCATCCGTTTCTCAAACACCATGTAGTGCGAGAAATCCAACGGAGGCGATCGGGTCTTGTGGGGAATAGTGCGCAAACCTCTGCAGAGTGTACAATCTAATCATGGTTAGCCGTGTCCCCGGTTATGGAAAATTCTTGAGTATCCAGTACTTGGGTTATCACATGTATATCATCACTTTTAATTAATATTGTTGGGTTGTTAACTACTTTAATTTGGGATTGAGTTGGGGTTACCTTCTCAATATTGTTCAACCACCATGATAGTTAAATTAAAATCTATTCCTTTGTTGTAGGGAAAAATTGGCTTTTCGCAAAAACTATAACCATACAGCTTTCCACCAGCCATATATGCATGTAGTGATAGCATTATTCCGTTTCTTCTCTACTATGTTATATTGCCAGCATATTCCATGTGCTGACCCATTTTCGGGCTGCAACATATTATGTTGCAGACTTTTCAGACGAGGAGTAATGTTTGTTAGATCGTTGCCGTGCAGCTCAGCTATGCCGTTGGAGTTGATGGACTCACTTTATCTTCCAAGCCTTCCGTTGTTATCGCATTAGATGGCCTTAAGCCATATTATTGTAATAAGTTCTTTCTTGAGACTTTTTGATGTAATGAGTGTGTGATTGCTACTCTGTTATAAATCCTTCGAGTACTATGTGTGTCAGCATTACCGATCCAGGGATGACACTGAAGCACAGAGACTTGACCATCTGAGGTTGGGTCGCTATAGCAACGGCGCCAGAAATCCTTCTTGCTACCTCTTGAGCACTGCGTTGGTTTTCCCTTGAAGAGGAAAGGGTGGTGCAGTAAAGCAGCGTAAGTATTTCCCTCAGTTTTTGAGAACCAAGGTATCAATCCAGTAGGAGACCACGCGCGAGTCAACTCGTACCTACACAAACAAATAAGAACCTCGCAACCAACGCGATAATGGGGTTGTCAATCCCTTCACAGCCACTTGTAAGAGTGAGATCTGATAGAGATGATAATAATAAGATAATTTTTTTTGGTATTTTATGATATAGATTGAAAGTAAAGATTGCAAAATAAAATATATTGGAAACTTGTATGATGGAAAATAGACCCGAGGGCCATAGGTTTCACTAGTGGCTTCTCTCAAGATAGCATAAGTATTACGGTGGGTGAACAAATTACTGCAGAGCAATTGATAGAAAAGCGAATAATCATGAGAATATCTAGGCATGATCATGTATATAGGCATCACGTCCGTGTCAAGTAGACCGACTCCTGCCTGCATCTACTACTATTACTCCACACATCGACCGCTATCCAGCATGCATCTAGAGTATTAAGTTCATAAGAACAGAGTAACGCCTTAAGCAAGATGACATGATCTAGAGGGATAAACTCATGCAATATGATATAAACCCCATCTTTTTATCCTCGATGGCAACAATACAATAGGTGTCGTTTCCCTTTCTGTCACTGGGATCGAGCATCGCAAGATTGAACCCAAAGCTAAGCACTTCTCCCATTGCGAGAAAGATCAATGTAGTACGCCAAACCAAACTGATAATTTGAAGAGACTTGCAAAGATAAACCAATCATACATAAAAGAATTCAGAGAAGATTCAAATATTGTTCATAGATAATCTGGATCATAAACCCACAATTCATCAGATCTCAACAAACACACCACAAAGAAGATTACATCGAATATATCTCCAAGAGAATCAAGGAGAACTTTGTATTGAGATCCAAAGAGATAGAAGAAGCCATCTAGCTACTAGCTATGGACCCGAAGGTCTGAACTAAACTACTCACACATCATCGGAGGGGCCATGGAGTTGATGTATAGGCCCTCCATGATCAATGCCCCCTTCGGCGGAGCTCCGGAAAAGGCCCCAAGATGGGATCTCTTGGGTACAGAAGGTTGCGGCGGTTGAAATAGGGTTTTGTGGTGCTCCTGGATGTTTGCGGGGTATGTGAACATATATAGGAGGAAGAAGTAGGTCGGTGGAGCTTTGAGGGGCCCACGAGGGGGGAGGGCATGCCCAGGGGGTAGGCGCGCCCCCTGCCTCGTGGCCGCCTCGTTGATTGCTTGACGTCCACTCCAAGTCCTCTGGATCATGTTTGTTCCAAAAATCATGTTCGCGAAGGTTTCATTCTATTTGGACTCCGTTTGATATTCCTTTTCTACGAAACACTGAAATAGGCAAAAAAACAGCAATTTGGGCTGGGCCTCTGGTTAATAGGTTAGTCCCAAAAATAATATAGAAGTGTGAAATAAAGCCCATTAGCATCCAAACACAGATAATATGATAGCATGGAACAATAAAAACTTATAGATACGTTGGAGACGTATCAATGTCATACCTAGTGCATCGGGTCCAATGAAAATCTTTTGCGACAACACTGGTGCAATTGCCTTGGCAAAGGAATCCAAATTTCACAAGAGAACCAAGCACATCAAGAGATGCTTCAATTCCATCCGTGATCAAGTCAAGGAGGGAGACATAGAGATTTGCAAGATAAATACGGTTCTGAATGTTGCAGAACCGTGACTAAGCCTCTCTCACGAGCAAAACATGATCAACACCAAGACTCCATGGGTGTTAGAATCATTACAATGTAATCTAGATTATTGACTCTAGTGCAAGTGGGAGACTGAAGGAAATATGCCCTAGAGGCAATAATAAAGTTGTTATTTATATTTCCTTATATCATGATAAATGTTTATTATTCATGCTAGAATTGTATTAACCGGAACTTAGTACATGTGTGAAAACATAGACAAACAGAATGTCACTAGTATGCCTCTACTTGACTAGCTCATTGAATCAATGATGGTTATGTTTCCTAACCATAGACATGAGTTGTCATTTGATTAACGGGATCGCATCATTAGAGAATGATGTGATTGACTTGACCCATCCGTTAGCTTAGCACGATGCTCGTTTAGTTTGTTGCTATGGCTTTCTCCATAACTTATACATGTTTCTATGACTATGAGATCATGCAACTCCTGAATACTGGAGGAACACTTAGTGTGCTATCAAACATCACAAGGTAACTGGGTGACTATAAAGATGCTCTACAGGTGTCTCCCATGGTGTTTGTTGAGTTGGCATAGATTGATATTAGGATTTGTCACTCCGAGTACCGGAGAGGTATCTCTAGGCCCTCTCGGTAATGCACATCACTATAAGCCTTGCAAGCAATGTGGCTAATGAGTTAGTTACGGTATGATCCATTACAGAACGAGTAAAGAGACTTGCCGGTAACAAGATTGAACTCGGTATTGAGATATCGACGATCGAATCTTGGGCAAGTAACATACCGATGACAAAGGGAACAACATATGTTGTTGTGCGGTTTGGCCGATGAAGATCTTCGTAGAATATGTAGGAACCAATATGAGCATCCAGGTTCCGCTATTGGTTATTGATTGGAGATGAGTCTCGGTCATGTCTACATAGTTCTCGAACCCGTAGGGTCCGCATGCTTAACGTTCGATGACAATCGGTATTATGAGTTTATGTGTTTTGATGTACCGAAGGTAGTTCGGAGTCCCGGATATGATCACGAACATGACGAGGAATCTTCAAATGGTCGAGACATAAATATCGATATATTGACGGCTATATTCGGACACTGGAAGTGTTTCGGGTGATTTCGGAGAAAACGAAGTGCCGGAGGGTTACCGGACCCCCCCGGGAACTAATGGGCCACATGGGCCTTAGTGGAGAGAGAGAGAGGGCCGGCCAGGGCAGGCCGTGCGCCCCCTCCCCCTCTAGTCCGAATTGGACTAGGGAAGGGGGCGGCGCCCCCTTTCCTTCTCCCTTCTCCTCCTTCCTTTCCCCCCTCCTAGTAGGACTAGGAAAGGGGAGTCCTAGTCCTACTAGGAGGAGGACTCCTCCTCTCCAGGTGCGCCACAAGGGCCGGTCGGCCTCCCCCCTGCTCCTTTATATACGGGGGTAGGGGCACCCTAGGACACACAAGTTGATCATTGATCTGTTAGTCGTGTGCGGTGCCCCCCTCCACCATAATCCACCTCGGTCATATCGTCGTAGTGCTTAGGCGAAGCCCTGAGCCAGTAGCTTCATCATCAGCGTCATCATGCTGTCGTGCTGATGAAGCTCTCCCTCGACACTCAGCCGGATCGAGAGTTCGTGGGACGTCATCGAGCCGAACGTGTGCAGATCGCGAAGGTGCCGTACTTCCGGTATTAGGATCGGTCGGATCGTGAAGACTTATGACTACATCAACCGCGTTGTCATAACGCTTCCGCTTACGGTCTACGAGGGTACGTGGACAACACTCTTCCCCTCTCGTTGCTATGCATCACCATCATAGATCTTGCTTGTGCACAGGATTTTTTTTTGAAATTACTGCGTTCCCCAACAGCCCAATGATCGGCAAGCGATAGAGAATAAATGGATCTTCAAGGTGTTAGTAGTGTTACTATCTACAAAGCCATAGAGAATAATGGACGCTGATCGTAGTGTTACTCTCTACAAAGTTCGAATTGTTGAAAAACAGTTTTTGAAAAGTTCAAGGTGTTGACTACGATGAGATTTTCTCATTCGTAGCGATGCTTAAGTCTGTCCGAATCATGTTAGCAAATTGCCACATTTTATGAAATCTGGCAAATGGATATCAAAACTACATCCCTTAATGGATTTCTTGAAGAAGAGTTGTGTATGATGCAACCAGAAGGTTTTGTCAATCCTAAAGGTGCTAACAGAATGTGCAAGCTCTAGCGATCCATCTATGGACTGGTGCAAGCATCTCGGAGTTGGAATATACACTTTGATAAGTTGATCAAAGCATATAGTTTTATATAGACTTGTGGTGAAGCCTGTATTTAAAAGAAAGTGAGTGGGAGAACTACAGCCTTTCTGATAAAGTATATGTGAATGAAATATTGTTGATCAGAAATGACGTAGAATTTTCTGGAAAGCATAAAGGAATGTTTGAAAGGAGTTTTTTAAAGAAAGACCTTGGTGAAGCTGCTTACATATTGGGCATCAAGATCTATAGAGGTAGATCAAGACGCTTGATAAGATTTTCCAATGATTACATACCTTGACAAGATTTTTGAAGTATTTCAAAATGGAATAGTCAAAGAAGGAGTTCTTGCTTGTATTGCAAGATGTAAAGTTGAGAAGACTCAAAACATGACCACGACAGAAAATAAAAAGAGAATGAAAGTCATTCCCTATGCCTCAGCCATAGGTTCTATAAAGTATGCTATGTTGTGTCCCAAACCTATTGTGTACCTTGCCATGAGAATGGCAAGGGGGTATGATATTGATCCAGGAGTGGATCATTTGACAGCGGTCAAAATTATCCTTAGAAGACTAAGGAGATATTTCTCGGTTATGGAGGTGATAAAGAGTTCATCGTAAAGAGTTACGTTGATGCAAGCTTTTACACCGATCCGGATGACTCTGAGTCTCAATCTGGATACATATTGAAAGTGGGAGCAATTATCTAGATTAGCTCCATGCACAATATTGTAGACATAGAAAATTTGCAAAATACATACGGCTCTGAATGTGACAGACCCATTGACTAAGCTTCTCTCACAAGCAAAACATGATCACACCTTAGTACTCTTTGGGTGTTAATCACATAGCGATGTCAACTACATTATTGACTCTAGTAAACCCTTTTGGTATTAGTCACATGGAGATGTGAACTAATCACATAAAGATATGAACTTTTGGTGTGAAATCACATGACGATGTGAACTAGATTATTGACTCTAGTGCAAGTGGGAGACTGAAGGAAATATGCCCTAGAGGCAATAATAAAGTTGTTATTTATATTTCCTTATATCATGATAAATGTTTATTATTCATGCTAGAATTGTATTAACCGAAAACTTAGTACAGACAAACAGAGTGTCACTAGTATGCCTCTACTTGACTAGCTCGTTAATCAAAGATGGTTATGTTTCCTAGCCATGGACAAGATTTCTCATTTGATGAATGGGATCACATCATTAGAGAATGATGTGATTGAGTTGACCCATCTGTTAGCTTAGCACTATAACCGTTTATTTTATTGCTATTGCTTTCTTCATAACTTATACATGTTCCTATGACTATGAGATTATGCAACTCCCGAATACCGGAGGAACACTTAGTGTGCTATCAAACGTCACAATGTAACTGGGTGATTATAAAGATGCTCTACAGGTGTCTCCGATGGTGTTTGTTGAGTTGGCATAGATCGAGATTAGGATTTGTCACTCCGATTGTCGAAGAGGTATCTTTGGGCCCTCTCGGTAATGCACATCACTATAAGCCTTGCAAGCAATGCGACTAATGAGTTAGTTATGGGATGATGCATTACGAGACGAGTAAAGAGACTTGCCGGTAACGAGATTGAACTAGGTATTGAGATACCGACGATCGAATCTCGGGCAAGTAACGTACCAATGACAAAGGGAACAATGTATGTTGTTATGCGGTTTGACCGATAAAGATCTTCGTAGAATATGTAGGAACCAATATGAGCATCCAGGTTCCGCTATTGGTTACTGACAGGAAGTGAGTCTCGGTCATGTCTACATAATTCTCGAACCCATAGGGTCCGCACGCTTAACGTTCGATGATGATCGGTATTATGAGTTTATGTGTTTTGATGTACCGAATGCAGTTTGGAGTCCCGAATGTGATCACAGACATGACGAGGAGTCTCGAAATGGTCGAGACATAAAGATTGATATGTTGGAAGGCTATGTTTGGACACCGGAATGGTTTCAGATAAGTTTGGGCAATTACGAGAGTACCGGGGGTTACCGGAACCCCCAGGGGAGTCAATGGGCCTTAATGGGCCATGGTGGGAGAGAGGAGGAGTGAAAGTGCAGCTATCCCTGGGTGGTTTTGGTAATTCCTAACAACATATAGCTCATTGAGCTAATGCTACTTGAAGATAAATATTTCAGGAAAAGCTCAAGGATTGGCATGGCATGGATTAGAAAGTGGACTCCTCAAAATGCTAAGGACAAAAGGATTGGCTCAAGCTCAAAGCACAAGACTCTACATTTCATTTTTAGTGATCCAAGATCACATTGAGTCCATAGGAAAAGCAAATACTATTAAGAGGGGATCAGGTGTTGCTTAATGAGGTTCTTGCTCAAAGTGCTTAGTGATATGCTCCACAACCCTCAACCACTTTATCATATCCAAATATATCCCAAACCAAAAGTCAAACTCGGCCCACCTATTTGATCTATCCGGCGCCACCAAGTTCACTTGACATGGCCACTGCCACAAACCCTAGTCTTTTCCGTCCCACCGATAAGGATGTCGGCCTCACCAAGATGGGATTGTAATCTCTCTGTCTCCCTTCGTAACATTTCGGTCCAACCGAGATGAGTGATCGGTCCCACCGAGATTGCAATGCAAACTCTCTGTTTCCCTTTCGTAACGTTTCGGTCCTACCGAGAGAGAGAATCGGTCCCACCGAGGTTGCCTGACCAACTCTCTGGTTAGTCTATTACCAAAATCGGTCTCACCAAGTTTGTGTAATCGGTCCCATTGAGATTACGTTATGCCCTAACCCTAATGATATCCGTCCCACCGAGTTGACATGTTGGTCCCACCGAAAACCCTAACGGTCACATTATGAACTAAATTGGCCTGACCGAGTTGTATGATTCGGTCCCAACGAGTTTGGCAATTTGTGTGTAATGGTTAGATTCTGTGTGGAGGCTATATATACCCCTCCACCCACTCTTCATTCGTGTAGAGAGCCATCAGAAAATTCCTACACTTCCAACATACATTTTCAGAGAGAGAACCACCTACACTTGTGTTGAGGTCAAGATACTTCAATCCAACCACATAAATCTTGATCTCTAGCCTTCCCCAAGTTGCTTTCCACTCAAATCATCTTCCCACCAAATCCTATCCTATGAGAGAGACTTGAGTGTTGGGGAGACTATCATTTGAAGCACAAGAGCAAGGAGTTCATCATCAACACACCATTTGTTATCTCTTGGAGAGTGGTGTCTCCTAGATTGGTTAGGTGTCACTTGGGAGCCTCCGTCAAGATTGTGGAGTTGTACCAAGGAGTTTGTACAGGCAAGGAGATCGCCTACTTTGTGAAGATCTACCCTAGTGAGGCAAGTCCTTCGTGGGCGATGGCCATGGTGGGATAGACAAGGTTGCTTCTTCGTGGACCCTTCGTGGGTGGAGCCCTCCGTGGACTCACGCAACCGTTACCCTTCGTGGGTTGAAGTCTCCATCAACGTGGATGTATGATAGCACCACCTATCGGAACAACGCCAAAAATCTCCGTGTCTACATTGAGTTTGCTCACTCCAAACTCCTCCCTTTACCTTCATATGCAATTGTTTTACATTCCGCTACTATACTCTTAGAATTGCATGTGTAGGTTGTTTGCTTGACTACAAAAGAATAAAAGGTTCTCCCAAAAGAAGGAGTAGGAGAGAAGAATCACCACCAAGAGAGAGAAGGAGTAGAGATGACCGTTATGAACGAAGAACATCATGGAGAAGCAATGATTCGGAAAGGAAGGACAAATCATCAAGGGGCTACACAAAATGAAGACATCAAGCTCACGTTGGTGAATGGCTATCCGGCTCCGACTCCGACGATCACTCCAAGAGAAGTTATCACCCGACTCCGAATATACTCAAGATGAAGGTGTTGCCGGTCTAGCACTTGTGTCAACCAACTCCTAAGACATATTTGAGTCACCAAATGAAGGAATTGGAAGATGCTTCATGGCTAAAGGCCCAAAGGTATCACACCCCGAGTATGTTGATTTCAATAGTGATGAAGATGATTTGCTAGGTGATGATGATTTACTTGTTGACAACTCTAGTTATGAAAACTATGATGAACTTGCTATTAATCATGCTAATCAAGATAAAACGAATGACAATGATAAGAAAGAGATTGAGCGTCTAACTAAAGAACTAAACAATCTTAAGTTAGCTCATGAAACTACCTTGGAAAATCATCGAGAACTTTTAAAGACTCATGAGAAGCTACGCTTTGAAAAGCTCAACCTTGAGCAAGAGCATGAGTTCTTTAAGGCAATCAATGTGATCTTCGCAAGAAAAGTTCTTCTTACATTGCCAAGCGTTTACTCTTGTCTACTTACATGCCACAAGTTAAATCTAGCAACAAGAACAAGAAAGATTCTTCTTCTAATAGTAAGAATAATCATGTTAAACCCAATGATGTTGCTTCTAGTAGTTCTCTTGATTCCACTAATGATTCTCTTAGCCAAGTTATACTTGAGCAAGAAAGTAGGTTATTGAAGGGAATTAAAGAGAAAGGTGTTTACAAGAGCCTTGCGGGAAGTAAGCAATTTGTGGAAATTGTACGCAAGCAAGGAAGACACCGGAAGAATCAAGGTGTTGGTTTTGAACGAAAGTTCAATGCCAATGGAGTTGAGTGGGAAGAAGATCAATACCCCAAGATGAAATGTGTTCCTCAACAAGAGAAGTATGATCCTACTTCTTTCCAAGGAACACAAGCTCAGGATGATCTTCCACCACAAGACCACAAGCAAAAAGGCAAGGACAACCTTCAAGAGGAGATTGATGCATTTGAAGAAGCTCCCAAAGCCTTGGTCAAGTGTGTTCCCAAGACTACATCAAGTTCTACTTCATCAAGTACGACTACAACTCCAAGGATTCCCATCAAGATGGTATGGATCCCGAAGAAGAAGAACTAGAGAGTTTTTGAGGGTGACTCCGCCAACACACTTCACTCATATCATTTTGGGGAGGACAAGTGCAAACAACTTCCATATCTTGCACTAGTTCAAGGAGTCACAAACCCTCTTGTTGGTAAGACAATGGACAAGGTAACCTAATGCATTCATGGACATCATCTCATGTGAATATCACTCTATGTCTATGGATATCCTTGTTTGTTCCTTGTGGGACTAACCCGTGTAGGTATTGAAAGTGCAACTCACTTCAAAGGATTGCTCCAAAGGATCTACATCAACATTGAGCATCTACATCTTCAACACCTACATGAAGTCATCATCGACAAAACCCAAGGTTAGTTCATCCCTCTTAAGGGGGGATATCACATCTAGGGGGAGCTTTACTCTAATCAATTGAGCTAAAGCAACTCTAATGGTGTGAACACAACAATGCTTTATGTAAAAGTGGCAACCCCACTTGTGCTTAAATGATGAGTATGACCTATGATCAAATGTTCTCATTTGACTTCTAAGTCAATATACTCATATATAGATGACCTAGTCATCGCCAAATTGCTTGATAGATGCTAGAGTGTTTGTGCATGCTTTGTCACATATTTCTTTTGCCATCTTATTGTGTGATCATGTTGGTTGCATATTTTACTCATTCAAGGACATCCATCTGTTGCTTTGATTGTTTGGCTTTTTCTCTTTTGCCAAATGGATGGACAAGAATGCCTAAGAACTCCCTCTAGCTATCTATGCATTTCTCGTCTCAAACTCTATTCATGCTACATCACAAAGTTTGATCAAGTCAGATTCGAACCACTTTGTGTAAGGAGCACTCGGAGTCCCCGGTTCGTCATAGACTTAAACTTCCAAAACCTCTTTGTGCATTTCGGTATGACCGAGTCATCCATTTCGGTCACACCGAGATCACTAAGTTGATCTAGGTTTTCAATCTCGGTGCAACCGATTAGAACTTTTTGGTCACACTGAGTTGCAGTAACCGCTTGCAGTTCTGCATCTCGGTGCCACCAAGTTGTTCCACTCGGTCGCACCGACATGGTCAGGTTATATATACCGACGGGTCAAATTTTGGAATTTTTTTCGAAACCTTTCACCCGCGCGTGACCTGCTCTGCCTCCTCGGGTCTCCGGATCGTCCTCTCGCTCTCAGCGACCTCCCGTCGTTGGTCTCCACCGCCGTCAAGGCAATCTGCCCTGCCGTTACTGCCGTAGCAAGTTCACCACCGAAGTAGGGTATGAACTTGATCTGTGTGTTATTCCTTAATTCCGATTCGTAGCACATTGCTTTGCCATGATTCTTGCCACGTGCGAAATCATCTTGTCCAGCGAAAGCATCCTGTAGATTAGATTTGATTTGAAAATTTAGGGTTAGGTCTCCGCCCAACTCATCTCGGACCAACCGAGTTGTAGAAATCGGTCTCATCGATTTGGCTTAGCCCATTGCACATGCGTTTTCGGTCTGACCGAGTTTGATTCTCTGTGAAACCCTAGCAGTCTTGGTGCCACTGAACTGTGATTTGGTCTGACCGAGTTCACTAGTTTAGGTTCCAAAAGCTGCTTCGGTATCACCGAGTTTACAAATTGGTATATCCGAAATGCTTTCTGTGAAGAACTAAAATTAAGTTTTTAAGTCATTTGTTTTGCAAAATTCTGCACTTGTTTTGCAAAATTTAGTTCTTCAAACTTGGCCGTTGTGGGATCCCTTCCCGCTCCTGCTTAAAGTTCTCCTTAGTGGACATGGTTCTGCTCTCAAGGTATCTCAATTGCATGATCGTGTTTTCTCTTTCAATGTTTCGTGCAAAGAAGTTAGGTTCTTTATCTTGCATCAAAGGAGTTTTGTCTGCCCGCAATTCAAATGTTACTTTCATCTTTGGGGTCATGGTGGCCCGGATTGGGAAAAAGAATTTAGGTTATGGCAAGCTGAATGTGATCAGGAGTGGACTTTGGTCAGTCCATCCAAGAGGAGAGCTAGGTTAGGTTTGGAGGCCATGCAACACGTCCCAGAAAAATCTTCTCTTCATTGTCAATCACTAGATCTAAGCATCACAAGCATATTCAATTTGCCACGTTCATGCGATATTCGGCTACAAAAGGCTATAGTTATGGGCCTACGTCTGATGACGTGACTACTCTCCGGGAGGCAGGCTATGTGGTCTCTGAGCATGAAGCTACTTATTCTCCATCGCCGGCATCTTTGCCGGTGGCTGTTTCTTCTCCGTCGTCGGCATCTTCGCCGCCGGCTTGCTCGGTCATTTAGTTTGGAACGTTGCCGCCATCCCCGGAGGGTTTATCCCAAGCATGCGGCACATCCAGATTTTCGGGCGGGCTGTTGTTACCTGCCATGGCAAGTTTGGATTCGCCCGTATTGCCTTGTGTTGCATCTTTGGGCATTGACACGACTCTGGGCTCCAGCGCCCAGCCCATTTGCTTATCGGATGATGAAGTTGAGAGCCCATCTTCTCCGGCGATTCAGTTTCCCTCTCCACAAGATATTGTCAATGATTTACAGAGTTTCGATGAGATGATCGAGGATTTAGCTGCAAGCTATTGGGACTGCCAGAATTGTTTGGGCATGGGCCACACGTCAGAGACCTGCATGAACATAATACGGTGCAGAAATTGTTTTCGTTCAGGTCATATTAAAAAACATTGCACCGGCTACGCCCCTAACTTATCTCTCTGGGTGCCCAAAGTCCCATCACCTAGCTTTGGAAATCCTAACAGGAAGGAAATTTACTCTGCTTCCCCTGCCTCTTCGGTTTCCCAAGAACAAACGCCTCCCCAGCAAAAAAAACCCCAACTCATGTTACTCCACCGTCATCACCATTGCCACGCCCGCCGCAACCCGCACACCACTAAGCAGCATCAAGCTCTGATCTTCGCCCGCCTCCCCCAATGGCAGTGTATGAGATCGATCCTTTTCGCTTCATCCCGGCTGGCTTCGATATTGTGGATGGTGGAGCAGATCATCTGCCGTGCACCTACTACACTCCGGCGATCCCTCCCTCCCTCCCGAGTGCACAAGCAATAAATGTTAGCAATTGTTGAGCCTGCCCCCCAGCTCATCTGGAAGGCATTCGTCGGTAGCAGGTGCTTAACTTCTTAGTTCAGACCATGCATGTTCCTGTCCTCTCTGCTCAAACTTGGTTTCAAGGAGTAGGATTATTCGAGATGGAAGACTCTGTGGTCCATGCCTCTTTTAATTCCCACCCGCCTTTTCTATTGGGTCTAGATGAGGATGGTCAGGAGCTCTTTGTCAGATTTATTTTGCACAACCAGGGAGAGGGTTTCAGAGCTTTACATGGACACAGACAGGGTTGGTTGATGTTTATTGGCATACCTCTGGATTATCGCAATACACAATGCATTGCAGATATGGTTAGTACCTTTGGTCAGTTCCACTATTGGAACAGTACAGATCGACGGAAAGTCAGGTCCTTGGTTCGTGCATCTTTCCCTGACAAAGCTCTGGTTCCACGCTCGGTTACTTTTCAGGAATTTGCTAATTGGGGTGCTACAATAGTTTCTTGGATGGCTGGCTGCTATATTCTAGATGGTGACTTTGCTGAGGCTATGATACCAGCGGATGAGGACCCAGTGCCTCTAGATGGCAACCCACATCCCATGCCAGGCGCTAATGCTCCCCCTCAGCCGTTTTGGGCCATGCCGCTGTACCCTGCTTTGGGTTGGAATGCGGTGCCCCCCGGTCATGATCAAGGACACAACGACGCTCAAGGATGGGGACATAATTTGAAAAATGATGATGGTTGGGGGCCATGGGAGGAAGCCGATCAGCCCGCACAAGAACCTGTAAAGGACCCAATCGTACAGGACCAAAACTCCATGATCCTCAATCCATCCATGAATTCTGATGATGAATTGATATAGAAGAGGTACATCAGCCTTTGGTCCATGCTCATCCAGTGGGGCCACTTGATCCTATCAATCTAGGTATTGTCAGGGTGTTCTATGGGCCAGTGCTACCGCCAGCAATGATTTGGGGAAGATCTGTCAAGTCCTTGATGCCAGAGTTCTTAATCAAGAATATTCCAGCTTTTCTGCCAGGACTTTGCTTGCCACCCCTGCCTGTTAAGTTGAGCTCGCCTCTTTTGGAGCAACGCTGGCAGTCCATGGCTTACTATAAACCTGATTTCTGCCCACAGCCACGCTCCTCTGTTGTTCTTCAAGAGTTACCTGATGAGTCGCAGGATCCTGACACTCAAGCCCAAGATGAGTTTCTGTTCACATCTGTCACTCCCTTGCCCTTGGGAAGAGGCTGCGGCAATCTCGTTGCTCCAAGCGTAATGTTCAGATAGTTGAAGAGGTGACTGATTTTTCTGTCAGACGGATGACACGCAACTATGCGAAAAGTACTGGCATGAATCCCACCTATGCTATTCCTATCAAGCCTACTCCTCTCCATCGCCCCAAGGCCAAGAAGCTCAAGCTCGACGCGGATGCAAGCCAAGATACTCCCCTGCCACCTCCGACGCCGATCGCTACAATAGAGGCAATCGGTGCTTCACTCAGCATCGCTTCGGACAAGTTATCGGTGGAGAAGCTTATGGCTCCTCCTCAACAAGCTCCACAAGACGAGGGTTCTCATGATGAGTGAACTGCAGAGTTATTTGCTGGGACCAAGGCAACATCTGGTCGCTTGTTCTTTTGGTTTTATTTTGTCTTGTTTCCATGTCGCTCTGAACTTGTCTGAAGTGGATGTATGTAACTCTGCGGGAGTTATAGTTGAACTGTTAAGCAGCTCAGTTGGACTTTATCAACTTATGCTAGTTATTTATGGAGACTACATCGTTTCGTAATTGGAATGTGCTGTGTTGGAATGTGCGTGGTTTGAATTCGGATGCTCGCCAGTGTGATATTAGAGCTAAGATCAAGGAGAGTCACTGCTCCATAATTTTTTACAAGAAACTAAGTGTGAGCAGTTTGACATTAGGAAGATTCGGTCTTTCTGCCCTAGGCGTTTTGATCGGTTTTCCTTTTCTCCATCTGTGGGTGCCTCTGGTGGAATTTTGGTCATTTGGAATTCTTCTGTCTTTCAGGGGCAGTTAGTGGAGATCCAGCGCTTCAGTGTTGTTGTTTCTTTTAAGTCTGTTCATAATTTAGAACAATGGACTTTGGTGTCTGTCTATGGGCCATGTGAGGGTCAACCTAGAGATGATTTTGTGAGTTGGTTCACTAGTAGAAAAAGGGTCAAACGTGAAGCACATTAGTGCTGGTTTGAATTTGAGCCGGCACTAATGTGTGCATTAGTGCCGGTTCCAACGGCTAGCCGACCGCTCTCATTAGTACCGATTCGTGGCGAACCTTTAGCACCGGTTCATGCCACGAACCGGTACTAAAGTGAGTGGTGGCAGGATGTTGTCAGTCCGGGGCCCCTCCAACACCTTTAGTACCGGGTCGTATCACGAACCGGTACTAAATTTCGTCCTACATAGACCCTTCGTCCACCCGAGCTCGCTCTATTCTTCCCCTTTCCCCTCTCCTCTCTGTTCTTTTCCCTCTTCCTCTCAAGCTCATCACACATTTTGCCCAAAATTTGTCAAGATTTGAAGGCCCCCATCCATTCAAATGATCACAAAGGTTAGCAACTTTGTCCTTTCATCTCTCATTGCTAGATTAGCTCGTGCAATGCTTTATATAGTGATTGATTTTTGAGTTTAGTAATTTGGGAGGAATTATATATATGTGCTAGTATTTGATTTATATGCAATTTGAGGTCAAAAATAACACTTAGTTTGCATATGTAGGTGTGGTTTACTTAGTACCTTCTAAATCTCCGTCGTAACCACCGTCAATTGCTCGCAACGTCCCGTCGCCGGCACCACCTTGTGGTGAGCCTCTTGTTCATGAAGTTTTATATAAAAAATTGATGTTTGTGTGATTTGGATATATAGTTACTCGTATAATTATCTTACCCATACGTTGTTTGTTATACATAGTGCCATGGTTTTGATATCCGTCCCCGTCGGCCATCGTCCGGGTTATGATTCGGATGTGGTATATTCTCTTTTAAAACTATTCATTGCATTTTGTATTTATGACAAATTATGCCCATCAAGTTGACATAGATATTTGTATGTAGGAGGTAGTTGAACCGGAA
This sequence comes from Triticum dicoccoides, assembly GCF_002162155.2. Lineage (NCBI taxonomy): Eukaryota > Viridiplantae > Streptophyta > Magnoliopsida > Poales > Poaceae > Triticum > Triticum dicoccoides. The sequence continues at coordinate 69,248,331 of NC_041386.1, forward strand.
ATTCCAACCGACCCTATTGTCGAGAGGTTAAATTTAGTTGAAAGAGAAAACGAGGATTTGAAGGAAAAATTGAAAAGAATTGAGGGGGAGAAGATGGAATTGGAGTTGCATGTTGCCGAAGTCGTCGATGATCACAAGATTAAGATGGAGAAAATGCGCTTGAAGATTAGAAAGATTAGAAAATATGCCATTCATAGTGAGGCTTGGTATCATTATGCTGTTGGATCAATTGTTACCTTAGTTGCGATCTTGATCACATTTGTTATTGCATTTAAATCCTTTAGCTAGAGTTATTTGTTTGTTGCATTTAAGTGTTGTATGATCTTTATGTATGAACTTTATGTATTGTATTAATTTGGTGTTTTCGGTGCTGTGTATTGAAGATGAGCCGGCAATGGATGTACGATGACCGATGCTCTCCTGAGTTCATTAATGGTGTGCGTACTTTTCTACTTGCGGCTGAGGCAAACAAGCGGGCGGATGGTTTTATGCCTTGTCCATGTGCTGGCTGTAAGAATGGTCACAATTACTGAACGTCAAGAACCATTCACGTCCACCTGTTTGAGTCCGGTTTAATGCCCCACTATAACGTTTGGACCAAGCATGGAGAAAGAGGGGTTATGATGGAAGACAATGAAGAAGAAGAGGACGACGACAGCTATCCTGGCCATGGGTTCCCTGAATATGATGATACAACAATGAGGGAAGAAGCTGAGCCGGTAATGCGGGAAGAAGTTGAGCCGGCAATGCGGGAAGAAGCTGAAGAAGAGGCATCGGATGAGCCCATTGATGATCTAGGTCGGGCCATTGCCGATGCAAAGAGAAACTGCGCAAGTGATTTGGAGAAGAAGAAGTTGCAGCGCATGTTAGAGGATCACAAAAAATTGTTGTACCCGAATTGCGTAGGTGACAAGAAAAAGCTGGGCACCACACTGGAATTGCTACAATGGAAGGCAGAGAATGGTGTATCTGACAAGGGATTTGGAAAGTTGCTGGTAATGATAAAGAATACGCTTCCAAAGGACAACGAATTGCCCGAGAGTACGTACGACGCAAAGAAGGTTGTCTGCCCTCTAGGGTTAGAGGTGCAGAAGATACATGCATGCCCTAATGATTGCATCCTCTACCGCGGTGAGTACGAGGATTTGAACGCTTGCCCAGTATGCGGTGCATTGCGCTATAAGATCAGCCGCAATGACCCTGGTGATGTCGAGGGCGAGCGCCCCAGGAAGAAGATTCCTGCCAAGGTGATGTGGTATGCTCCTATAATACCACGGCTGAAACGTTTGTTCCAAAACAAAGAGCATGCCAAGGCGATGCGATGGCACAGAGAAGACCATAAGAAAGACAGAAAGTTGAGAGTACCCGCTGACGGGTCACAGTGGAGAAAAATCGAAATAAAGTATGGGAAGGAGTTTGCAGATGATGCAAGGAACGTATGGTTTGGTCTAAGAGCAGATGGCATTAATCCTTTTGGGGAGCAGAGCAGCAACCATAGCACCTGGCCTATGACTCTATGTTTGTATAACCTTCCTCCTTGGTTGTGCATGAAGCGGAAGTTCATTATGATGCCAGTGCTCATCCAAGGCCCTAAGCAACCCAGCAACGACATTGATGTGTACCTAAGGCCATTAGTTGAAGAACTCTTACAACTGTGGAATGGAACAGGTGTTCGTGCGTGGGATGAGCACATGGGGGAAGAATTTGACCTAAAGGCGTTGCTGTTCGTGACCATCAATGATTGGCCTGCTCTCAGTAACCTTTCAGGACAAACAAACAAGGGATACCGCACATGCACGCACTGTTTGGACGATACCGACAGTATATATTTGGCTAATTGTAAGAAGAATGTGTACCTGGGACATCGTCGATTTCTTCCGAGCAGGCATCCCATAAGAAAGAAAGGCAAGCATTTCAAAGGTGAGGCAGATCACTGGACGAAGCCTCGCCACCCTACTGGCGCTGATGTACATGATATGGTCAAGGATTTGAAGGTGGTCTTTGGAATGGGTCCTAGTGGACAACCTGTTCCGAATGACGCTGATGGACACGCACCCATGTGGAAGAAGAAATCTATATTTTGGGACCTGCCCTATTGGAAAGACCTAGAGGTCCGCTCTGCAATCGGCGTGATGCACGTGATGAAGTATCTTTGTGTGACCCTGCTTGGCTTCTTGGGCGTGTATGGGAAGACAAAAGATACACCTGAGGCACGGGAGGACCAGCAACGTATGCACGGAAAAGACGGCATACATCAGGGTCATGCAAGCTACGCTCTTACCAAAGAAGAGAAGGAAATCTTCTTTGAATGCCTGCTCAGTATTAAGGTACTGTCTGGCTTCTCGTCGAATATAAAGGGAATAATAAACATGGCAGAGAAAAAGTTCCAGAACCTAAAGTCTCATGACTGCCACGTGATTATGACGCAACTGCTTCTGGTTGCATTGAGGGGGCTTCTATCGGAAAACGTTCGATTAGCCATTGTGAAGCTATGTGCATTCCTCAATGCAATCTCTCAGAAGGTAATCGATCCAGAAATCATACGAAGGTTAGAGAATGATTTGGTGCAATGTCTTGTCAGTTTCGAGTTGGTGTTCCCACCATCCTTCTTCAACATCATGACGCACGTCCTAGTTCACCTATGTGAAGAGATTAACGTTTTGGGTCCTGTATTTCTACACAATATGTTCCCCTTTGAGAGGTTCATGGGAGTCTTAAAGAAATATGTTCATAACTGTGCTAGGCCAGAAGGAAGCATCTCCAAGGGCCATGAAAATGAGGAGGTCATTGAGTTTTGTATTGACTTTATTCCTGACCTTAAGCCGATTGGTGTTCCTGAATCGCGGCATAAGGGCAGACTGGATGGAAAAGGCACGGTAGGAGGGGAACCAATAATATGTATGGACAGACATTCTCTCACTGAAGCACACTACACAGTTCTACAGAATTCCGCCTTGGTGGCTCCGTATATGGATGAACACAAGAATTTGCTACGCTCCAAACACCCGGAGTGGTCTAATGACTGGATTACACGTGAACAAACCAGGAGTTTCGCCAGCTGGTTGCAGACACGTACCATGCATGACGCCTCTATTGAAGATGACCTGTACTTGCTGTCCCAGTTACCATCTTCGAATATAATGACTTCCAAAGGGTACGAGATAAATGGTAATACATTTTACACGATCACCCAAGATAAGAAGAGCACCAACCAAAATAGTGGTGTCCGCTTTGATGCAGAAACCAAGACGGGAAAGGAAACATATTATGGTTATATACAGGACATATGGGAACTTGACTATCGACGTGGTTTGAAGGTCCCTTTGTTTCGGTGAAAATGGGTCAATATGACACGAGGCGGGGTAACGGAAGACCCGCAATACGGAATGACAACAGTGGATCTCAACAATCTTGCGTATGTAGACGAACCATTCATCCTAGCCAATGATGTGGCACAGGTTTTCTATGTGAAGGACATGTCTACCAAGCCGAGAAAAAGAAAAGATAAGGAAGCGAATGCATCGTACGATGAGCCAAAGCGGCACATAGTTCTTTCTGGGAAGAGAAACATCGTGGGAGTGGATGACAAGACAGACATGTCAGGAGGTTATGAAAAGTTTGATGAAACCATTCATAGTGAATAGTGACCCGAGCATCCAGTTAAATGATGAAGATTTTCCATGGCTACGGCGCAAACGGACACACGTGAAGAAAAAGTTTCACACCCAAAGATCTGGGATGTGATCGGCTTCACTATCATCACTTTCTTCTGTGTATCACACCCAGGAGGGAATCTCTGTAATAGTTAGGGTAGCTAGTTATGTGTTTTGGCATTTGAAACGCGAAGAAATTTTATGTGCAAGCAAATTCTTTCATGCATTTACTGATTTTTTCAGCTAAATGACCCTGAAATTGAAAAGCATTACAAATGAAATCAGAAAAGGTTGAAAGTTGGCATGGTATCATAATTTCACCCACATAGCATGTGCAAAAAAGTAGAGAGGGTTACCGCAAAAACTGGATGCACTTCGTGTACAAAATGGACAATCTCTTTCGAAGTATGAGGGTTTCGGACGAAAACTCATCCGTTACAAAGGCATTTCATTTTTCAAATAACCTAAGCATTACCAAATTGAATATAATGATAAAACACACTAATATTGAACATAAGAAAAAGAATCACTGAAAAATCTATTTTCAAAGTTAAGTTATTCACAAACTAGTGATTCATACAAATTTCAAATAATTCAAAATTTAAACTATTCAAATTTGTAAACTACCGGTACTGACAGAAAGTTTGTAATTTTTTGTACCTAAAGCAAAAAATATTCACAAAGAAACTCTAAATACAGCAAAAAACAACTCAAAAATAAATAAAATAGAAATAAATAAAGCAAAAAAATAAGAAAAAAAGCCCACCTACTGGGCCACAGCGGCCTGCATACGACTAGAAACCCAAATTCTAGTTGGGCTAGGATGCAGGCCCACTAGCCCAGTAGGCCCAACAGGGCATCACAGCAGAGGTAGGCCCAGAAGGCCTGCTTAAGAGAGGAGCTCGAGACAGCAGCGACGGCGGGGCTTATAAGCAGGTGTGAGTGCCCCTCGGCTAGCGAGGTGGGACTAAACTTTTACGCCCCTCGCCTGGCAGCGCACACCCTTTAGTACCGGGTCGTGGCTCCAACCGGTACTAAAGGGGGGCCTTTAGTACCGGTTGGCGCCAAGACCCGGTACTAAAGGGCGTGCGCTTCCCACTGCTTCGCCTGGCCAAAACAGACCTTTAGTACCGGTTGGTGGCTCCAGCCGGTACTAAAGGTGGGTTCTATATAAGAAAACACTTCAAAAAAATTGTCAGTTTCTCATCTCTCCCTGCTTCTTTCTCCTCTGCCCCGTCGCCGCCGCCCCTCGTCGTCGCCCCCATCGCCATTCGTCACCGTCGCCGTCGCCGTCCATCGCCGTCGACGTCCCCGTCCCCGTCCCCGTCGTCCCCGTCGCCGCGCCGTGCCCCGTCGCCGCGCCCTGCCCCGTCGTCCCCGCCCGGCCCGTCCCCGTCCCCGTCGTCGCCGCCCATCCCCTTCACCGTCTCCGTCGCCGTCGCCGCCCACCGTCGTTGCGCCTCGCCGGTGAGCTCCTGCCCCGGCCGCCAACCACACACACACACACACATTGTTATAGAATTGTTAGCAATCTTTCTGTTTTTAGTTATAGAATTATTAGAAATGTTAGTTTTAGTTATAAAATGTTAGTTATATAGAAATGTTAGTTATATAGAAATATTAGAAATGTTAGTTATATAGAAATGTTAGATATATTAGAAATGTTAGTTATATAGAAATGTCAGTTATATAGAAATGTTTTTTAGTTATAGAAATATTAGAAATGTTAGTTTTACTTATAGAAATATTAGAAATGTTAGTTTTAGTTATAAAATTTAGAATTTGCATATATGAAATCACAATCCATCATTTAAAAAATGTTACTTTACTTTTGCGGCTTATAGTATTTGTTGTCGACGATGCCCGGCCCGCATCCTCGCCGTCGACCCGTTCGCGACGACATCCTGCTTCAGAGGACCCATGTCCGGGACTGGGCTTCGCCGAGCTGGCACTGGGAGGTGCTACCTTCAGAGGCGCGACGCTTGGTGAGGAACCCAGCCCCGGGTCTCGTCGTCGACCCTCATCTCCTTTGGTGGCATTCGCGTGGGCCACTTTCGGTGCGGAGGGAGCCGGCCCCGCCGGAGGTGGTACGTCACCGTGTCAGGGAGGAGGACGAGCACGTCCATCGCTATATGGCTGCTATGGACGTCAGGTTCACCAATACCTGGCAGGTTCTTTGGGGAGATCACCCGAGCTATGATCGAGTGATGGTTCCTTCACTTTGGTTGTCCACCGCCTAGATTACTCTCTAGTATTCAATATTTATTAGCTAGCTAGCTAGCTAGTGATGTATTCGATATATAATATTCGAGATGATTTATTCGAGATTATATATATTATTCAAGATGATGTATTCGAGATTATGTCTATTATTCGAGACGACGTATTCGAGATTATATTCGATGATGCTTATTATGTACTATGATTGATTCAGTTTTTCCTTATTAATTGATTGCATCCATGCATTGTAATTTGAATATATTTCTTTTGGATTAGTTAAAGAAAACCTATGGCGGACAATACTGGCAGAGAGGGAGAAGAGGCCCTGTTCAATATCATACGCAATCCTTGCGGGCCAAATGATGATCAGAATGAAGAAGATTATGACGGCTCTGTCGGCGTTCTGGGAACGGGGGTCCCTAGACTTGCCTGCCTGCAGCCTGCGGCGTGGCTCAAGGGGGGGCCCAGCACGGCCCATCTTCATCAACACAGACCCAAGACCCTCGCGAGGGGCCAAGCCTCGCGGGGCGGACGACGCGGAGCTTCCTCAGGCACGGCCTCATTAGGCTGGCTCGCGAGGAGGCGGAGAGATCAAGGTGGGGTACCTCACGAGGTGCCCGTGATGCAAGCCATGACGACCAAGGGCGCCAGGCGGGTGCCAGCCCGTGCAGTGTCCTCCTTTCCTCTTTGGTGCAAAGGTGGCAAGCGCAGCCGCGGAGTACCAAGGCATCAGGCAAAGGTTGCCATTTCGGTGCAACGAGACCAGGACTAGGAAGACTGCAAGATGGAGGTCATCGTGGAGCCCAAGACGGCGTCACCACCAGAGCTTTGTGCAAGCGAAGACTACTTTTGTCAGGGTAGCGAGTACTAGCTGTCCCCCTTCAAATTAGCCCGCCATTGTTGGCTCCCTTCCCGCTCGATATTTGGGAAGAGGACCAAGGCCTCTATAAATAGGACCAGCCACCCACAGAAGAGAGGGGTTCGGAGGGGTTAAGAGGAGAGGTTCGATAGGAGGTTGAATCAGAGAAAGACAATCAGAGAGAGAGAGAAGGGTGGTTGAACTCATCCCAGCAGTTCATCGCCCCAGCCAAGAACAGACCCTCGCGAGGCTGTTCTTCCTTGTATCATTCATCATCATCAGCCCAAGAGGCAATCCACCATGCCACACACTGGAGTAGGGTATTACACCACAACGGTGGCCCGAACTAGTATAAACCCTATGTCTCTTGTGTTGTTCTTTCCATAGCTTAGATCTTAGCGAGGCGGAGGGGTGCAGGTAGGTAGGAAGCGAGATCTCCGCGCGCACCCCAGTGTTCGAACCTCAAGGGTCTGCCGGAACCCGAAATCCGACATTTGGCGCGCCAGGTAGGGGTGCGCCAGAATTCGTCTTCCACCACCCCGTTCTCCTCCGGCCATCGCACCCATGTCTGACGCTCGTCGGGCCCGCGCCGAGCGCCGGGCCGCTCTCGCTTCCCGCGTCGCCCAGACGGCTCCTGTCGGCGGGCGTCCTCACCGTTCCCCGTCACCTACCGTCAACGCCGCCACCAGCCCGGCGGGGGACGAGCAGCAAGCATCGTCTCAGCATCCGTCCGTGCGGCAAGACGGCCGCACCGCAACTCCCTCGCTCCCCCGGCTGGTTCTTCGTCCCGCGCGCTCCGCGCACCCATGGAGGCTCGAGCTGTGCTCATCGTGGCGAACAAGCTCCTGCGCTACCGCCCCGTCGACGACGTCTACGAAGAATGGCTCGACCGCGTCGCCGAGCTCGTCCGCGCCGCAGGGGGCTCTCCTGCACCGTCCGTTCCGCTGCACCGCACCCCGCCCCACGCGGGCGACGAAGCTCCGGCGGCGCCCCGGCCGCCTCCTCCTCAAGAAGGCGCCATGACTCCAAGGCGCGTGGCCCCTGGGCGGAACCCGCTCCGTCAGGTGCCAGCACAGCAAGAGCAGAGCTGCCAGGAAGGCCCTCGCCCGCAAGAAGCTGCCCGGGTGCTCCCTGCTCCAGCACGTCGCGACCATGCTCCTGCTCCCGCACGTCAAGACCCAACTGCAGCGCATGGGGACATGCAAGACCAAGCTCTCCGTCACCCAAGACCTCCCGTGGCCACAGCAGGCTGTCGTGCCTTCACCGCCGAGCTACGCAGTGTTGCGTGGCCCGGCAAGTTCAAGATAGACCTGCCTCCTCGCTACGACGGCACGGCTGACCCTGCGGAGTTCCTCCAGCTCTACGAGCTGGGCATCGAAGCTGCCAACGGAGACGAGAAGGTCATGGCAAACTGGTTTCCCATGGCGCTCAAGGACGGGGCACGCACCTGGCTCCTGAACCTGGCTCCAGGCACGATCTCCTCCTGGGACGAGATGCGCACCCGCTTCATCGCCAACTTCCAAGGTACTCGCGACCGGCCACTCACCGTGAGCGACATGCGCCGCATCAAGCAACAACCCGGGGAGACCCTGCAGAAGTACATCCAGCGCTTTAACAACGCACGCCTCAAGAGTCCCAGGGTGACTGAAGAGGCCATCATCTCAGCTTTCTCCGACGGCGTGCGCGATGTCAAGATGAAGGAGGAGCTGGCGATGCATGAAGACCTGTGCACTTCTTTGGAGTTGTTCAACTTGGCAACCAAGTGCGCCTGGGCTGAGGAAGGGCGTCTCTCCCTCCTCGAGCTGCCTGCCGCGGACCCAGAAGAGAAGAAGCCCAAGGCCAAGGATGTGAAGCGCAAGGGGGCTGCCGTGCTCACGGCAGAACCAGACACCAAGCGGGGCAGAGATCAGCCCAAGCCTTCCAAGGGCAGCCGGTACTGCGTGTACCACGACCTCCACACCCACAACACCAACGAATGTCAAGAGCTTTGAGCCGTGCGAGAAGGAAGGATCGGCCGTCACCCCGACCGCGGTGACCGGGGCTACGGTTGAGGAGGAGGAAGGAACGCAGGACGTTGGGAAGACCATGGCCCGCGCCAAGGGTGGCGCGATCAACCTCACGAGGATCGCTGGCAGGACCCGCCTCGCGAGGGACACTGGAGGGGTCGGCCTCGCGAGGATCGCCCGCAAGGCAACGCAGGCCTCCCCCCGCTGCCGCCGCAACCAAGGAGAAATGAGGACCGCCACCAGGACGAGGAGGCTGGGGGCTTCCAGGAGCCGCGCGCGATCGCCTGCATCCTGGGCGGGGCTCAAGCCCCAGCCTCTCAATGCATCTTCAAGCAGTTCGCCCGCGAAGTGAATGCAGTCCTCCCCAAGCTCAAAGCCACGTGCCCACTTAGGTGGTCGGCGTGCGCCATCACGTTCAGCTCAAGTGTGCGGCTACAGCCGGAGTCCTCCTGATGCTCTGTTCCCCAATCATCAGCAACATGGTGGTCACCAGGACCCTCATCGATGGCGGGGCAGGGCTCAACGTCCTGTCCGTGGAAACATTCAACAATCTCCAAGTGCCCTACAGCCAGCTTCAGCCAACCAAGCCTTTCTCCGGAGTCACCGACGGCTCCACGGTCCCGATCGGGCAGGTCTACCTCCCTGTCACCTTCGGGGCACGCGACAACTACTGCACCGAGCTCATCGACTTCGACGTCACTCACATTCGCCTGCCGTACAATGCCATCCTCGGGTACCCAGCGCTGGCCAAGTTCATGGCCATAACTCACCACGGCTACAACGTCCTCAAGATGCCAGGAAGTGGCGGAGTCATCACGGTGCCCTGTGAAGAGAAGGATGCGGTGTGTTCCCTGGAACGAGCCTTTCAGGCCGCGTCACTAGAAGACCCGGATCGCGGAAGCAGGAGGCTTCCCGAGACCGCCCCCAAGAAGAAGAAGACATCATCCGGCCCGGCTCCTCAGGAGGCAGGCCCCTCTGGGCCCATGCCTGCCCAGGGGAAACCTCCTTCCATCGCATAGGAAAGCACGCCCGGCGCCCTCCTTAGGCAGGGCTCGGGGGCTCTCCCCTGGAGGGCCACCGACCTGGCTAGGGTCACGAGGGAGGCGCTTGGGCACCACATGGAGGCGTGTTTCGAAGCACGTTTCCCTCAAGAAGGAGTAAGGCAAGGAGAGCCAGACCCTCAGGACTTCATCAGCAAGGCCATTCAGGAGCTACAGGAGTCAAGAGTCATGAAAGGCGGCCGCCGTCTACTAGCAGTGGCTCCCCATCCAGACGAGGATGGTGGGCTGCGCGTCTGCATCGACATACCAGGGCTCAACCGAGTCGCCTCTCTGGAGCGCCTCTGGCCCTCGTGAGTGGGGCGCTGTGGAGGTCCACCCCACATATATGTTCGCATGCCTTACAGCTTGTGGAACGCGGCTGCCACGTACCAGCGCCTCATGAGGGGCATCATGGAGGCACAAGAGGCCAGGCGTTCCGCAGCCCTGGCGGAGATGGAGATGGTCCGCAGGGAGCCGCCAGCACCTCCGGAGCCTCCCGAGGCCCCCGGTACTGGGGGCTCGTGAGGATCGGCTTCCGCAGCCCACCGAGTCTGCTACACAAACACCCCTTCATCCTCAACGTCATCAGGTGACATCTTTCAAGTTTCACTTCCAGCTAGGAGCGCCCTCCAGGGCTGCATTATTCCCAGGCCGCGTGGGTCCGTCCCTGCGGCATGTATCCCTTTTATTTCATGTTGCTAGCTTACCTTATTGGGGGCGCCCCTCGGGCTGCATGATCCCCAAGTCGCTCGGGCCTGACCCAGTGATGTCCGCGTCCCCAGCATCTATTTGAACGAATCCACTCCTTCATGGCTAATGTGTTTTACCTAGTTGCCTGCTCAGCTGACGCCAACTAATGGAGCTGCTCCCAAACGGCACGACGCTTGCGCATGGGTCCGTCCCTGCAACACCGACAAACCTGAATGGCTGAGCTCTGGCCGTGGCAGGCCCGCATAGCGTCAGCTCGTCAAGCCTTCAGTGCCTCATTACCCCTCGGAAGCAACCAACGGCTGACTGTCGATTGTCATGGCAACCCCTTGTTTTCTTTTCTATGATGGGTCTAGAGGATCTCTTAAAGGAGCTGCGTCAGGCGAGGCCCTTGCGGTGTCTCCTCCACTCTCGTCCGCGTGAACCGCTTGCACGTTAAAGGGGGGTTGCCTGAGCATCGCGACTCAGGGCTCCTACTGGCTCTCCAGCCCTCACCCTCTGGCCTTGTCCACGGCATCGCGACCTGGCATACCAGCGACGGCTGAGACTCGCTCGAGGGCCGGGATCCGAGGACGTAGAGCAGAAAGGGGAACAAAGGCGAGAGGGGAGAGACACCGGAGGACCTCACCGAGCACCCTCGCGCCTGCCGATGCACGGACCCGGCGACACGCCAGAGAGCGGCCCCTGATTCTCGAGATAAGTCATCACTCGGAAGCGCCAGCTACCGTGGCACCATCCCCGCACCTAATGCTATCCCGTGTTAGCGACGCCGCTCTCCTTTCTCACCAAACGACGACTGCTTGGGCGCCAAAGGGGACCTCCTGAGCATCCCGACTCAGGGGCTTTTATCGGACTCCGGGTCACTCACCTCCTGGCCTTGACCACGGCATCGCGACCTGGCATACCAGCGACGGCTGAAGCCGCCTTGGGACTGGGACCTGTCGGCGCAGAGCACCAAGCCCTTGTCAGGTTCGAAAGGGAGGACTGAGCTAAGACGGGATGAGCAACTCGCACAATTCTATGACAAGGGTTATATTAACAAAACAGGATCACGGGCACCTTACAAGCCCCCATGGGACGCGTTTTTGATTCCTCGCAGGGAACAGATCCTAAAGGGACACTAACTACGCGTGCCCTAGTAGAAGACGCCATCATGAACAGTGGGCCGTCAAGCACCGGTGCCAACCCCATCCAGATCAGAGTCGGCGGCGGCCTGACGAGCCTGCCTTGCTCCAGGAGCGGAGCCGGCTCGGGGGCTCGTAGCTGTCGTCGCTCGTCTCCGGAGTCGCAAAGAGCTCGCTAGAGTCGCTGGAACCTCCAACGCCTCCTCCGCCTGAGGAGCCGCCAAGGGAGCGGTCGGCGGGCCCAGTCCTCGCCGCAGCAGGGCCCCGGCCACCTCTCCCGGGGCAGCATTCCAGCCAGTGCCCGCTCGCATCGAAGACCTTGAAGAGCATCACCGAAGCACCGTCGTAATCCAAGTGGATCGCAAAGACGCCCCTTGTCCTGCAAACCCGGGAGATCTCTCTCTAGCCCCGAGTCATGAAGACCTCGCTCGGGGCAACGACCGCGACCTCTGCCTCGGTCGCGAGGGTGCTGCAGCCGGCGTGCTACAGCCAGAGCTTCAGGGGCTCCCCCTGCGGGATGATGGAGGCAAAGAAGGGAGGAAGGTGAATCCAAGACTGAAGAGGAATGGCGACGTGGAGCACGAACTCTCGGGAGGAGCCCTCGGTGTGGACCCCAGGGGGGACGACCCACACCTTCATGACCCGTCGGCACCAACGACGGCGCCGCCCGTGGTGGTCAGCATCAGCTTCTTCAGGGCCCTTGACGTGGGCGTACAATGGAAGCGGGAACCCCCGGCGGTGCCCGCTCGCACGAAGGCCTCGACACCACCTGAAGGGCCCCCTCGTCCGGGCCACGGGGGACGAGCCGTTTCTTCGGCGGGAGTGGGTCTGGTTCCTCTCGGGGAGCCTTTCCCTTCTCTACCATCGAGAACCGGTGGATCGGAGCCATCGCAGCAAGACGGAGCAAGGATCGGGAAGAAGGAGAAGCAAGAAGGGATGGACTGGAAGGGCGCGCGCCGTTCCATACTTATAGCCAGCGAAGGCCAACCGCCGACCTCCATGATCGCAGGTAATCATGACCCGCTTTGCATGCAGGGACTTGTCCAATCCGCGCAGTTGCCGAGGCGCCATGGGGAAGTGGAGACGCCCACGTCCAGTCAACCGCCACGCAGCGCCTAAGGCCGCAGGCTGTTAGGGCCCCCGGCGCTTCGCTCTTGCCCTTCCGCCTCCCTGCACGGCCAAGTCCGGGCGTGCCTTGGGCCGGGGACTACTGTCGGTGTTCTGGGAACGGGGGTCCCCAGACTTGCCTGCCTGCGGCCTGCGGCGTGGCTCAAGGGGGGGCCCAGCATGGCTCATCTTCATCAACACAGACCCAAGACCCTCGCGAGGGGCCAAGCCTCGCGGGGCGGGCGACACGGAGCTTCCTCAGGCACGGCCTCATCAGGCTGGCTCGCGAGGAGGCGGAGAGATCAAGGCGGGGTACCTCACGAGGTGCCCGTGACGCAAGCCATGACGACCAAGGGCGCCAGGCGGGTGCCAGCCCGTGCAGTGTCCTCCTTTCCTCTTTGGTGCAAAGGGGGCAAGCGCAGCCGCAGAGTACGGAGGCATCAGGCAAAGGTTGCCATTTCGGTGCAACGAGACCAGGACCAGGAAGACTGCAAGATGGAGGTCATTGTGGAGCCCAAGACAGCGTGACCACCAGAGCTTTGTGCAGGCGAAGACTACTTTTGTCAGGGTAGCGAGTACTAGCTGTCCCCCTTCAAATTAGCCCGCCATTGTTGGCTCCCTTCCCGCTCGATATTTGGGAAGAGGACCAGGGCCTCTATAAATAGGACCAGCCACCCACAGAAGAGAGGGGTTCGGAGGGGTTAAGAGGAGAGGTTCGATAGGAGGTTGAATCGGAGAAAGACAATCAGAGAGAGAGAGAGAAGGGTGGCTGAACTCCTCCCAGCAGTTCATCGCCCCAGCCAAGAACAGACCCTCGCGAGGCTGTTCTCCTTGTATCATTCATCATCATCAGCCTAAGAGGCAATCCACCACGCACACACTGGAGTAGGGTATTACACCACAACGGTGGCCCGAACCAGTATAAACCCTGTGTCTCTTGTGTTGTTCTTTCCATAGCTTAGATCCTAGCGAGGCGGAGGGGTGCAGGTAGGTAGGAAGCAAGATCTTCACGCGCACCCTAGTGTTCGAACCTCAAGGGTCTGCCGGAACCCGAAATCCGACAGGCTCCGAATATCTAAACAACACCGGGGAGGGTGATACGATATTCGATCACGACGACCGAATTGATGAAGTCATGAACTATGAACATGACGAAGAAAATGTTGATCTTGAAACAACAAAGACCGGCGAGGTATATATATTTATATAAGCAGGCATCTGGTGATCATCACATGTTTTAAATGACTTGAAGATATATTAATGAATCGATCTTTCTTATTTCAGCCATTCGGATCGAGCAAATCTTCAGGCAACAGGAAACGAGGCCCGGACAAAAAGTTGAAGGAGGGCGTAAAGTATAATATCGAGGCCATCAAACCTAATGGTGAACCATTAGCGCCTAAGAAGATTGCGGACAAGTTCATTCGTCAGTGCGGAGTTCTTGTGAAGGACCAACTCCCGATCTCCCTTCAAGAATGGAGAGAGCCAGCAAAGCCACGTCCAGGAGTTACTTTTGTCGACGACAGACAAAAACTTTTGCTTTGGGAAACGCTCATGAAACATTTCACCCTACCAGATCATTTCACAGATGTAGATGTGAAGAAAGTCAAGGACGCTGCTCTTAGGAAGATGGCGGTTGCATTCAAGAACCACAAGATTCGTGAATGGGCCAAGTACATCAAGGGAGGAAGGAAGACTCCAGTATTCGAAGGAACACTAGAGAAGCAAAGTGCTCATTGGGACGATTTCGTGAAATTTAAGGATTCAGAATTATCTAAGGAACGGTCGAGAATAAACAAGGCCAATGCCGCAAAAAAGGATAAGTTCCATAAGCTGGGGCCAGGTGGCTATGCGGTGGGAATGCCTAAGTGGGATAAGTCTGAGAAAGAGATGCTGGATGCAGGTGTCACTCCATAAACATTGAGCTGGCCCCCCAGGTGCAGGACTTGGTTCTATGCACATGGGGGGAGTTGGACCCGAAGACAGGCAAAGTTTCCACTACAAGGATACCCCCTATAAAGCAACACATATTCTCCATCGTTTTAACTATTTGTTGCAAAATTAACAGTAGATACACATATAAGCGGTGTAGCATATGCGTTGCAGGCTTGCGGCTCATGACCCTGTCGTGGTGCAACATATCTTATTTGTTGCTATGTATTGGTTGCAAATTATATCTATTATAAGACTACAAATGTACAAATTTTAAAATAAAAAAATAATTCAGCACAAAAAGAAATTGAGTAGACACGTTGTTACCCATTGTGTGGCGCGAAAAACTTTTTTTTACGGATATGTGGCGCGAAAATCTGTTTAACCGTCCAAGCAAAACCAAATCGTGCGAAGTCCACCACTTTTATTGTCTGATCCAGATTGATATTCGCCTTCAAGTCCGGATCGATCTAGGTCTTGTACAACACAAATCAATCATCCAATCTCCTCCCGCTGAGAGGAAAGGCTGGAAGGTGGACGGACAGGGGGCGGCGGGAAGGCGACGACGGACAAGGGAGCGCCGGCTTTGTGGGCAGCGAAGAATTTAGAAGCGGCAAGGCCGCGGTAGGAAAGCTGCAAGTCGTCTGCTATCGTCCCCTGCTCCTCTGGCTGCCCATCCAGCCTGCCCTCCGGCGGCACGCCGCTCCTCCGGCCGCCCTTCTTCTCCCTCACCATGTACGGGCGAGACTGGCCTCCGAGGTAACCCTCCCTCCCTTCCTCCTTTCCGTCTCCTCTCATCCACTGACCTTATTCGTGGCCACCTCGGGACATGGCTGTGGGATGTGATTTGGTAGATAATGAAGGGGATGGACTGTCAGATAGGAGAGATGGATCCATTCCCCTGTTTTTGCGATCAAATCATATGAGAGAGAGGAGCTTCAGGCTTGTTTGCAATTTCAGAGATATACTGTACCACCTGGGCTGTGTTTAGTTGTTTGGGATTTGTTCCCCACAGGGAATTGATCACCGTGTGGTTTGAGTGAAACCTATGTCTGTCACTTTAATTCTTGTTGGGATTTATCCCCTATCCCTCCTAATCGCTGTCCACTTCATTGTTGTTCGGTTGGTCGGGGATTGAATAAAATCTGTACAGGAATACAGTTTAAATGTTGCACTAAGTAAACATTCATCAATGAATTCAGTTTGTATAGGGAATGCTTGAAATATTCAGGGAATGGAGTGTAAGCATTGCATTGAGTAAACATTCATCTCTGAATTCAGTTTTTACAGGGAATAGTTGATACAAATATTCAGGGAATATAGTGTAAGCAAGGTTAGATATTATAGTTGAAGTTTCAGAAATAGTAAAGAGTTTTGGGATTGTAAATATTCAAAGAAACAATTTTTTTATGTGAGTGCACCATGACCAACACATAATTGTATCTCACTCAACGGTGTGACCTTCCCCAGCTTGAGTCTATCCTTGTGTACCTGCAATCACAAACGTTAACGATTTTTTTGTAACATTTATTATCAGCTACAAGTCACTAAAAATGTGACATGGATTTGCACAAGGAAAAGGGTAAGTAATTCAGTCAATCATGATGACTAAAAAGTTGGTTGACCTAAGAAAAAGTCTATAAAGTCCTAGTACTCCTCCTCCCTTCTGTTTCTAAATGTGATCCCTTATTATCATATCCACTGCTAAACTAATAACATTTAAGTTGGAGTATATTTTTAGTATAGAGTCGATGTATATATGGGAGTAAGACAACACAAGTGAGCATACTCAGAATAAGGACGCTAATTTGCAACATAAATATGAACATGTATGTACAAGACTCTTCTAAGGTAATAACAGATTTGTGTCCAGGAATGGAGCACATCGATAATAAGAACAAGGCAAAGATTATATTCTTATAAAGCAAATGTACAAGAGTGTATACAGATCAAAGAATATTTTTGTGTATACTTGTATGGCATATGTTTAGAATATTTTTGCTTGTAATGAACGGTCAGATCAAAGAATTCAGGTTGTATGATATGCTTCTAGGTGTTTGGGACTAGCTGAACTTTGGCAGCTGCTGCCGGTGTTGTATCATGATGAAAATTCAATCGATCAACAATTGAATTGGACTATATGAACTTGCTAGCTACTGCCGTACAAGACATGACAGCTAGTTATACTATTTACTGCTTGTGATGTACTATGTGTTTACAGATTTTACCTAGCTATACTATGTGTTCACAAATTTACTATCATTCTGTGGTGTTGGATGTCAAGTTTACCATTGTTAGGAAATGGTGTACAATCTGGTGTATAAAGTTCGCTCATGAAACTTACTACTCTATTGCTTCTACATGCAGGTTCGATGGATAATGAAAAAGTCACCGATCTGAAATTGTGGAGCCTAGTTTACGTGACGAATTCATTAGTGTTATTTGCTATCTTTTGTTTTATGTCCATGTAATAACTCGGATAAGAAGATTTCTACGTGTGACTATCATAAAGTGTCAACACTTGATTCCAAATTGGTGTTGGTTGTTCTGTTTGCTACACATTCTCCGCCCCCTTCTTCGCTAAGGCACAAATTGTATCACTCCTTTACAAAAACTTTGAAATGTACCTGCTCATACTTTTTATACAAAAATTCCATCAGACAAGGACAGCCGCGCTATCTGATCCCCAGCGAAGTCCTCCGCCGCTGCTGTTCGACTCCTAGTCTTCCTCTCTGCTGCTCCTCTCCACGCTCTCATACTGCAGATCGCTGCTACTGCTCTTCTTCACCTCCTACATATGCTGCAATTTTGAACTGAAGACAATTGTCTTACAATTTATTTATTTTGAAAACTAAAAATTACTACGTTTTGGGAACTCATCATAAAATTTGAGAAAAATTTGATAATCATATTTATATATAAAGTATGAGCAGGTACATTTCAAAGTTTTTGTAAATACCCCCTTCGGTCCTTTTTACAGTGCATATAAAAATGGTCTCAAGTCGAACTTCATAATGTTTGACCATTTTATATGAAAAATATATCAAGATCTATAATACTAAAGTTATACAATATGAAGACTAAATTCATGACACATCTAATTGTATTAATTTTGTAATGTGAATGTTGTTATTTTTCTATAAAGTTGGTCAGACTTTATGAAATTTGAATTCAAACAAATATTATATGCGGAGTAAAAAGGACCGGAGGGAGTATCTTCTTCCATTGGCCCACAAATAGTTATGTGGTAGTCGGTTGTCCAACAGTATTTCCATCCATTCAAAACAAATTAGAATGAACCGGATGAATTTAACCAAACACGATGGAATTCACTAAAGTATGTATATAATTTACATAAAACGGATGACATTTATCCATTTAACTAAAAACTTAAAAAAACTAGGCTAACTTATAGCAGAGGTGTCCTTGTATGTGTGCCCGCCCAGAAAGGCCACACCGTTGTCGTTGGAGTAGTCCTTCCAGCAGCGGAAGGATGCCGGGGCACGACAACCCTTTCCGGCCGCGGCCTGGTGCTCGCGGAGGAGCCGCTCCGCTTCTCATGCACCACTCCTTACCGAGTGCCTCGCCGCCCTTTCCTCAGCTGACACGATGCCTACCTAATGGACTTGTCGTGTTGCACCACTCCTATCGTGCCGCCTGCCTCAGCCCTCTCCTATGCCGACATGATAGCCCACGATGAGGAATCGGCACCGCCGTGGCCACCGAGGTAGTGGAGGTGAACGCTCGTCTTTGCGATCACCGGTGGTGCATCCTCCTTGAAGGAATTGCCGCGTTGCACCACTGTTGTCGCGCCTCCTGCTTGGCTGCTTTCTCCTCATCTGACATGATGCCCCGCGACGAGGAGTCGGTGTTGCCTTGACCCCATGGTAGTGGAGGACATGGTTGTGTGCCTTCGCGATTGCCAGCGGCACCTCCTCCTTGACGGAATTGCAGCATTGCGCCACTCCTGCTGTGCTGCCTGCCTCACCTCCCTCTCCTCTGCTGGCACGATGGACCGCGATGAGGAGTCGACGCTGCCGCGACCACTGAGGTAGTGGAGGAGGTGATCATACACCTTTGCAATCGCCGTCGACACCTCCTCCTTGGCGAACTTGCTGTGTTGCGCCACTCCTACCACGCCGCCCACTTCAACGCCTTCTCCTCAGCCAACATGATGGCCCGTGACAAGAAGTCAGCCCCGCTGCAGCCACCGAGTTAGTGGAGGATATGGCTGCATGCCTTTGCGATCGCCGGCGACACCTCCTCCTTGATGGACTTGTCGCGGTGTGCCACTCCTACCACGCAGCCTGCCTCGTCGCCCTCTCCTTAGGAGACACGATGGACCGTGAAAAGGAGTTGGCCCCGCAATGGCCACCGAGGTAGTGGAGGATATGCTCGTGCGCCTTTGCGATCATCGACGACACCTCCTTCTTGACGGACTTATCGTGTTGCACCACTCCTACCGCATTGCCTGCCTCGCCTCCCTCTCCTCAGCCGACACGATGGCCCGCGATGAGGAGTTGGCGCCATTGCGGCCACTAAGGTAGTGGAGGAGGTGGCCGCTCGCCTTCGCGTTCGCAAGCGGCAACTCCTCCTTGATGGAATTGCCGCGATGTGCGACTGTTATTGTGCAGCCAGCCTCGCCGCCCTCACCTCAGCAAACACAATGGTTATGTGCCGGTAAAGGCGACTCCTCAGGCGGCGCCCAATCTGTACGCCGTGGTTGCCTATGGGGGACAACTAGTGATCTTGGATATGATGGACGGCAACTAGTGATTTTGGACGACAATCGTACATGTAGGTCGTAACATGCAAGCTAGGAATTTTTTGTTTTTGGATTAACTTTTTCGATTGCTTGAGTATTAGTATTCATTCTTTACTTCACCCATATTGCACTTAGTTTGTACAAACATAGAAGAAACACGTTCTACTTGGCACAAATATATGTACGAGTGCCCGTCACGGGCTAGATGATAATAAGAAAATTTATAATTTGTTTGGCTTCAAATTGTTAGACACCCTCGTAATTTATTTATTTTTGGTTTCACACCAATTTTTACCTTTCCCGCCAATAGCGAACAAAAAATAATAATACACGCGCTACATTACCAAGGCCCCACCTGTCATAGGAATCCAAGACCAAGACTAACATCAGTCAAACAGATCGTGATGAGGTAACTGCGCAAATAAAATCAGAAACCTCCCCCATATCAGTGCGGTTCCCTTCCTTGTCTCCTAATGGACTCATCGCATGCCCGGCGGCCGGTGGCCAAGGCATCACCCCGAGCTGATCAAGGTTAGTTCCCGACCCACTCTCACACAATTCATCCTCACTTGCTCCCTACTCCACCGATCTGTTCTCTTAATTAGTTCACATCTCTCGCCAGGCAAATATCGCTGCCAGATTCTTCAGATCCGTCTGGTACGTGGTGGCAAACAATCCTGCAAGTTCATGAAGTTAGTGCGCTGCTCCTTATCTCATCTCATTGTTGCAATTCATGCCCTCCATATTGGTTCTCATCTGTTTTTTCACCCACCAATCGATATACAGAGAGATTTCTTTTTCTGATTTTTTTGCGCAGTTACCTCCTCGCGATTTGTTTTCGAGAACAAATGGACAACACCGGTGCAGGCTCTCTCTAGGATAGTGGCAGACGACACCTGGACATTAGAAGGGAGGAATATGATCAAAAGTTTAAATAAAGTATGCAAAATACAATATAGGTTGTTTTGGAAACTACAATATATAACACACGGAGATTTGAAAATTACTATTCAATCCAGGAGAGACGCCATACATAACAATTTGGATAGGATCCATGGGAAGGGGTAATCTCTGATGGACATAAGAATCAAGATATCTTAGTAATAAAACAATGGTAACTTTTGCAATGAGTAAATCGAACATATGAATCCAATGAAGAGATCAACGCTTCTATCAAATTTTCTCTATAAGTACTATTTGAAGCATCTTTCCTATTTATTTTGCATTATATCATCCCCGCTTATGTTCTCAATATATCTTTATGATGCAGGGCTATTGACAACCTGGTATGAGGAATACTGTTGTGCTGCCCTCCATTTTCCTATATAGAAAGTCACATTTTCACTTTCAGATAGTAACAAACTAATAATCATTATTCTGTCAGCTTTTTGTTGCAATTTGTGCTCTAGCTCGAGATACCAATTCAAGTTATGTTGCTTGTGGACATTCCAATCTTGTTGGACCGGTGAGTTGATTACAGGTTTTAGGATGGCAATTATTCTGTAGTTTGCAGCGACCTCCGGATATTTTGTGGTCCGGAGTCCAGGATTAACACAAGTAGTAGTATGTTACTCCTAGTGATTTTGCCTTCAGCTTCGCTGTTTCATATACACATTCTGTAAATTCTATTTCAGTTATGGGGATGGTTATCTCACACTTAACTGTTGGCATTTTATTTCTACTTTTAGTGAGGTGATTGCGACAATGGAGCGTGATGAAGCAACTATAATAGCCAATATTGATTATTCATTGACTGAGCAGAGGAGGTAAGCAGAATAACTCGCTTTTCCATGTCACTGTTCTCAGCTTGGTGTAATAGACCGATATTTTGTTTAGGCAATTTCTTCCTCAGCGAAATCAATGATGTGGAGATCTTTAAAAGTTGGTGGATGTCCAGGGATTGGGTTCCATGTGGACTGTCCAGATTGCTCGGGTAGGCATGATCCGTGAAGCAAGAATCGCTGATTGCGAAGGCAAGCTCATGCTTCGGTTCCTGAGATGTTGTATGTGCCACATCTTTGCCTATAGTTTGCACTGCAGCCACATAATGTGTGAAAAGGAGGCAAAACCAATAAGGAGAAATATAATGTGTGCAACTTCCTGAGTTGTGAAATAATCGAACCCCAAGGAATAAAAATCATTGTTTTTTACTCAAACCTATATATTGGATGTTGTTCGTATTTTTTCAACATGTGGAGGTTGTTGGTCTACCTGTTTGGTTACCTCTGTTATGGTTAACATGGCAGGGAGAGATAGGTGTCTTGGATTTTGTCAGAAACAAGATAGGTGTCTTGGATCAAATGGACCCCATTTTTCGGCTTGTTTTGGTCCTTATGTCAGTGGAGGCTATAAATGAATCATCTGATGTCTAAGAAATAACTACTAATGGTGAAGAAGGCTTCACAGATTGTGATGATCCTAGTGCGGATGAAAATGAAGATGATAAGTTTGTTGCTCATTCCTTTCTGATTCAATATATGCTTATTCATCATCGTATAAAATATATAATTCATGGTTCTATATATTCAGTTGAAAATGCAGAAACAAAAGGCTGTAAGAAGAGGAAGTGGAAACATATTTGGAACCTTCCAAATAAATTCTGCTACACACAAGGTATATTTCCATTACCATATACAAAATGTTCGAAATATAGTGCTCTAATGTTTATTTATCTACTGGTCATCTTGGCATCAAAATGTTGTTCAGAACAAAGAAACTTTGCTTAGAATGTTAGTGCACGTCAGGGAGAAAACTTTGTGTTCAAACTGTAGTGCTAGCTTGTTGATTTCTTTATACTTCTTTTTTGCTATCAGTGTGTTGTCCAGACCCAAAGAATAACAAAACGTGCTAATGCAGCCTATAATAGTGCTCAAGGTGGTTTGTTGAGTTGGTTGGGTGCAAGTGAACTACATTAAGAGTGCTCAGATTCATTTCATATGTTCCCCTGTTTTTTCATTGGTGGTGAGCACGATTCTGCTAATTATTCCCCTAGTTTGGTTTTCTCTATCATGCAGGAACTAAAGTATTCTTGAAGAGCCTGAAAAACCATAACATCAATGTAGATCTTGCTACAATTGTAAGTTGTGATCCTAAATTTAAACTTCATGGTGCTGAAATTAGAAATGAATTATGGGAAGTTCATGTCGATATGGCACTTGTGAAAACCGAAAATTTGGTATAGAGTCACAAAAACTGCAATACTCTTGGTAATGCAGAAAAAACAAAGATTGCATGGCCTTCAACCTTTGTACGTGACTCATACCTTGACTCTATTACTACTTGCATCATGTTAATGCATTGTGTGTTAACAATTCATTTTGTTTTCTTGCTTGTAGATTCAAAAGATAAATGGATGAGTATATGGGTGCATGGAAAGTATATTGCAGTGAGGATGTTGATGTTCTGGTTCATGATGATGATGATGGATTCTTTCGGTTTTAGTTAAGTAGTAGGGATGATGTTCCTCCTGGATGTTGTTCCTAGGTTCAGTTATCTTCTTAAAGTTGTAGGGATGTTGATGGATGCTTTCAGTTTAAGTTTCGGTGTAAAGAAAATAGTTAGATTATGCATCACATTTGGATGATGTTCCTCGTGTAATATACACTATTGTAATCCAACAGTTTTATCTAATATATGATTTCTTCCTGTCTTGAGCATATTCTTTTTTTCTCATAATTATTACTACCATTATGTGGAGCATTAATTAAATTGTTGGCAATTATTTATAGATACAATAATATTATCCACATTACAGATGTACCAACACATGAAGCATTGGAAATTCTCCGTAGAAGCAATGGAATTTTGAGTCCAGTACATTGAGCACCAACATATATATGTGTTGTAGAAGTCCGTTTTATCTGTTGTAGTCTTGCAACGGTCCTTTTACCAACGGCGATATAAGCGTTGC
Source organism: Triticum dicoccoides (assembly GCF_002162155.2). Classification (NCBI taxonomy): domain Eukaryota; kingdom Viridiplantae; phylum Streptophyta; class Magnoliopsida; order Poales; family Poaceae; genus Triticum; species Triticum dicoccoides. The sequence goes on from NC_041386.1 coordinate 69,271,655, forward strand.
ATTATGTGCTAGCAATACTGGATAAGGCTACGCATCCCAAACCGTTGGTAAAGTCACAAGCAACGCATATATGGACTTTTAGATACGGAAAAATGTGTTGCTATACGGGGGGTCATGTTGTAGTGTTCAAAGAAGGCATGTCTGGACGGAGCCGAAGATAAGCTACTTGTTGCAATAGAAGAGGCTCGATCGGGGGAGTTCGAGCCCAACAGAGAGAACGACGAGCTTACGTGTGCCCTGGGAAATCCTGAACACCCGGGAAGAACACGAGGCATGGGCGCTATTCCGTTGTATGAGGGGTTTTCGGACTGGAACGCCGACTACAGAACCCGTGCGAGAAAGAAGATTGCGGAGGAGAAGAAGAGGAAGATGGAGGAGGAGCAGAGGAAGCTAGACTATGAACGCCTTCAAGGCCTAGAATCAGCGCACGCGGACTTGGCAGTCAAATTCCAGCGGCAGCAGGAGCAGATCGACTCACTTAGCCAGCAAAGGCGGTCTCAGCAGCTAGCGGATGATCCACCATTCGATAGCACCGTCCCGTCCATGCTGAGAAGCAGCGTGGGTTCCGCCCCGGGAGACACATTGCTGGATAGCTACCCAGTGGATGACATCATGGAGAACACTAACTGCGAGCTACACTTCAAAATGAAGAACATATCCATGAAGGTGGCGGACGCCCTTGCTTTTACAAATCCCCCCGAGGCAACCTTCCATTGCAACCCGATTCCAGCGGGCTATGCTTGTGTCTTGGTTGATGAGGTGGTGGACCAATATTCGGGGATAGAGCTTGACATTCCTAGAGGTGACGATGAGCACACACTGGGAGAGGCCAACCATCGTATCATCCTATGGAGAAAGGATTGCATCATCTTCCGAAGGCCACCGACACCGCGTCATCCGACTCCTCGTCGAAGTCCGCTACCGAGTCAGCAGACTCCCGCTCCTCCAAGTCCACCAACGCATCAGGCCACTCCTCCCCCTCCAAGTCCGGCAAAGCATCAGGCCACTCCTCCTCCAAGTACGGCACAACTTCAGGCCACTCCTCCAATTCCGGCACAGCTTCAGGCCACTCCTCCTCCAAGTCCGGCACAGCTTCAGGCCACTCCTCCTCCTCCAACTCAGCCACGTCAGCCGTCTTCGCCGCCTCAGCAATCACGGAAGAGAGCCGCCTCAGCTATGGTGCATAGCGGTACAAGTCGAGGTAGTACTGGAGGTACAGGCGAAGGCAAGCGATTTCAATATGGTCCAAGCCTCGCGCCTCTTTTGTAGAGGCCTTACGACAAGTCCGAGGAGGAAAACGTAGCCATATCGAAGGCCGAGGTGGAAGCCCATTTTGCATCGAAACCGCCACCGCCGCCAAGGGAGAAAGTGCCTGTGGAAAAGATTAACCACTTCATTCGTATGGCTAGAGCACCAGCTCCCAAGCCTATTGACATAGACTATGAGCGCCACATCAAGAAGTTAAATCGAGCACATCTACAGAAAGAGGCGAGCTCGAGCTCGAGCAAATCAGCTGGCAAAAGGAGTGGTAAAATCGTTCCCCAGCTAGGAGAACAGGCGGCGCAATCAATCCCCCCGCTTGTTGTGCCAACAACACATGAGAGTAGGCGCGCCCAATATTATTGTGGGCAAACCGTTAACGTTCCTGGGGTGGGCGATGTGGTAATAACCAAGGAGCATATTGCGCAGGCTGAAACGATCGGGATCACTATTGGACAACTCCTCGATATCGAGCCCATGTCTCCGACTAGAGAGGAGGAAATAAAACGGAAATATGTCCGAGGCCAACCTTTGGTCGAGCTAGACGAGGTCAATAAGCTCCCAACGAGAATGTATGAATTGCATCAATGGTACATGGACATTACCAAGATTTCCAATTGAGAGTCCCTCATGGTGAATGTCAAGAAGGATCATTACTACCATGAGAAAGCTGTGACCGTTGAGTATTTAGAAATATTTCAGATATACAATCAAGACGCACTCGACAAATCTATCATCAGTTGCTATTGTCTGTAAGTGATTTCTTTCTGTAATTTAAGTCTCAAGCTAGCTATAGTGATCATTTTGATCAATCATTACCTGTAATTATCCTCACTATATTCTTTTCTGTGGTATTATGCAGGATGAAGATTTATGAAATGGAAAAAGGTGGACGCTATGGCATTGGGTTCGTTGACCCAAATACCATTAATGAATACACATGGAAAATAGATTCATATTACGAAAAAAGTGTAGAGGAAAGCATGCTAGAGTTCTTCAAGCGCCTCAAATACAATGAAGATATACTACTTCCTTACAACTTCGAGTGAGTCACACTGTCTTGTACTACAAATTCTGTTTTTGCCTACTAGCTAGCTACATGCCTGTTTTTGCTTACATATGCCCGCTTAATTAAGACATGCAAACATGTGTGCATGCAGATTTCACTGGATCTTGTTAATCATTAAAGTTGATGAAGGAACAGTTGAAGTACTAGACTCACTACTTAAGAAAGCAAGTGACTACACCATCGTGAAGGGGATAGTCAACAGGTAATTTCAATCATTATTAACTATATCTTGGCCTATTTAATTAGTTGGTCATTTCCTGATAACAACTATTTAATAACCCATTTATTCATTTTCTTTGTCGGCGGGCAGGGCTTGGGCAAAGTTCATCAGGGTCACTCCAGGCCCATGGAAACAAAATCTGAAATGGTATCGACCCCAGGTAAGTAATTAAGTAGTACTAGCTAGCTGCCATCTCTTTAATTATCATGCTTGATTAATTCTTATCTGATCAAATTCCATTCTCGTAAAGGCCCTGAAGCAGGCGCCGGGGAATAATCTGTGTGCATACTACGTTTGCGAGAACATTCGCATGATGGCGTCCGAAAGGAGCAAATCTCAAAGACAGGAGTCGGTACGTTTGTCAGAACACTATTCACAATTTTTACACCATTATCGATATCTAGTCACACAACTAATACACATGCATATTGATCTCCTTCTTAACAGTTCAAAGAGGTGCGGGAGAAGCTCCTAACAGAGGACCGCATAGAAGCAATTCAAGAGGAAATAGCGGGATTTTTGCTCGACCAGGTCATAGATCCCAAAGGAGAATACTATTACCTGCTACCGCCCCCATGAACCACTTCCAATTGTTATCGTGCTCCGAAGGCACCAATTAGGCTAATGCCACTGGCTCCGAAGGCACCAATTAGGAGAAATTGTGTGTGTGTGTGTATATATACATGTGTGTATATATGTGTGAATTAATTAATGGTGGTGTTGAGACATTCGATGATATATATATATATATATATTATGATTGGTTCTACTAGAAATTCTATTTATATATATGCATAACGTGTACAATATGTAGTATCGTAAAATACCAGCAAACGAAAAAGAATTAAATGGAAAACACAAAATTAAAAGAAAAAGAAATCATAAACCGAAACCCCCAACCTTTTAATACCGGTTGGTGACACCAACCGGTACTAAAGGGCTCCCTGGCCCCGAAGCTAGCTCGTGCCACGTGGTTTCCTTTTAGCACCGACTCGTGCTGAACCGGTACTAAAGGGGGGGGGGGCTTTAGTTCCTACACTTTAGCGCCGGTTACCAAACCGGCACTAAAGGGCCTTACAGACCAGTGCTATTGCCCGGTTCTGCACTAGTGGTTATATCACCTAACTATCCCTCTGGATGAGAATTGGTTGCTCCTTGGTGATTTTAACATCATCCGCTCTCTAGATAATAGAAACCTGTCAGGAGCTGATGTTAATGACATCTTTCTCTTTAACGAAGTTATTGGTCATCTTGGTCTCCTGGAACTGCCAATAAAGGGTAGAAGCTTCACATGGTCCAATATGCAGCAAATCCCTCTCCTGGAACAGCTTGATTGGTTCTTCACAACCTCTGATTGGATCTCTCACTACCCTAATATAGTTGTCTTTCCTTTGGCAAAAACTACCTCGGATCATGTGCCATGTGTGGTTTCAATTGACACTATTATACCCAAGTCCAAGGTTTTTCGGTTTGGAAATTTCTGGGTGGAAATGCCAGGGTTTATGGAGTGTGTCAAGAATTCCTGGGAGGCCCCTGTGTTTTCTGACCTCTCTACATCTACAGTTTTAACCAGGAAATTTAAACGCCTCAGGTATGACTTGAAATTTTGGAGTAAAAACCTCTCTTATCTCAAGAAGTTAACTGTGGATTGCAGCAAGGTTATTCTCTATTTTGATAAGTTGGAGGAGCTACGACCACTTGTGAGATCTGAATTCAACTTCAGGAAAATTGTCAAGCTTCATTATGAGCATTTGTTGAAACTTCGCTATATTTATTGGAAGCAGAGATGTATGATCAGGTATATAAAAGTGGGTGAGGAAAACTCCAAATTCTTCCATGCCATGGCATCTGAGCGCATGAGGAAGAACTCTATAGCTAGTCTGCAAACCCCGGGGATGGATGATCCAGTTTCAGATCATGAACAAATGACGGGAATCCTCTGGGCTTCTTTCAAAAACCGAATGGGCCAGGCCCAGGACATCTCGATGGGCTATGACTTGGGCACACTCATTCAGCCTGTCCTTGGTTTGGAGGAATTGTCGCTTCCCTTCTCTGATGCTAAGATTAACAAGGTTTTGCAGGAGCTTCCCACTGATCGGGCACCGGGGCCAGATGGTTTTAATGGTCTGTTTGTCAAACGATGTTGGTCGATTATTGAGAAGGATTTCTTGTGTCTGATCAAAGACTTTTATGAAGGGAAACTTTCTCTGGAGAATATTAATGGGTCTCTCATTACCCTCATCCCTAAGATGATATCTCCTGAGGGGGCGGATGATTTTAGGCCTATTTCTCTAACCAACACATGCTTGAAGTTTCTCACCAAGCTATTGTCTAACATGTTCCAAAGGGTGATTTTGAATTGCATCCATAAGAACCAATATGGATTTCTCAAGGGAAGATCAAATCAGGACTGTCTGGCTTGGAGTTTTGAGTATATACATCAATGCAAACAGTCCAGGAGGCCTATTGTTATTCTGAAATTGGATTTTGCCAAGGTTTTTGATACAGTTAATCATGAGGTAATTCTACTGATGCTCAAGCACAAAGGTTTTGATGATAAATGGATTGGTTGGGTCAAAGAAATCCTTTCTATAGGGTATTGTTTTGTGTTGCTCAATGGCATCCCTAGCAAGCAGTTCAAGTGCAAATGTGGGGTCAGACAAGGGGATCCTTTATCACCTCTTCTATTTGTAATAGCTGCTGACCTTTTACAATCTGTGGTTAACCAAATGCTGGCCCAGGGCATCTTATCACTCCCAATCCCCACTCATGACCAGGACTTTCCTACTATACATTATGAAGATGATATCGTTATCTTTCTGCCAGCCAGAGAGGAGGAATTGGTTGCTCTCAAGAACATGTTGCTTACCTTTCAACAATCTACTGGTCTCAAGGTCATTTTTTCAAAATCTTCAATGATCCCATGCAACCTTGAGGAAAGTGAAGCAAATAGGTTAGCTGCTGTATTAGGCTGCAGGATTGGTCAACTCCCTTTTACCTATTTAGGGTTGCCCCTTGGAACCACTAGGCCCAAGATTGTTGATCTCATGCCTTTAGTGGACACTTTGGAGAAGCATCTAACTGCTAGCTCATGCATGCTCAACCAAGGATCTTGTTTGCAGCTCCTAACTTTGGTCCTGACTTCTATGCCAATCTACTTTCTTTGTAGTTTGCAAATCCCACCTGGTATTATCAAGCAGCTGGACAGAATCTTCAAACAGTGTCTATGGAGGGGGAGTAATGATGCTCCCAAGCAATCTTTGGCTGCTTGGGATTTGGTTTGTCGACCAAAAGACAAAGGAGGTCTCGGGGTCATTAACTTAAACATTCAGAACAAGGGACTCCTCCTCAAGCATTTGCATAAATTTTATAATAAGGCTGACATACCCTAGGTGTCCCTCACCTGGAACAGTTATTATGCCGATGGCATTCCACACGCTACAACCCCAGTGGGCTCCTTTTGGTGGAGAGATATCCTCAAGCTTCATGATACATACACACTATTGCCTCAGTGCACATCAACATGGGTGACTCTGCTCTGTTTTGGACTGATGCTTGGTTTATTGGCGGTTCTTCTAGACCTTTATGTTGGAGATTGCCATGGTTGTTCTCCTTTGTTAATAATGACAAGGTTTCTATGCATGAATTCCTCATATCACCAGATATTTTCTCCATGTTCTTCTTGCCATTATCTCATGAGGCTTCTCTGGAGTTGCAAGTGCTAGAGGACTATATCATGGCCTTGAATAGGGACACCAACATACCAGATGTTTGGGTTTCGCCGAGAAGGTCACGTAGTTTCTCAGCCAAGAGTTTCTACACCTTGATGCACTCACATTTGCCCACAATCCAACCGTGTAAATGGTTGTGGAAAAGCAGATGTACCTTGAAGATCAAAGTCTTTGAATGGTTACTTTTCTTTGACAGGTTTAACACCAAGGACCTCTTGATACGCAGGCACTAGAGATCCCCCCTGGATGATAATCTTTGTGTTATCCGTCATGAATTTTCATATGAGGATAGGCTGCACTTGTTCTTCAACTGTAGTTTCAGTCGAAGGGTTTGGAACTACCTTTCTATTGACTGGTCAAGTGGGCCAGATATCCAGCAATGTATCCTACATGCTAGATCCAGCTTCAGGCATCCTTTCTTCTTTGATGTAATGCTCACGGCAGCCTGGAATATTTGGATCCTCAGGAATGGCAGAACTTTTAGAGGGGAGAGAGCTACTTTTGCTGCTTGGCGGTCTAACTTTGTACATGACCTTTCCCTCCTAACTCATAGGCTCAAGGATGATATCAGCATCAAGCTAAAATCTTGGATAAATGCTTTAGTTTAACTAGACCAGGTAGGTAGTTCTAGTCTTGTACATAAGCTTTCTAGGTTTGTATCTTAGCTTTAGTTTGTACTCCTTCTGTTCTTTTTGTACATTTGTTTTTTAATAAAGGGCTGTGGGGCTTTGCCTCACAGTAAATATTCAAAAAAATCTACACTTTGTGATGCTCATCTACTCTATCCCATCTACAATCTATTCACAGGGTCTGCTGACAGTTTGCCTGCAAGAATGTCTGATCAAAGTGACAGCCAGAACAAGTCTGAGGAGTAGGTTCACATGAGTGAGGGCACTAGTCCCTCTAGCACTTCTGATGAGGGCAGCAGGAGCACACCAAGCAACTTGCCCAAGGCAGCCACCAGAACAAGGAAGAAGAAGACCTCAGATTCTGAGGATGAGGATTATGTGGCTGTTGAGGAAGAAGTCAGCTCCAAGAAAAAGGTGCTGAAGAAATAGTATGGCTCAGCTGCTACAACAAAGCCAGGGATACACAAGAAGGCTCTAGCAAAGAGATTTCCCATGTCAAAGGCCAGAGCCTCAACTGCTGAAACCTCCAAGCCAACTGAAGAGGCAGTTGGAGAAGGAAAGAAAGGGAAGGAAAGGGTCAAGAAGACCACTGCCAGAGTACTTGGTAGATCCTCCATTATGAGAGATTCAGAAGAAGAGGAGGAGGAAGAGGATGCTGCACCAGCTCCTAAGGCTCAGAAACTTATGGGAGATGCTATCAAGTCAGGGGCTGCTCCATCAAAGCCCAAATCTACTCCCAAGGCTGCTGCTTAGTAACCCCCAAAACCCAAGAGGAACACCAGGAGTATACCTACTGAGGAGAAGAACAAGGCCCCAGTGCCTGAAGCTGAAGATGAAGAAGATGATTCTCTTGTCTTGAGGAAGTTGAAGCCCAAAATTCCTGACCACAATGATGCTCATACAGTCCCTGAGGACATGCACATCAGGAAAGATGCAAGATTGAGGTTGTGGAGATAGTCTGATCCCTATGCTGTTAGGAGGAGGACTACAGTTGACTACAGGTTCCACACAAAGGAACAACAAGATTTCTATGAGACCATTCTGCTTGACAAGAAGCCCATAGTGTGTGACATGAAATGGGTGGACTGGGAGTTCATCCAGGAAAATGAAGATCACTTCCCTGGAGTGTATGATAGCTTTAAGGCGTGTGGAGTAGATGAATTCGTTGGACAAAAGCTCACCAAGTGGAATGATGAGTTGATCATGCAATTCTACTCCACTGCCCACTTCTATCCAGATGGGAGGATAGTTTGGATGTCTGAGGGTACCAGGTACCAGTCCACAGTTGATGAATGGGCTAAGCTAATCAATGCCCCAAAGGAACATGAAGATGACTTGGATGTGTATGCCACCAAGAAGAAAGACCACAACTCAATGGCAAACATGTACAAGGAGATCCCTGATAAGGCTTTAGAAACTCACAAGCTTGGATCTGTACATTTCTTGTTGTCTGGTCTGCCTACGATCAACTGGATCTAAAGGCACACATTGCTACCCAAGTCAGGAGATCACAAGATGATCAGAGGACACTCCATCAACATGCTGCAAATTTTTGATGTCCCCCAGAAGTTCAAAGTTATGAGCTTGATTGTAGATATGATCAAAAGGACTACTGCTGATCAAAAGAGGAGTTGTGGGTATGCCCCACACATTCAGGAGCTCATCAACTCTAAAATGGGCACAGGGACTTACTTACTAGACAAGGAGCATCTACCTCTATATCCTGAGTTTGAAGACAACACTGTTGTGATGAATGAGGAAGAACCATCATCAGCTCAAGAGAAGAGAGCCAAGGAAAAGGCTGAGAAAGCTGCCCAGATGCCAAGTGTTGAAGAGGCATCTCGAGTCTTCCTGAAGAGCAAGCAAGATCAGTTAGGCTATCTGATTCAAGCTACACTAAGGATTGAGAAGGGCTTGGCCACCCTAACTCGGAATCAGGAGAGCCTGGAGAGGATTGTGGAAACAAAATTCCATGATCTTGATCTGAAGGTGACTGAGATTCAGACTGCAGTTGAGCAGCTTTAGGAGGAAGCTGAGGATAGGAGAGGAAAAGAAACCACTAATGCTTTCAAGTGTGTGCCACAAGGTCCAAGGTCTGCTGCAATGCCAGTCTCAGATGCTAGAGCTTCAGTGTCAGCACCAACAGCTACAGCTCCAATGCCACCTCCAGCACCCACTCCATCAGCTCCAACTACTTCATCGGAAGCCTTCGTCCTTGGAGTTCTATCTACACCACCTCCTGAAGACCAAGCCCGAGTGACGTATAGCACTATGCATTTTCAAACTTTTTGGTAACTTGTTGCCAAAGGGGGAGAAATATGTATTGATCATAGGCTTCAAGAGAGAGTGTCTTGCTTTTTATCTCTCTTGCTATTTTGGTTGAACTACTTTATTGTGTGCTTGTGTGAGATACTTTATGTCCTTGTGAGATACTTATATGATCATGTGGTTGATCATATGCTACCTTAATGTTTGGTTGAATGATGCTATCCTTTATATTCCATATATGATCATTCACTTGCTTGGTGATGAGTGCATGCTTTTAATTTCTATCATTTTGAGCGCTCCACCAAGATGTATGTGACATGGAAGAGTAACCCATGATCCTAATCGATTGTGCATTTGCATTCAAAAGAAAATTTTAAATAATGCACAAATTTAGGGGCAGCTCTTGCTTATCACATACTTCTCAAAGCGACGATGTTTTTCAATCTTATAATCATTTGTTGAAGCTTTGATCTATATGTTGTCATCAATTACCAAAAAGGGGGAGATTGAAAGTGCAACTATCCCTGGGTGGTTTTGGTAATTCCTAACACCATATAGCCCATTGAGCTAATGCTACTTGAAGATAAATATTTCAGGAAAAGCTCAATGATTGGCATGGCATGGATTAGAAAGTGAACTCCTCAAAATGCTAAGGACAAAAGGATTGGCTCAAGCTCAAAGCACAAGACTCTACATTTCATTTTTAGTGATCCAAGATCACATTGAGTCCATAGGAAAAGCCAATAGTATTAAGAGGGGATGAGGTGTTCCTTAATGAGGTTCTTGCTCAAAGTGCTTAGTGATATGATCCACAACCCTCAAACACTTTCTCATATCCAAATATATCCCAAACCAAAAGTCAAACTCGGCCCCGCCGATTTGATCTATCCGGCGCCATCGAGTTCACTTGACATGGCCACTGCCACAAACCCTAGTATTTTCGGTCCCACCGATAGGGATCTCAGCCTCACCGAGATGGTATTGTAATCTCTCTATTTCCCTTTGTAAAGTTTTGGCCCAACCGAGATGAGCGATCAGTCCCACCGAGATTGCAATGCAAACTCTCTGTTTCCCTTTCGTAATGTTTCGGTCCTACCGAGAGAGCGAATCAGTCCCACCGAGATTGCCTGACCAACTCTCTGGTTAGTCTATTGCCAAAATCGGTCTCACCGAGTTTGTGTAATCGGTCTCACCGAGATTACGTTATGCCCTAACCATTATGATATCGGTCCCATCGAGTTGACATGTCGCTCCCACCGAAAACTCTAACAGTCACATTATGAACTAAATTGGCCTGGCCGAGTTGTATGATTCGGTCCCACCAAGTTTGGTGATTTGTGTGTAATAGTTAGATTTTGTGTCGAGGCTATATATACCCCTCCACCCACTCTTCATTCGTGTAGAGAGCCATCAGAACATGCCTACACTTCCAACATACATTTTCTGAGAGAGAACCACCTACACTTGTGTTGAGGTCAAGATACTTCATTCCAACCACATAAATCTTGATCTGTAGCCTTCCCCAAGTTGCTTTCCACTCAAATCATCTTTCCACTCAAATCATCTTTCCTATGAGAGAGAGTTGAGTGTAGGGGAGACTATCATTTGAAGCACAAGAGCAAGGAGTTCATCATTAACACACCATTTGTTACCTCTTAGAGAGTGGTGTCTCCTAGATTGGTTAGGTGTCACTTGGGAGCCTCTGTCAAGATTGTGGAGTCGAACCAAGTAGTTTGTACGGGCAAGGAGATCGCCTACTTCGTGAAGATCTACCCTAGTGAGGCAAGTCCTTCATGGGCGATGGCCATGATGGGATAGACAAGGTTGCTTCTTTGTGGACCCTTCGTGGGTGGAGCCCTCCATGGACTCGCGCAACCGTTACCCTTCTTGGGTTGAAGTCTCCATCAACGTGGATGTATGATAGCACCACCTATCGAAACCACGCCAAAAATCTCCGTGTCTACATTGCGTTTGCTCCCTCCAAACTCCTCCCTTTACCTTCATATGCAATTGTTTTACATTCCGCTGCTATACTCTTAGAATTGCATGTGTAGGTTGTTTGCTTGACTTGTGCTAAGTTTCTAAAATCTACCAAGAATTAAAATTGGGAAAAGGCTAGATTTTTTTGGTCAAGTAGTCTAATCACCCCCCTCTAGACATACTTTCGATCCTACAAGGAGGCGGCCAAGTGGGGGGTGCGCCCCCCAAGCCCAATCAAAATTGGGGATGGGGTCAGCCCCCCTTTCCTTCTCTCCTTCTCCCTCTTCCTTCTTCTCCTACTCCAACTAGGGAAGGGGGAGAACCTAGTCGTACTAGGAGTAGGAATCCCCCTTGGCCGCGCCATAGAGAGGCCGGCCCTCCCCTCCTCTCCTTTATGTAAGGGGGAGGGGTCACCCCATAGACACACAAGTTGACAGTTGTCTTAGCCGTGTGCGGTGCCCCCCTCCACAGATTTCCACCTCGGTCATATTGTTGTAGTGCTTAGGCGAAGCCCTACCTCTGTAACTTCATCATCACCGTCACCACGCCGTCGTGCTACCGAAACTCTCCCTCGGCCTCAGCTGGATCAAGAGTACGAGGGACGTCACTGAGCTGAACGTGTGCAGATCGAGGAGGTGTTGTGTGTTCGGTACCGTATCAGTTGGATCGCGAAGACGTTCGACTACATCAACTGTGTTACTTAACGCTTCCGCTTTCGGTCTATGAGGGTATGTGGACACACTCTCCCCGCTCGTTGCTATACATCACCTAGATGGATCTTGCATGTGCGTAGTGAAGGAAATATGCCCTAGAGGCAATAATAAAGTTGTTATTTATATTTCCTTATATCATGATAAATATTTATTATTCATGCTAGAATTGTATTAGCCAGAAACTTAGTACATATGGGAATACATAGACAAACAAAATGTCACTAGTATGCCTCTACTTCACTAGCTCGTTGAATCAATGATGGTTATATTTCCTAACCATAGACATGAGTTGTTATTTGATTAATGGGATCACATTATTAGAGAATGATGTGATTTACTTGACCCATCCGTTAGCTTAGCACGATGATCGTTTAGTTTGTTGCTATTGCTTTCTCCATAACTTATACATGTTCCTATGACTATGAGATCATGCAACTCCCGAATACCGAAGGAACACTTAGTGTGCTATCAAATGTCACAACATAACTGGGTGACTATAAAGATGCTCTACATGTGTCTCCGATGGTGTTTGTTGAGTTGGCATAGATCGAGCTTAGGATTTGTCACTCTGAATATCGGAGAGGTATGTCTGGGCTCTCTCAGTAATGCACGTCACTATAAGCCTTGCAAGCAATGTGAATAATGAGTTAGTTACGGGATGATGCATTACGAAACAAGTAAAGAGATTTGCCGGTAACGAGATTGAACTAGGTATTGAGATACCGATGATCGAATCTTGGGCAAGTAACATACCGATGACAAAGAGAACAATGTATGTTGTTGTTCGGTTTGCCGATGAAGATCTTCGTAGAATATGTAGGAACCACTATGAGTATCCAGGTTCCGCTATTGGTTATTGACCGGAGATGATTCTCGGTCATGTCTACATAGTTCTCGAACCCGTAGGGTCCGCACGCTTAACGTTCGGTGACGATCAGTATTATGAGTTTATGTGTTTTGAAGTACCAAAGGTAGTTCAGAGTCCGAGATATGATCACGGACATGACGAGGAGTCTCGAAATGGTCGAGACATAAAGATTGATATATTGGACGGCTATATTCGGACACCGGAAGTGTTCCGGGTGATTTCGGAGAAAACCGGAGGGTTATCGGACCCCCCGGGGGAACTAATGGGCCACATGGGCCTTAGTGGAGAGAGAGAGGATCGGCCAGGGCAGGCCACATGCCCCCTTCCCCTCTAGTCCGAATTGGACTAGGGAAGGGGGCGGTGCCCCCCTTTCCTTCTCCCTTCTCCTCCTTCCTTTCCCCCTCCTATTAGGACTAGGCAAGGGGATTCCTATTCCTACTTGGAGGAGGACTCCTCCTCTCCAGGCGCACCACAAGGGCCGGCCGGCCTCCCCCCTTGCTCCTATGTATACGGGGGGAGGGGGCACCCTAGGACACACAAGTTGATCATTGATCTATTAGCCGTGTGCGGTGCCCCCTTCACCAGAATCCACCTCAGTCATATCGTCGTAATGCTTAGGCGAAGCCCTGCGCCGGTAGCTTCATCATCACCGTCATCACACCGTCATGCTGACGAAGCTCTCCCTCGACACTTAGCTGGATTGAGAGTTCATGGGACGTCACTGAGCCGAACGTGTGCAAATCGCAGAGGTGCCGTACTTTCGGTACTAGGATCGGTTGGATCATGAAGACATATGACTACATCAACCGCGTTGTCATAAAGCTTCCACCTACGGTCTATGAGCGTATGTGGACAACACTCTTCCCCTCTCGTTGCTATGCATCACCATGATAGATCTTGCGTGTGCGTAGGAAAATTTGGAAATTACTGCGTTCCCCAACAGTGGCATCCGAGCCAGGTCTATGCGTAGATGTTATATGCACGAGTAGAACACAAAGGATTTGTGGGCGTGCGTATATACATATTGCTTGTCGTCACTATTTGATTCTTGATTCAGCGGTATTGTTGGATGAAGTGGCTCAGACCGATATTACGCGTACGCTTATGCGAGACTGGTTCTACCGACGTGCTTCACACACAGGTGGTTGGTGGGTGTCAGTTTCTCCAACTTTAGTTGAATCGGATTCAATGAACAGGGTTCTTTCTGAAGATCAAAACGCAATCACTATACCACGTTCTGGTTTTTTATGCGTAGGTAAGAACGGTTCTTGCTCAGCCCGTAGCAGCCACGTAAAACTTGCAACAACAAAGTAGAGGACATCTAACTTGTTTTTGCAGGGGAAATTGTGATGTGATATGGTCAAGACATGATGCTAAATTTTATTGTATGAGATGATCATGTTTTGTAACACAATTATCGGCAACTGGCAGGAGCCATATGGTTGTCGCTTTATTGTATGAAATGTAATCGCCATGTAATTGCTTTACTTTATCACTAAGCGGTAGCAATAGTCGTAGAAGCAATAGTTGGCGAGAAGACAATGATGCTTCGATGGAGATCAAGGTGTCGAGCCGGTGACGTTGGTGATCATGATGGTGCTTTGGAGATGGAGATCAAAGGCACAAGATGATGATGGCAATATCATATCACTTATATTGATTGCATGTGATGTTCATCCTTTATGCATCTTATTTTGCTTAGTTCGGCGGTAGCATTATAAGATGACCTCTCACTAAATTTCAAGGTATAAGTGTTCTCACTGAGTATGCACTGTTGCTACAGTTTGTCGTGCCGAGACACCACGTGATGATCGGGTGTGATAAGCTCTACGTTCACATACAACGGGTGCAAGCCAGTTTTGCACACGCAGAATACTCGGGTTAAACTTGACGAGCCTAGCATATGTAGATATGGCCTCGAAACACTGAGACCGAAAGGTCGAGCATGAATCATATAGTAGATATGATCAACATAGTGATGTTCACCATTGAAAACTACTCCATGTCACGTGATGATCGGACATGGTTTCGTTGATATGGATCACGTGATCACTTAGATGATTAGAGAGATGTCTATCTAAGTGGGAGTACTTAAGTAATTTGATTAATTGAACTTTAATTTATCATGAACTTAGTACCTAATAGTATTTTGCATCTCTATGTTGTTGTACATAGATGGCCCGTGTTGTTGTTCCGTTGAATTTTAATGCGTTCCTAGAGAAAGCTAAGTTGAAAGATGATGGTAGCAACTACATGGACTCCGTACATAACTTGAGGATTATCCTCATTGCTGCACAAAAGAATTACGTCCTGGAAGCACCGCTAGGTGACAAACCCGTGTTGGGGAACGCAGTAACTGAAAGAAAATTCCTACGCACACGCAAGATCATGGTGATGCATAGCAACGAGAGGGGAGAGTGTTGTCTACATACTCTCGTAGACCGTAAGTGGAAGCATTATGACAACGTGGTTGATGTAGTCATACGTCTTCATGATCGACCGATCCTAGTACCGAAAGTACGGCACCTCCGCGATCTGCACACGTTCGGCTCGGTGACGTCCCACGAACTCACGATCCAGCAGAGTGTCTAGGGAGAGCTTCGTGAGCACGACGGCGTGATGATGGTGATGATGATGCTACCGAAATAGGGCTTCGCCTAAGCACCGCTACGATATGACCAAGGTGGATTATGGTGGAGGGGGGCACCGCACACGGCTAAGAGATCAATGATCAACTTGCATGTCTATGGGGTGCACCCCTTCCCCAGTATATAAAGGAGTGGAGGAGAGGGAGAGGGCCGTCCTCCTAGGCGTCCCCAAGGGGGGAGTCCTAATCCCGATGGGAGTAGGATTCCCCCTTCCCTAGTTGCAGTAGGAGAGGAAAGGAAGGGGGAGAAGGAGAGAAGGAAAGGGGGCCCGCCCCCTCCCAATTTGGATTGGGCTTGGGGGGGCACCCCCACCTTGGCCGCCTCCTCCTCCTTTCCACTATGGCGCATTGACTCCCCGGGGGGTTCCGGTAACCCCCCCCCCCGATACTCCGGTATATGCCCGAACTCTCTAGAAACCTTTCTGATGTCCAAACATAGTCATCCAATATATCGATATTTATGTCTCGACCATTTCAAGAATCCTCGTCATGTCCGTGATCACATCCGGGGCTCCGAACTACCTTCGATACATCAAAACACATAAACTCATAATAGGGATCGTCACCGAATGTTAAGTGTGCGGACCCTACGGGTTCGAGAACTATGTAGACATGACCGAGACACGTCTGTAATTAATAACCAATAGCGGAACCTGGATGTTCATATTGGCTCCCTCATATTCTACGAAGATCTTTACCGGTCAAACTGCATAGCAACATACATTGTTCCCTTTGTCATCGGTATGTTACTTGCCCAAGATTTGATCGTCGGTATCTCAATACCTAGTTCAATCTCGTTACTGGCAAGTGTCACATCCTAGCTAGTCATGCATTAGAGTGTTGCATCATGTTTACTCTTTCATCAGAAACTTGAAATGGGGATCTGTGAAACCCTCAGAATCATTTTGAAAATGATCCAAATAAAAACTTCTCCAAAAGGGTCCAAGAAAATGCTCATGTTGCTCTCTGAAAATATTGGACAGAGATAAAAATCAAACCAATATTTTTAGTGGCTCATGGACATTTATTTTGGGCATTTGGAATTAATGCATAAATATTTGCATTGGAAATATATTTCTATATATATTAATATATGTCCAAATATTATGCCAATTATAAAGGAGCTCTGGAATAATATATCTAGCCCCTGAAAAATTTGGCATAAGTTAAATAAATGGTTTAATATATCATTTAAATCAAAACAAATGTCAGAAATTAGAAAACAGAAAAAAATAAAAGGGAGAAGCTTACCTGGGCTCCTCCACTGTGCAGCCCATCCAGCTGGCCGGCCCAGCCAGCAGGCGGCCCAGCCCGCCTCCCTCCTCTGTCGTCTTCGTCCCGACAGAGGGAGGGGAGTGTGGCCGGCGCGCGCGCCCGCCACCGCGCCACGCCACCTCTCTCCCTGCCTGCCTGCCCTCCCCTCCTCGCCTCGATGCCCTGGACGACGCCACGCCTCCCCCCCTGCTCTCTCTCACTCTCCCTCGGCTCTCCCCTCCTCTCCCTCGCTCTGTCTCTCACACGGCCGAACACCACCGTCGCCGCCGTTCGCCTTAGCAGCCGTCTCCGGCCACCCCTCGCTCCCCCGACTAGCTCAGGAGCTCCGCCTCGACCTCCTCTTCCTCCCCACCGCTCCACGGGTCTCCGGAAGCCCTGCATCGCCGCCACGTCGCCGTTCCCCTCCTCGGACTCCGACCACCGTCGCCGTCGATTCGCCGTCTCCAGCGCGTCCCCGAGCCCGCTTCGACACCCACTGCAACCGCGGTGAGCTACGCCACCGTTTCCCCCTTTTCTCCCCCTCGTTCCCTCGCCGTAGCCTCCTCCCCACCATGGCCGAACCTCCGCCGTCGCCGAGCTCGCCGTCGACGCAGCTCCGGTGACCATTTGGTCACCCCGGCGAGTCCAACGAGTTCGTAAGGCTCCATAGAGCATCCCTAGCGCCTCGCTTCGCTCGCCTTCGAGCTCCAACCCCGTTTCCGTGCACGACCGAACTCCGGCGGCCGCAGCCGAGCTCGCCGCCGTCGACTCCGGACACCTCAGGCCCGGCCACCACCACCGTTCGACGCGCGGGAGCAAGAGCTCTCCAACGAGCCCAAGCACAGCCTCGCCCGTGCCCTGTAGCGCGATCCCGCATCACGCCGCCGTCTCGGACCTCGCCGGCGGCATGTCGCCGGTGGGGTTTGACTTGTCCGACCTGGGGTTTGACCCCCCAGGGTCACTGACGCGTGGGCCCCGTCGGCCAGGTGGACATCATTAGCGCTAACCACTGTTAGTTAACCCCCTGACACTGACCAGTGGGCCCCAGCGCCACTAATTAGTAATTAGGATTAATTTAACTCTGTTTAACCCCCCTGTCACTGACGTGTGGGCCCCACACGTCAGGTTTGACCTCAGCCAGCCGCAGTTGACCACTGACGTCATGCTGACGTCATGCTGGCGCAATAATTATATTTCTGGATTTAAATTAAATCAGGAAATTCCAGAATATTATTTAAACTTCAAAAATTCATAACTTTTATTCTGTAACTCCAAATTGGACAAATTATATATGAAAAATGATCAGAAAAATCCAATCTATCCATCTGTACTATTTTCATGCATGATAAAACAAGTTAAATTGATGTTTCAAGCAGAACAAGGAAAAGCACTTTAAAAGGCCATATTTGAATCTGAAATTTGAATCCTTGATTCAAATTTGTTCAAACCCTTCTGGTTTTAGTTGCATTAGCCCAACACACTCATATTGCCATGTTTCATGCATGCATCATATTGTTGCACATTGTTTGGTGATGGTTGTATATCGATGTCCCTTGCGACAGGTTCTGCCTCCGAGGAATACCGTGATTACCCTAACGAAGAACCGTATCAGTGCATCGAACCATCAGGCAAGCAACCAACCATTTGATCATATCGATACAATCCCATGTTCTCGCTCCTGCTCTCTTTTACTGCATTAAGACAACGCGATTCAACTGCTGTGTGCTACGGTAGTTGAACCCATTTCCTCTGCATGACCTGTCATTGCCACAGTAACTAGATGAAACTCACTAGCATGTGTAGGAGTTGTTTGAGCCATATGTATGTGTTGTTCCTACCTTGCTATGCCTGCTATGCTTAGAGTCGTGTCAGGTCTGGTTCATCTGGGTGATGGGCTAGAGTGAAATGATTATGTCGGTAATGAGAGTGGTGTGGTGAACACGATTTGGTAAAGGTATCGATGAGAGGCCATGTAGGAGTACATGGTGGGTTGTTTCATTGAAGCCGACCTTAAGCACTGAGATCTGTATGCGTGATTTAAGATACAGCTACTACCATGCATTGGGCCCTGAAATATGACCCCGCTCGACTTCTTATTCACCCTAGCTCTCTGTCCAGGAGTTGCAAGTAGTTTCTGGTGTTTGTAGCCTACTGGAGGCCGTGCACAGCGCTGACCATAGGGGTGGGCTGTGATGCGGTAGGTACGTGGCCGGGTGTACCGAATACCCGTTAGGTATCTCGGGAACCCTGTTCACATCGTTCGGGGCCGTATGGGAAACCTCGGCCGGACTCCCTGCGGATGGAACCTGAATAGGCGATAAACCTGGACTAGAGGCTTAAGTGTTTAGGTAGGTCGTGGTCTACACCCACGTCGGTTTCGCTTGAAGTCTGCCGAGCACATGTCGTGTGTAGACGCTAAGTGGTGGAAACATGTATGAAGAAGTACACCCCTGCAGGGTTATCATAATCTATTCGAATAGCCGCGTCCGCGGTAAAGGACTACTTGGTTGCCTATACAGTTCATAGACAAGTAAATGGAAACTGTTAAAAGCCTCAAGATAAGTGTGAGTGCCGAGGATGGCTCTTCCGTAGGAAGACGGAGGTGGATCCTCGGTAGTGTATTGAATTGGTGAGTAGTGGACTCGTGTGCGCAAAACCATTTCAAGTTGGAGTATCGTAGGATAGCCTAGCCAAGAGTCAAAGCTGGCTTGCTGCAATAACTCCACCAACCCTTCTTGATACTATGCATGTATGTAGGATCTGATGTAAGTCTTGCTGAGTACCTTTGTACTCATGTTGCTATAATCTACATTTTTACAGAATACGCTGCAACCCCTTCTGATGGGTTCTATGTAGACGTTGACATCAACGAGTAGGCTAAAGACCCAGGTGGTGACCCTGAGCTTGTGATGGACCACGTAGTATAGCTAGGCTTTCCAAGCCTCTTTTATTTTATTAGTTGTCTGTACTCAGACAAGTTACTTCCGCTGCTGGTTTGTATGACTGTATGACTTGAATGTGGGGTCATGAGACCCGTACCTTTGTGTATGCTATGTATGGCTCCCTGAGCCTTAAATAAAGTACTTGTGTCGTAGAGTCATGTTGTGATGCTTCGTTGTATTTACACATATCGAGCATATTGTGTGTATGATTGAAATGCTTGGTATGTGTGGGATCTGACTATCTAGTTGTTTATCTTTAGTAGCCTCTCTTACCGGGAAATGTCTCCTAGTGTTACCGCTGAGCCATGGTAGCTTGCTACTGCTCTGGAACACCTAGGCTGGCCGGCATGTGTCCTTCTTCGTTCCTGTGTCTGTCCCTTCGGGGAAATGTCACGCTTTGAGTACCGGAGTCCTGCTAGCCCAGTGCTACAGCCCGGACCCACTTGCTGATGACCGACACGTTCGAAGCTGGGTCATGGATGCCTGTCCCTGTAAGTCTGTGCCACTTTGGGTTTACGACTAGTCATGTCAGCCCGGGCTCTTTATCATATGGATGCTAGCGACACTATCATATACGTGAGCCAAAATGCGCAAACGGTCCCGGGCAAAGGTAAGGCGACACCCGTGGGGATACCATGCGTGAGGCCGCAAAGTGATATGAGGTGTTACCGGCTAGATCGATGTGACATCGAGTCGGGGTCCTGACAGCGTTGGCATCAGAGCCGGACTGCCTGTAGGTTCTCCAAGCCAAACTGGTCGATGTTGAGTCTAGAAATTCTTTAGTTATATGTAGGGGAATTGTTTGTGGGTTGGAACGTAAGGCTCTTTTTACTTCTTTATCTTATGACATTCTGATCTGAGTCAGTCCATTCTTCCACCGGGGGTTAAGGAATTAGGACCTATTCTCTCTAACAGGATCACGTGTTACTAATCAGTAGTACCTTATAAGTTTGATGGATACAAGCCTAGTTCAGTTCTACTACCACATTATGTTGTTAGAATGGTTTCAGAACTTTGATATGATGATGTTGAGGGTGTACGAAATCCTTTGTCAAATGTCTCAAAATCCTTCTTGAGCATTTACAGCTGTTATGCTGCCGAAATTTTGCTAGAAATTCTAATGCCTTTGCATTATGATTGTGCTTTCAGATGGCCACTCGCGACCTCAATCAAGTGGTTCGCCTGACTCGATGCCTAGATGTACCCGGCCATACTGCCAAGTTGGTCAGGGTAATGACTGAGGCTGGATACCGCTGGTATCCTGAGTACACGGTCGAAGAGCAATTCCGAGACTTTAATCAAAGCCAGTATCTCTGCACTGTCAGGATATTTCCATCTTATCCTAGATCCACCGAGCCTCTTCACTGCTCTTATGGACTCGGGGTTACCATTGAGATGGCTGTGCAGGACGCCGCCTACTCTATGATGACCATTATGCGAGTCAGATCTGGTATATTTCGGGACTCTGATTTCCGGTATATGCCAGGATCACTTCCGGGAGCACAAGGGTATCTCCAGGCTATTTATGCTGACCCCACTCAGGAGGATTCACGGACTCGCACCACTGCTGAGATGCTCGAGGATAAGGACCGTGAAAATCGGGCCTTAAGGTTAGAGCTTTTCAATACCCGTGCTGACCACTGGGCCACTTTGACTCGGTTCGCACCGGCGGTGCAAGCTGGATATTCAGATATGCGCGATCTCTATCCTGTGAGATCTGCTCTGCCAGACGTGATGGTTTGGCGTGATGTAGGAGGCATCACCCCACCTCGCGGTCCCCGCAGGCCACCGTCTGTTGGTCCAAGGCCTCATCCTAGCCCCTATGGTCCACAAGCTCCGCGAGATCGTCTATTTCCGGATGATCATGTTGAGCTTCCAGGCTATGGAGGTGACTTCTACGAGGACTACTACGGATCGGTCTGAGTTAGTGGTAGTATCACTAGTTCGCACTAGCTGTGTCGTCTATCGTCCCGCGTGACTCGTGGGATATGACCTAGTTTGTACTCTTTCCGGAGGTGTAGAAAAATAATGTATAGGAGCTTGGAATGCCTCCGATGAGATGTAATCTTTTTCTCACCGTAATAGTACTTTGTTTGGTCTTGTACTAAACCCTGTATGGTGTGTATGACGATGGAATAAAAGAAGCAGTTTCTGTTTTTACCATGTCATACGGATGATCATCTTGCATTTCGAGTTATTCCTTACATTCTGTATCCTATGTCGGAATTTTATCATTCTGACTAAATCATTGTCTTGTTACCTAGGATGGTCAACACGTGCGCTAACCCTGCTTCTCAAGAGCAGGCCGAAGGCAGTGAAGGCAGGAATGAAAATCTGCCTCATCCTCCTTCACTAGCCGAGGTTATGATGGAAGCTGAGAGAAACAAGCGGGAAACCAACCGTTTGTTGGAGCGTATTGAACAGAACACGGCACATCATCAGAGGACTAACGTGGTGTCACTCAGTGATTTTATCAAATTACATCCACCCACGTTCCACCACTCCGTCGAGCCTCTCGATGCTGATGACTGGCTTCGCAGTATCTCTCACAAACTGTGTTCTGCGCTAGTAGCTGAGGCTGACAAGGTCACCTTTGCTGCATATCATCTTGAAGGCCCCGCCAGTCTATGGTGGGAAAATTATGGAGCTATGCGCCCAGCGGGCCATGTCACTACTTGGGCTGAGTTCAGCGAGGCTTTCCGTGAGCATCATATTCCGGAGGGTCTCATGGACCGCAAACGTGAAGAATTTTGCAGTTTCACCCAAGGCCGACTTTCTGTGGATGTTTACAGTAGGGAGTTTGGTAATCTCGCACGATATGCAACCGAGGAAGTTTCTACTGACGCCAAGAAGCAAGCAAGGTTCCGTAAGGGCCTTAGTCCTGAGCTTCGCCGCGACCTCCGTCTGCATGAGTGCACATCCTTCCAGAAACTTGTCAACAAAGCCATCAGTGCTGAAACTGGTCAGACTGACTATGACGCAACACGCAAGCATGGCCGTGACATGGGTTCCTCATCCGGTGCTGGTCCTCAGAAGCGCCGCGTGTGGGTACCCAACACCGCCCTGCCACCCAGGTTCACACCGAGGCCATCCTTCCAGGCGCCTCGCCCTGTTCAACAGTCTGCACCGGCCAAGCCCTATGGGGGTCCAACTAACAATGCTCCTCCACGTACCAGTTCTGTGACTTGTTTCAAGTGTGGGGAATCTGGCCACTATATGCGTGAGTGTCCCCAGAGCAACCCCAATCAATCTGCTAAAGCTGTTGGCCGTGGCAAGCCGACAGGAAAAGTATTCCACGCCAAGCCGGTCACCGCTACACGTGGCCATGTCAACTGTATCTCTGCCGAAGAAGCTCAAGAGGATCCCAACGTCGTTCTCGGTACGCTTCTTGTCAATTGCCACCCGGCATCTGTTCTTTTCAATACAGGAGCCTCTCATTCTTTTATATCTGAAAATTATGCTCGCTTGCATAACGTCGCATTCGGTGATATGCCAACCTCTATGGTAATTCAAACTCCGGGATCCAAATGGCAAACTTCTAGAGTAAGCCATGGAAATGAAATCCAAGTCGACAGACTTGTTTTCCTTGCCTCTTTGATAGCCCTTAAATTTTCAGATATTAATATCATTTTGGGTATGGACTGGATGTCAGCTCATCATGCCAAAATTGATTGCTTCTCTAGGACTGTTCAACTCACCCATCCTTCGGGGAAGATAGTCAATGTCTTGACCCGAATAGCTAAGCGACAATTATATTCTCTTAACGCCAGCCCTTTGCCAGACCTTGAGGACGTTCCGGTAGTCCGTGACTTCCCGGATGTCTTCCCAGAAGAATTGCCAGGTGTTCCACCTGACAGGGATGTTGAGTTTGTAATAGACCTCATTCCAGGAACCGTTCCGATTGCTAGAAGACCTTATAAGATGGCACCCCTAGAACTAGCCGAGCTTAAGAAACAACTCGATGAGTCCTTGAAAAAGGGTTTCATCCGACCTAGCTCCTCTCCGTGGACTTGCCCCGTCCTATTCGTCAAGAAGAAGGATGGTACGGACCGGATGGTTGTAGATTACCGACCTGTCAATTTGGTCACAATCAAGAACAAATATCCACTTCCCAGGATCAACGACCTGTATGATCAGCTCGCTGGATCCTCAGTCTTCTCCAAGATGGATTTGAGGTTGGGCTACCATCAAATCAAAATCAGAAACGGGGACATTCCTAAAACGGCCTTTGTTACTCGTTATGGCCAATACGAGTACACCGTCATGTCCCTCGGTTTAACCAACGCTCCAGCCACCTTTTCTCGGTTAATGAACTCAATCTTCATGGAGTATTTGGATAAATTCGTCGTGGTTTACCTCGATGATATACTCATCTACTCCAAGAACGAGGAAGAACATGCCGAACATTTAAGGCTAGTGTTGAAGAAACTTCGAGAGCATCGCCTTTATGCCAAATTTTCTAAATGTGAATTCTGGTTGTCAGAAGTGACCTATCTGGGTCATGTAATATCTGGTAAAGGTATTGCTGTTAACCCTGAGCGAGTTCAAGCCGTCCTTAATTGGACTCCACCTGAATCGGTCAAGCAAGTTCGGAGTTTTCTAGGCTTAGCGAGCTATTGTCGTCGCTTTGTCGAGAACTTCTCCAAGGTTGCCAAACCTCTAACCGAACTCCTCAAGAAAGATAAGAAGTTCGAGTGGACTCCACAATGTGAGCACAGCTTTCAGGAACTGAAAAGACGCCTGACTTCTGCTCCCGTACTGGTACCGCCAGACTTCTCCAAGGATTTTGTTATCTACTGCGACGCCTCGCGACAAGGACTAGGTTGCATTCTCATGCAAGATCGACACGTAATTGCCTACGCTTCACGGCAATTGCACCCACATGAGGAGAATTATCCTACTCATGATCTAGAGCTTGCAGCCGTAGTCTATGCACTTAAAACCTGGCGACATTACCTCCTCGGTAATCGTTGCGAAATATTCACTGATCACCAAAGTTTGAAGTACATCTTCACCCAACCGGATCTGAACCTCAGGCAAAGACGTTGGGTCGAGTTGATCACAGATTTCGACTTAGGAATAACCTACACCCCAGGGAAAGCCAACGTCATGGCTGATGCGCTAAGTCGTAAATCTTATTGTAACAACCTGATGTTACAACAAAGTCAACCGCTTCTCCATGAGGAATTTCGGAAGCTTAACCTTCACATTGTTCCTCAAGGATTTCTTTCCACCTTGGTGGCAAAACCTACCCTTGCGGATCAGATTATCAAGGCACAGAAGGTAGATCCGGGAATCTCCCGCATCAAGGGAAACCTTCGGAAAGGAATTGCGAATTGCTTCTCCATTAATGATCAAGGGGTCGTATACTTCGGGAATCGACTAGTGGTTCCCAAAGTGCGAAACCTGAGGCGTTTGATCCTTAAGGAAGC
Organism: Triticum dicoccoides; assembly: GCF_002162155.2. Taxonomy (NCBI): domain Eukaryota; kingdom Viridiplantae; phylum Streptophyta; class Magnoliopsida; order Poales; family Poaceae; genus Triticum; species Triticum dicoccoides. The sequence goes on from NC_041386.1 coordinate 69,296,668, forward strand.
TCATGAATCTCCTCTCACCATTCATCCCGGTAGCACTAAGATGTATCAGGACCTACGCCAGAGGTTCTGGTGGACTAGGATGAAGAGAGAAATTGCTCAGTATATTGCAAATTGCGACGTCTGTCGTCGTGTAAAAGCAGAGCACCAACGGCCTGCTGGCACCCTTCAACCCTTAGCTATTCCTGAATGGAAATGGGATAAAATTGGTATGGATTTCATTACCGGTTTTCCCAGGACCAAGAGAGGGAATAATGCTATTTTCGTCGTGGTCGATCGTCTTTCCAAAGTAGCCCATTTCCTACCTGTTCGAGAGTGTATAACCGCTAGTCAGCTGGCAGACTTATACATCTCCCGAATAGTGTCCCTCCATGGTGTTCCTTTGGAAATTAACTCGGATCGAGGAAGTCTTTTCACCTCTCGATTTTGGGAAAGTTTCCAAAATGCTATGGGAACCCGTCTCTCCTTTAGCACCGCCTTCCACCCTCAGTCGAGTGGTCAAGTGGAACGCGTCAACCAGATTCTAGAAGACATGCTTCGAGCCTCTGTTATCTCATTCGGAATGGACTGGGAAAAGTCCCTTCCATTTGCCGAATTCGCTTACAACAACAGCTATCAATCTAGCTTGGGTAAAGCCCCTTTTGAAGTTCTCTATGGACGACGGTGTCGAACACCCCTTAACTGGTCAGAGACCGGGGAAAGACAATTCTTTGGCCCGGATATGATTCAGGAAGCAGAAGAACAAGTTCGCATCGTTCGTGAAAAGTTGAAAACAGCCCAATCTCGTCAAAAGAGTCAATATGACCGAAAACATAAGGCTATGACTTTCGAGGTTGACGAGAAGGCTTATCTTCGGGTCACCCCTCTGAAGGGAACCCATCGTTTCGGTATCAAAGGCAAATTGGCTCCTCGTTACATTGGACCTTTTCGCATTCTCGCCAAACGAGGAGAAGTTGCCTACCAGTTGGAACTACCTCCGCATCTCTCCAGAGTCCACGATGTCTTCCACGTTTCTCAACTCAGGCGTTGCTTCTCGGATCCTATCCGTGAAGTGGACCACGAAACGCTTGCTCTCCAAGATAATCTTACATATCGAGAGTACCCCGTTCGTATCCTCGATCAGGCCGAACGTATCACCCAACGTCAGAACATCAAGTTCCTCAAAGTACAATGGTCGCACCATTCTGAGGATGAAGCAACCTGGGAAAGGGAGGATCGTCTTTGACTTGAGTACCCCGCCTTCTTCCCGGAGGAACCCAAATCTCGGGACGAGATTCTTTTGAGTGGGGGTGAGTTGTCACACCCTAGCTAGTCATGCATTAGAGTGTTGCATCATGTTTACTCTTTCATCAGAAACTTGAAATGGGGATCTGTGAAACCCTCAGAATCATTTTGAAAATGATCCAAATAAAAACTTCTCCAAAAGGGTCCAAGAAAATGCTCATGTTGCTCTCTGAAAATATTGGACAGAGATAAAAATCAAACCAATATTTTTAGTGGCTCATGGACATTTATTTTGGGCATTTGGAATTAATGCATAAATATTTGCATTGGAAATATATTTCTATATATATTAATATATGTCCAAATATTATGCCAATTATAAAGGAGCTCTGGAATAATATATCTAGCCCCTGAAAAATTTGGCATAAGTTAAATAAATGATTTAATATATCATTTAAATCAAAACAAATGTCAGAAATTAGAAAACAGAAAAAAATAAAAGGGAGAAGCTTACCTGGGCTCCTCCACTGTGCAGCCCATCCAGCTGGCCGGCCCAGCCAGCAGGCGGCCCAGCCCGCCTCCCTCCTCTGTCGTCTTCGTCCCGACAGAGGGAGGGGAGTGTGGCCGGCGCGCGCGCCCGCCACCGCGCCACGCCACCTCTCTCCCTGCCTGCCTGCCCTCCCCTCCTCGCCTCGATGCCCTGGACGACGCCATGCCTCCCCCCCTGCTCTCTCTCACTCTCCCTCGGCTCTCCCCTCCTCTCCCTCGCTCTCTCTCTCACACGGCCGAACACCACCGTCGCCGCCGTTCGCCTTAGCAGCCGTCTCCGGCCACCCCTCGCTCCCCCGACTAGCTCAGGAGCTCCGCCTCGACCTCCTCTTCCTCCCCACCGCTCCACGGGTCTCCGGAAGCCCTGCATCGCCGCCACGTCGCCGTTCCCCTCCTCGGACTCCGACCACCGTCGCTGTCGATTCGCCGTCTCCAGCGCGTCCCCGAGCCCGCTTCGACGCCCACTGCAACCGCGGTGAGCTACGCCACCGTTTCCCCCTTTTCTCCCCCTCGTTCCCTCGCCGTAGCCTCCTCCCCACCACGGCCGAACCTCCGCCGTCGCCGAGCTCGCCGTCGACGCAGCTCCGGTGACCATTTGGTCACCCCGGCGAGTCCAACGAGTTCGTAAGGCTCCATAGAGCATCCCTAGCGCCTCGCTTCGCTCGCCTTCGAGCTCCAACCCCGTTTCCGTGCACGACCGAACTCCGGCGGCCGCAGCCGAGCTCGCCGCCGTCGACTCCGGCCACCTCAGGCCCGGCCACCACCACCGTTCGACGCGCGGGAGCAAGAGCTCTCCAACGAGCCCAAGCACAGCCTCGCCCGTGCCTTGTAGCGCGATCCCGCATCACGCCGCCGTCTCGGACCTCGCCGGCGTCATGTCGCCGGTGGGGTTTGACTTGTCCGACCTGGGGTTTGACCCCCCCAGGGTCACTGACGCGTGGGCCCCGTCGGCCAGGTGGACATCATTAGCGCTAACCACTGTTAGTTAACCCCTTGACACTGACCAGTGGGCCCCAGCGCCACTAATTAGTAATTAGGATTAATTTAACTCTGTTTAACCCCCCTGTCACTGACGTGTGGGCCCCACACGTCAGGTTTGACCTCAGCCAGCCGCAGTTGACCACTGACGTCATGCTGACGTCATGCTGGCGCAATAATTATATTTCTGGATTTAAATTAAATCAGGAAATTCCAAAATATTATTTAAACTTCAAAAATTCATAACTTTTATTCTGTAACTCCAAATTGGACAAATTATATATGAAAAATGATCAAAAAAATCCAATCTATCCATCTGTACTATTTTCATGCATGATCAAACAAGTTAAATTGATGTTTCAAGCAGAACAAGGAAAAGCACTTTAAAAGGCCATATTTGAATTTGAAATTTGAATCCTTGATTCAAATTTGTTCAAACCCTTCTGGTTTTAGTTGCATTAGCCCAACACACTCATATTGCCATGTTTCATGCATGCATCATATTGTTGCACATTGTTTGGTGATGGTTGTGTATCGATGTCCCTTGCGACAGGTTCTGCCTCCGAGGAGTACCGTGATTACCCTAACGAAGAACCGTATCAGTGCATCGAACCATCAGGCAAGCAACCAACCATTTGATCATATCGATACAATCCCATGTTCTCGCTCCTGCTCTCTTTTACTGCATTAAGACAACGCGATTCAAACTGCTGTGTGCTACGGTAGTTGAACCCCTTTCCTCTGCATGACCTGTCATTGCCACAGTAACTAGATGAAACCCACTAGCATGTGTAGGAGTTGATTGAGCCCTATGTATGTGTTGTTCCTACCTTGCTATGCCTGCTATGCTTAGAGTCATGTCAGGTCTGGTTCATCTGGGTGATGGGCTAGAGTGAAATGATTATGTCGGTAATGAGAGTGGTGTGGTGAACACGATTTGGTAAAGGTATCGATGAGAGGCCATGTAGGAGTACATGGTGGGTTGTTTCATTGAAGCCGACCTTAAGCACTGAGATCTGTATGTGTGATTTAAGAATCAGCTACTACCATGCATTGGGCCCGAAACCAATGGACCCTCTCGGCTTCTTATTCACCCTAGTTCTCCGTCCAGGAGTTGTAAGTAGTTTCTGGTGTTTGTAGCCTACTGGAGGCCGTGGACAGCGCTGACCGTAGGGGTGGGCTGTGATGCGGTAGGTACGTGGCACGGTGTACCGAATACCCGTTAGGTATCTCGGGAACCCTGTTCACATCGTTCGGGGCCGTATGGGAAACCTCGGCCGGACTCCCTGCGGATGGAACCTGGATAGGCGATAAACCTGGACTAGAGGCTTAGGTGATTAGGTAGGTCGTGGCCGACACCCACGTTGGGCTTCCGCTTGAAGGTTGCCGAGTACATGTCGTGTAAACGACGGTAAGTGGTGAGAGCGTGTATGAAGAAGTACACCCCTGCAGGGTTAACATGATCTATTCGAATAGCCGCGTCCGCGGTAAAGGACTACTTGGTTGCCTATACAGTTCATAGACAAGTAAATGGAAACTACTAAAAGCTTCAAGATAAGTGTGAGTGCCGAGGATGGCTCTTCCGTAGGAAGACGGAGGTGGATCCTCGGTAGTGTATTGAAGTGGTGAGTAGTGGACTCGTGTGCGCAAAACCATTTCAAGTTGGAGTATCGTAGGATAGCCTAGCCAAGAGTCAAAGCTGGCTTGCTGCAATAACTCCACCAACCCTTCTTGATACTATGCATGTATGTAGGATCTGATGTAAGTCTTGCTGAGTACCTTTGTACTCATGTTGCTATAATCTACATTTTTACAGAAGACGCTGCAACCCCTTCTGATGGGTTCTATGTAGACGTTGACATCAACGAGTAGGCTAAAGACCCAGGTGGTGACCCTGAGCTTGTGATGGACCACGTAGTATAGCGAGGCTTTCCAAGCCTCTTTTATTTTATTAGTTGTCTGTACTCAGACAAGTTACTTCCGCTGCTGGTTTGTATGACTGTATGACTTTTGTATGTGGGGTCGTGAGACCCGTACCTTTGTGTATGCTATGTATGGCTCCCTGAGCCTTAAATAAAGTACTTGTGTCGTAGAGTCATGTTGTGATGCTTCGTTGTATTTACACATATCGAGCATATTGTGTGTATGATTGAAATGCTTGGTATGTGTGGGATCTGACTATCTAGTTGTTTATCTTTAGTAGCCTCTCTTACCGGGAAATGTCTCCTAGTGTTACCGCTGAGCCATGGTAGCTTGCTACTGCTCTGGAACACCTAGGCTGGCCGGCATGTGTCCTTCTTCGTTCCTGTGTCTGTCCCTTCGGGGAAATGTCACGCTTTGAGTACCGGAGTCCTGTTAGCCCGCTACAGCCCGGTTTACCGGAGTCCTGCTAGCCCAGTGCTACAGCCCGGACCCACTTGCTGATGACCGACACGTTCGAAGCTGGGTCATGGATGCCTGTCCCTGTAAGTCTGTGCCACTTTGGGTTTACGACTAGTCATGTCAGCCCGGGCTCTTTATCATATGGATGCTAGTGACACTATCATATACGTGAGCCAAAAGGCGCAAACAGTCTCGGGCAAAGGTAAGGCGACACCCGTGGGGATACCGTGCGTGAGGCCGCAAAGTGATATGAGGTGTTACCGGCTAGATCGATGTGACATCGAGTCGGGGTCCTGACAGCAAGTCTATTTACTCGTTCCGTAATGCATCATCCCACAATTAACTCATTAGTCACATTGCTTGCAAGGCTCATAGTGATGTGCATTACCGAGAGGGCCCAGAGATACCTCTTCGATACTCGGAGTGACAAATCCTAATCTTGATCTATGCCAACTCAACAAACACCGTCGGAGACACCTGTAGAGCATATTTATAATCACCTAGTTACATTGTGACGTTTGATAGCATACTAAGTGTTCATCCAGTATTCGGGAGTTGCATGATCTCATAGTCATAGGAACATGTATAAGTTATGAAGAAAGCAATAGCAACAAACTAAAACGATCATCGTGCTAAGCTATTGGATGGGTCAAGTTAATCACATCATTCTCTAATGATGTGATCCTGTTAATCAAATGACAACTCATGTCTATGGTTAAGAAACATAACCATCATTGATTCAACAAGCTAGTCAAGTAGAGGCATACTAGTGACACTTTGTTTGTATATGTATTCACACATGTACTAAGTTTCCAGTTAATACAATTCTAGCATGAATAATAAACATTTATCATGATATAAGGAAATATTAACAACAACTTTATTATTGCCTCTAGGGCATATTTCCTTCAGTCTCCCACTTGCACTAGAGTCAATAATCTAGTTCACATCGTCATGTGATTTAACACCAATAGTTCACATCTTTATGTTATTAGTCCACATCTCCATGTGACTAACACCCAAAAGGTTTACTAGAGTCAATAATCTAGTTCACATCGCTATGTGATTAACACCCAAGAGTGATCATGTTTTTCTTGTGAGAGAAATTTAGTCAACGGGTCTGCCACATTCAAAGTCATATGTATTTTGCAAATTGTCTATGTCTACAATGCTTTGCACGGAGCTACTCTAGCTAATTGCTCCAACTTTCAATATGTATCTAGATCGAGACTTAGAGTCATCTAGATCGGCGTCAAAAGCTTGCATCAACGTAACTCTTTATGACGAACTCTTTTATCACCCCCATAACCAAGAAATATGTCGGGACCCCGATCCTAAGTCACACCGATCTAGCATGTAACACTTCATATCACTTTGCGGCCTCACGCACGGTATTCCCACGGGTGCCACCTTACCTGGCCCAGGACCGTTTGCGCCTTTTGGCTCACGTATATGATAGTGTCGCTAGCATCCATATGATAAAGAACCCGGGCCGACATGACTAGTCGTGAACCCAAGTGGCACTAACTTACAGGGACAGGCATACCTGAATCAACCTCGAGCATGTCGGTCAACAGCGTATGAATCCGGGCTGTAGCACTGGGCTAACAGGACTCCGGGAACCCGGGCTGTAGCAGGCTAGGCAGGACTCCGGATGTCACACACGTGTGACATTTCCCCGAAAGGACAGACACATGGACGAAGTGAATCACATGCCAGCCAGTCAAGTGTTCCGGAGCAGTAGTGCTGGGCTAGCAGGACTCCGGTGAACCAGGCTGTAGCGGACTACTATGGCTCATGGAAGCACAAGACTACATTTCCCCATAAGAGAGGCTACCAGGGATAAACAACTAGGTTGTCGGATCCCACACATAGCAATACACGTTACATGTACGCATAACCTGCAAGTATGTGCTGTACAACATGGCATCACAACATAACTCAAACTCATATGGATAAAGGCCCAGATGACCACATAGCATTCAATACAAACAGGGGTCTCATGACCCATCATTTAGAGCATACAAGCAACAGAAGCATTACATGTCTGAGTACAGACAACTACAAAAGGAAAAGACTAAGAAGCCTGACTAAACACGACCCTCCCAAGGGTACAAGATCGTAGCTAGGATACAAGCTACTCGTCGAAGTCACTAGCGTAACCAACTGCAAAACATAAATAAGCAAACATGAGTACAAAGGTACTCAGCAAGTCTCACATCAGAACTATCTACATATGCCACAGTATCAACAAGGGGGTAGTGGAGTTAATAGCAGCAAGCCAGCTTTGACTCAGTGGCTAGCCTATACTACGAGTATCAGAAACTTCTTTCAGGTGAGAAGACGCACACGAGTCCACATATTCACCATATCAATACTCCACTATGGATCCATTCCCGTCTCCCTACAAGAAGGCCATCCATAGCACTCACGCTTATCTCGCGGATTTTAGGGTATCCACTTCAAGTTGTCTATGTACTACATAAGTCCTCCCAAGTTTCCATATCCGAGGAAAATGGCTATTCGAATAGATAGTGTTGACCCTGCAGGGGTGTACTTCTTCACACACGCTCTCGCCACCTATAGCCCTGTACACGTCATGTACCTCGGGAACCTTCAAGAGGAAGCCGGGCGAGGGTGTCAACCACGACCTGACTAACCACACGAGTCTCTCATCCAGTTTTATCGCCTATTCGGGTTCCATCCGCAAGGAGATCCGGCCGGGGTGTCGCTCACGGCCCCAAACGATGTGTGCAGGGTTCCCAAGCCCACCATCCGGGTGCCAGTTGGTACACCGTGCCACAGTGCCTAGTCTGTCCCAAGCCCGTCCCATCGGACACCACCTGGTAGACAAGTAGCACTACCTACAAACGCCAGAAACTAGTTGCAACTCCTGGACAGAGATCAAGTGGATTAATAAGCCGAGAGGGGCCGGATAACCGGAACCCAATGTGTGGTAGTAACTAGACTTGGATAACATACACAGAACTCAGTTCTTAGGGACGGTTCCAATGAGACAACCCACCATGTACTCCTACATGGCCACTCATCGCTACCTTTACCAAAACGTGTTCACACAGTTAGCATTTACTGGTAGGACATGTTCACCACTCCGATTCATTCCCGATGAATCAGACCTGACACAACTCTAAGCATAGATGGCATAAAGAAAACAAGCATGGATGAGTAGGCACATCAAGGCTCAAGCAACTCCTACTCATGCTAGTGGGTTTCAACTATTTACTGTGGCAATGACAGGTCATGCAGAGGAATGGGTTCAACTACCGCAGCAGAAAAAATAGCAATTGGATCGTTGTTGTCCTAATGCAGTATAAGGAGCAAGAGCGAGAGAGTGGGATTTATCGAGATGCTCAAGGGGATTTGCTTGCCTGATAGACGACGAAGGGGTACGGCTCCTCTGACAAGTACTTGGGAACACCTTCCAGAGTGGAACCTATCGAGAAGAAACGGTGCCGGCGATCAACACACAAACAAATGCAACAACATGATGCATGAACATGACATGTACAAATGCTAGTGTTTGGGCTAATGCAAGATGCTACCAAGTTGGTTGAAGCCCATTTGAATCAAAGATTCAAATGCAATTCAAAATGAAGCATTTAAAATGCCCATATTATGTTTTCACTTATACAGCATGTATAAGTTGGTTTTTCATGCATGTAACTGGCATAAATGGATTCCTTGCATTTTTATGATAATTTTTCATATATAATTTATTTCATTCTGGGCTACGGTTGAATTTCTATGATTTTTAGAAGTTTTAGACATTTTCTGGAATTTTCTAATTATATAAAATCCAGAAAATGATTTATTGCGTCAGCATGACATAGCTGTGACGTCAGCAGGTCAACTGGGTCGGCCAGGTCAAACCTGACCTGTGGGACCCATACGTCAGTGTCTCAGACTTGTTTGGTGGATGACAGGTGGGACCGGTCCACGTTGACTTGACCAAAGTCAAAGCGGACACGTGGGGTCCACACGTATTAGTACTAGTCTTAATAGAAAATTAGACTAACCTAACTATGCTCGGGGACCCACATGTCATTGACACAGGCAATAACTAAACATGATTAGCACCTAACTAATGGTGCCATGTCAGCCACCGGCGTTTAACCGCCGGCGACGACAGGCCGCGGCGGTGCCCGCGTCGGGTTTGCTCTACAGGCCACCGTTCGACGAGCGGTTTGTGGCTACGGGTTGCAGGCGCTTGCACGCATCCAGTGGTGCCCTCAGCTTCGCTGGAGATGGCCTAGAATGACGGCGGTGATGGCAAGTGCGGTGGCCGTCGTTCGGGCGTCGAACGAGTCGACGGTGCAGGGCATGGAAGGAGCCGCGGTTAGGCGCGTTGGACTCGTGGGGGTGCGGTGAGCTCAGTGGTAAGCTTGGACGCGTGCTTGCATGGCCGTAGCCGCAGTGGCGACATGGCCGGCGGCAAGGAGCAATCGGCTTCGATGGCCACGGTGGCTAGAAGGCGCGGACGAGCACGGGGAGAGAGGGGAAAGAGACAGGGGCTCACGGCGAATCCAGCAGAGTCAACGGCGAGGCCGGGGAGGGTCTGGAGCTCGTGAATCCACGCCGGCGAGCTTCAGTGGCCGACGATGAAGAAGATGGAGATGGCGTTGATGTAGAGCTTCCCGGGTCGCCTGGCTCGTTGAGGACGTAGCAGGCGGCGAGGCGGAGCTCTGGGGCAAGATGAGAGGCCCAGAGGGACAAGGTGGCTACGGTGAACGGCGTTGGTGGCAACAAGCGGGTTTGCGTCTGCTCAGGAGAGGGGCTGGAGGCCAGGGGAGAGAGCAGAGAGCAAAGGGACAGTGAGAGAGAGTCGAGGGGGTCTACATGGCGTCTCCAGGGGTCGCGGGAGCAAGCAGGGAGGCAGGTGGTGGCGTGCGGCGGTCGTGCACGCGTCGGGCACGCGCTGTGCATCCGATTGGCGGGAGGAAGAAGACCTCCCTGCCCCTGGTGGGCTGGGCCGGCCAGATGGGCTGCCAGGTGAGCGCCAGGTAAGTGCTTTCTCCCTCTCTCTCTTATTTGTTTTAGTTTTTCTATTTTCTGCTACTATTTTGCAAATAAAATACTAACCAAAACACTTTGGTTAACTCTGTAAATTTTTGTGAGGAATATTTGAAATATTTTCAAACCACACAACAAATTTCAGAATATTTGGAGCAACCAATATTTAATGGTAAATTTTAAACTCCAACTCAAATACCATAATGATTTAATTCAATGACTAAAATGTCCTGGAAAAATATGCATCATCTCTGGTAGAGGCTTTCACCTTTTTCCATAAATCATGAACATTTTAAAAAGGATATTTTCAGGTCATTGAAAATATTTTGGTTGAACCTATTTCGATTGCATTTGTGCTAGGGTTTATCAATCCCTGCTACTATTTTGCAAATAAAATACTAACCAAAACACCTTGGTTAACTCTGTAAATTTTTGTGAGGAATATTTGAAATATTTTCAAACCACACAACAAATTTCAGAATATTTGGAGCAACCAATATTTAATGGTAAATTTTAAACTCCAACTCAAATACCATAATGATTTAATTCAATGACCAAAATGTCCTGGAAAAATATGCATCATCTTTGGTAGAGGCTTTCACCTTTTTCCATAAATCATGAACATTTTAAAAAGGATATTTTGAGGTCATTGAAAATATTTTGGTTGAACCTATTTCAATTGCATTTGTGCTATGGTTTATCAATCCCTAATTCAACTTCATTTGAAATTTAAACATGATGCACAAAGCAAACCTATAACATACCAGAATTAGGGATGTGACAACTCGCCCCCACTCGAAATAATCTTGTCCCGAGATTCAGGAGTTGGCGGAAAGAAAGCGGGGTACTCAAGTTGAAGACGATCTTCTCGCTCCCAAGTAGATTCTCTCTCAGCATGATGAGACCACTGAACCTTGAGAAACTTGATGTTATGACGTTGAGTGACACACTCTGCTTGATCCAGAATGCGAACGGGGTACCCTCGATAAGTGAGGTTATCTTGGAGATCAAGCGTTTCATGGTCCTCTCCGCGGATGGGATCCGAGAAGCAACGCCTGAGTTGAGAGACATGGAAGACATCATGAACTCGAGAAAGATGTGGGGGTAGTTCCAACTGGTAGGCAACCTCTCCTCATTTAGCGAGAAGGCGAAATGGACCGATGTAACGAGGAGCCAACTTGCCCTTGATACCAAAACGATGGGTACCCTTCAAAGGAGTAACCCGAAGGTAAGCCTTGTCGCCAACTTCATAAGCCACTTCCTTATGACGACGGTCATACTGGCTCTTTTGACGAGATTGGGTTGTTTTCAAATTCTCACGAATGATGTGAACGTGCTCTTCTGCCTCCTGGATTATATCCGGCCCAAATAATTGTCTCTCACCGGTTTCTGACCAGTTCAAAGGTGTTCGGCATCTTCGTCCATACAGAATCTCGAAGGGTGCTTTCTTAAGACTGGATTGGTAGCTATTGTTATAAGCAAACTCGGCAAAGGGAAGACATTTATCCCAATCCATACCGAATGAGATAACGCAAGCTCTAAGCATGTCTTCGAGAATTTGGTTGACCCTTTCCACCTGACCACTTGACTGAGGGTGGAAAGCGGTACTGAAAGAAAGATGAGTTCCCATGGCATTCTGGAAACTTTCCCAGAAATGAGAGGTGAAAAGACTGCCACGGTCTGAATTGATCTCTAGTGGAACACCATGGAGTGACACTACTTGGGAGATATATAAGTCAGCGAGCTGACTAGCAGTGATACTCGTTCGAACAGGTAGGAAGTGAGCCACTTTGGAGAGACGATCAATGACTACGAAGATAGCATTATTTCCTTTATTGGTCCTGGGAAAGACGGTGATGAAGTCCATACCAACTTTGTCCCATTTCCACTTGGGAATAGCTAAAGGTTGAAGGGTGCCAGCAGGTCTTTGATGCTCTGCCTTAACGCGACGACAAACGTCACAATTGGCAATATACTGAGTGATTTCTCTCTTCATCCTAGTCCACCAGAACCTCTGGCGTAGGTCCTGATACATCTTTGTACTACCGGGATGAATCGTGAGAGTAGAGTCATGGGCCCCCTTAAGGATCAGTTGCTGCATCTGTTGACATTTGGGAACCACCAAACGGTTTCCGAAGTAAACAACACCTCGTTCATCCATAGAGAAACTGCCAGCAGCTCCCTTGGAAATATTCTTCTTGATCCGGGAGATTCCCGTATAATGCTTCTGAGCCTCTATGATCTAATCCGTAAGGGTAGGTTTCTCCACCAAGGTAGAAAGGAAACCGTAAGGAGCTATGTGAAGGTTAAGCTTACAGAATTCCTCATGGAGGGGTGGTTGACATTGTTGTAACATGAGGTTGTTGCAATAGGATTTACGACTTAAAGCATCAGCATGACATTGGCTTTGCCTGGGGTGTAGGTGATTCCTAAGTCGTAATCCGAGATCAACTCCAACCAACGTCTCTGTCTGAGATTCAGATCCAGTTGGGTGAAGATATACTTGAGACTTTGATGGTCAGTGTAGATTTCACAACGGTTACCAAGAAGGTAATGTCGCCAAGTCTTAAGTGCATAGACTATGGCTGCAAGATCTAGATCATGTGTAGGATAATTTTCCTCATGTGGATGCAACTGTCGAGATGCATAGGAAATCACATGACGATCCTACATAAGAATGCAACCTAGTCCTTGACGTGAAGCGTCGCAATAGATAACAAAGTCTTTATTGAAATCCGGTGGCACGAGTTTGGGCGCAGAAGTCAGGCGTCTCTTCAGTTCCTGAAAACTGTGCTCACACTGTGGGGTCCACTAAAACCTTTTATCTTTCTTGAGAAGCTCCATGAGGGGTTTGGCCACTTTGGAGAAGTTTTCAACGAAGCGGCAACAATAACTAGCGAGACCAAGGAAACTCCTAACTTGTTTGACCGTTTCGGGTGGAGTCCAATCGAGAACGGCTTTAACTCTCTCGGGATTGACAGCAATGCCTTTACCAGAGATCACATGGCCCAGATAGGTCACTTCTGGCAACCAAAATTCACACTTGGAGAACTTGGCATAAAGGCGGTGCTCTCTGAGTTTTTCTAACACAAATCTAAGATGTGCGGCATGCTCTTGCTTGTTCTTCGAGTAAATAAGAATATCATTTAGGTAAACCACGACGAACTTATCTAGATACTCCATAAAGATCGAGTTCATCAAGCGGGAGAAAGTAGCTGGAGCATTGGTTAGGCCGAAAGACATCACAGTATTCTCGTATTGACCATAACGAGTGACAAAGGCCGTTTTGGGGATGTCCCCATTTCTGATTTTGATTTGGTGGTAGCCTAACCTCAAATCCATCTTGGAAAAGATTGAGGATCCGGCGAGCTGATCATACAGGTCGTTGATCCTGGGGAGCGGATACTTGTTCTTTATCATGACCACATTAACGGGGCGATAATTTACAACCATCCGATCCGTACCATCCTTCTTCTTGACGAAGAGGACAGGACAAGCCCAAGGAGAAGAACTGGGACGGATGAAACCCTTTTGCAAGGACTCATCAAGTTGTTTCTTAAGCTCGGCTAACTCCAAAGGTGCCATCTTGTATGGTCTCCTAGAGATTGGAATAGTTCTTGGGATAAGTTCTATGACAAACTCTACATCTCTGTCAGGTGGAACACCTGGCATTTCTTCTGGAAAGACATCCAGAAAGTCACGGACTACTGGGATATCTTCAAGGTCTGGAAGAGGACTGGCATTAAGAGAATAGAGTTGACGCCTTGCAACTCTAGTGGAGACAGTGACTATTTTGCCAGATGGATGTGTAAGTTGAACAGATCTAGTGTAACAATCGATCTTGGCATGATGAGCTGTCATCCAGTCCATACCCAAGATGATGTTAATATCTGGAGACTCGAGAGATATCAAAGAAGCAAGGAATACCAGTCTATCAACATGGATTTCATTACCATGGCTTACCTTGGAGGTTTGCCATTTGGAACCAGGAGTCTGGATTATTAGTGGAGTCGGCATATCACAAAATGACATGTCGTGCAACCGAGCATAACCTTCGGATATGAAGGAGTGGGATGCTCCAGTATCGAACAGAACTGAAGCTAGGTGACAATTGACAAGAAGCGTACCCAGTACAACGTCGGGATCATCTTGAGCTTCTGTAGCTGAGACATGGTGCACACACGCTCGTTCAATGGAGGTTGGCTTGGTACTGATCATCTTGCCTGATAGCTTTTCACGGCCAATAGACCTCTCAGACTAGGGTGGAGTATAACTGGACTGAGGGCAATCACATGCGTATTGTCTTGGTTCTCCGCAGGTGAAGCAAGTTCCTGAGGTAGGGCGTGGACCTACTTTGGCAAGTGGTCCACTAATAGGCCTGGGTGGAGCACGTTGCTGAGCTGGGTGAGGCGCCACATCGGATGGCCTTGGTGCATATCCAGGTGGAAGAGCTGAGTTCGGAATCCAAATCCGTCGCTTCTGAGAGCCAGAGCGGGAGGAAGAACCCATATCACGGTTGTGCTTACGAGACTCCTCATAAGTGAGCTGAGATGTCTCTGCATTAATGGCCTTGTTCACAAGAGCCTGGAAAGTATCACCATGATGCAGGTGTAGATCACGACGCAACTTAGGGTTGAGACCCTTCCGGAACCTAGCCTGCTTCTTAGCATTTGTGGACACTTCTTCTGTAGCATAGCGGGCGAGGTTTCCAAACTCTCTACTGTAAGCATCAACAGGCAGCTTACCCTGGGTAAAACTACAGAACTCTTCCCTCTTGCGGTCAATGAGAGCCTGAGGAATGTGGTGCTCACGAAAAGCCTCGGTGAAATCCTTCCAGATAGGAATCTGGCCAGCTGGTAGCATAGCCTCATAGCTCTGCCACCAAATACTAGCAAGACCTTCCAGGTGATAGGTAGCATAGGTGACCTTGTCACCTTCAGCTACGTTCACAGAATGCAACTTGTGAGTGATGTTTCGGAGCCAGTCATCTGCATCGAGTGGCTCAATGGAATGATGGAAGGTGGGTGGTTTCAGACCAATGAAGTCAGTGATGGAAACCAACTTCTTACGGTGATGTGCGGTGTTCTGCTCAATCTGTTCCAGCAAGCGGTTAGTCTCACGCTTTTTCCTCTCGGATGCTAACAAGAACTCTGCCATCAAAGGCTGGTCAGGAGGATCCTCGTCCCTACCATCTCCGTGGTTCTTGCTACGAGCAACTGAACCTCGGTTAGCAGACGACATCCTGGCACAGAAACCAAGGAAACAAGGATGGAATTAGCATCGACATAAGGATGCGGAAAGTAATGCAAAAGCATTGTAAACTCTTGAAGTCCTAGGACAATTTTGGCAGCATAACGGCTGTAAACGCTCAAAAGGATTTTTGAGACATTCATCAAAGGAATAGCATAATCAATCAGCATCATAATATCAAGGTTCTGGGTCAACCTGAGGACACACGGAAGTAGTAGAACTGTACGAAGACACAACCCAACAATCCTAAGACTTTACGGTTTAGTAACACGTCATCCTAAGAGACAGAGGAGAAGCCTAGGCCTTAACCCTCGTAGAAAAGAAGAGGCTGACTCAGAAAGAATGACATGAGGTAAAGGAGTAAAAAGAGCCTTACGTTCCCTTCCACAATCAATTCCCATATATAACTAAAGCATTTCTAGACTCAACTTCGACTAGTTTGGCTTGGTAATCCTAGAGTCAGTCAGGCTCTGATACCAACACTGTCGGGACCCCGATCCTAAGTCACACCGATCTAGCATGTAATACTTCATATCACTTTGCGGCCTCACGCACGGTATTCCCACGGGTGCCACCTTACCTGGCTTGGGACCATTTGCGCCTTTTGGCTCACGTATATGATAGTGTCGCTAGCATCCATATGATAGAGAACCCAGGCCGACATGACTAGTCGTGAACCCAAGTGGCACTAACTTACAGGGACAGGCATACCTGAATCAACCCCGAGCATGTCGGTCAATAGCGCTTATGAATCCGGGCTGTAGCACTGGCCTAACAGGACTCCGGGAACCCGGGCTATAGCAGGCTAGGCAGGACTTCGGATGTCACCGCGTGACATTTCCCTGAAGGGACAGACATAAGGACGAAGTGAATGACAAGCCGGCCAGTCAAGTGTTCCGGAGCAGTAGTGCTGGGCTAGCAGGACTCCGGTGAACCGGGCTGTAGCGGACTACTATGGCTCATGGAAGCACAAGACTACATTTCCCCATAAGAGAGGCTACCAGGGATAAACAACTAGGTTGTCGGATCCCACACATAGCAATACACGTTACACGTACGCATAACATGCAAGTATGTGATGTACAACATGGCATCACAACATAACTCAAACTCATATAGATAAAGGCCCAGATGAGCCACATAGCATTCAATACAAACAGGGGTCTCATGACCCATCATTCAGAGCATACAAGGAACGGAAGCATTACATGTCTGAGTACAGACAACTACAAAAGGAAAAGACTAAGAAGCCTGACTAAACACGGCCCTCGCAAGGGTACAAGATCATAGCTGGGATACAAGCTACTCGTCAAAGTCACTAGCCTAACCAACTGCAAAACATAAATAAGCAAACGTGAGTACAAAGGTACTCAGCAAGTCTTACATCAGAACTATCTACATATGCCACATTATCAACAAGGGGGTGGTGGAGTTAACAGCAGCAAGCCAGCTTTGAGTCAGTGGCTAGCCTATACTACGAGTATCAGAAACATCTTTGAGGTGAGAAGACGCACACGAGTCCACATATTCACCATATCAATACTCCACTATGGATCCGTTCTCGTCTCCCTACGAGAAGGCCACCCATAGCACTCACGCTTATCTTGCGGATTTTAGGGTATCCACTTCAAGTTGTCTATGTACTACATAAGTCCTCCAAGTTTCCATATTCGAGGAAAACGGCTATTCGAATAGATAATGTTGACCCTGCAGGGGTGTACTTCTTCACACACGCTCTCGCCACCTATAGCCCTGTACACGGCTTGTACCTCGGGAACCTTCAAGCGGAAGCCGGGCGAGGGTGTCGGCCACGACCTGACTAACCACACGAGTCTCTCATCCAGGTTTATCGCCTATTCGGGTTCCATCTGCAAGGAGATCCGGCCGGGGTGTTGCTCATGGCCCCAAACAATGTGTGCAGGGTTCCCAAGCCCACCATCCAGGTGCTAGTTGGTACACCGTGCCACGGTGCCTAGTCTGTCCCAAGCCCATCCCATCGGAAACCACCTGGTAGACAAGTAGCACTACCTACAAACGCCAGAAACTAGTTGCAACTCCTGGACAGAGATCAAGTGGATTAATAAGCCGAGAGGGACCGGATAACCGGAACCCAATGTGTGGTAGTAACTGTACTTGGATAACATACACAGAACTCAGTGCTTAGGGACGGTTCCAATGAGACAACCCACCATGTACTCCTACATGGCCTCTCATCGCTACCTTTACCAAAACGTGTTCACACACTTAGCCTTTACCGGTAGGACATGTTCACCACTCCGATTCATTCCCGATGAATCAGACCTGACACAACTCTAAGCATAGCTGGCATAAAGAAAACAAGCATGGATGAGTAGGCACATCAAGGCTCAAGCAACTCCTACTCATGCTAGTGGGTTTCAACTATTTACTGTGGCAATGACAGGTCATGTAGAGGAATGGGTTCAACTACCGCAGCAGAAAAATAGCAATTGGATCATTGTTGTCCTAATGCAGTATAAGGAGCAAGAGCGAGAGAGTGTGATTTATCGAGATGCTCAAGGGGGTTTGCTTGCCTGATAGACGACGAAGGGGTACGGCTCCTCTGACAGGTACTCGGGAACACCTTCCGGAGTGGAACCTATCGAGAAGAAACGGTGCCGGCGATCAACACACAAACAAATGCAACAACATGATGCATGAACATGACATGTGCAAATGCTAGTGTTTGGGCTAATGCAAGATGCTACCAAGTTGGTTGAAGCCCATTTGAATCAAAGATTCAAATGCAATTCAAAATGAAGCATTTAAAATGCCCATATTATGTTTTCACTTATACAGCATGTATAAGTTGGTTTTTCATGCATGTAACTGGCATAAATGGATTCCTTGCATTTTTCTGATAATTTTTCATATATAATTTATTTCATTCTAAGCTACGGTTGAATTTCTATGATTTTTAGAAGTTTTAGACATTTTCTGGAATTTTCTAATTATGTAAAATCCAAAAAATGATTTATTGCGTCAGCATGACATAGTTGTGACGTCAGCAGGTCAACTGGGTCGGCCAGGTCAAACCTGACCTGTGGGACCCATACGTCAGTGTCTCAGACTGGTTTGGTGGATGAGAGGTGGGACCTGTCCACGTTGACTTGACCAAAGTCAAAGCTGACACGTGGGGTCCACACATATTAGTACTAGTCTTAACAGAAAATTAGACTAACCTAACTATGCTCAGGGACCCACATGTCATTGACACAGGCAATAACTAAACATGATTAGCACCTAACTAATGGTGCCACATCAGCCACCGGCGTTTAACCGCCGCCGACGACAGGCTGCGGCGGTGCCCGCGTCGGGTTTGCTCTATAGGCCACCGTTCGACAAGCGGTTTGTGGCTACGGGTTGCTGGAGCTTGGGCGCATCAAGCGGTGCCCTCAGCTTCGTCGGAGATGGCCTAGAACGACAGCGGTGATGGCAAGTGCGGCGGCCGGCGTTCGAGCGTCGAACGAGTCGACGGTGCAGGGCATGGCATGAGCCACGGTTAGGCGCGTTGGACTCGTGGGGGTGCAGTGAGCTTAGTGGTAAGCTTGGATGCGTGCTTGCACGGCCGTAGCCACGGTGGCGACATGGCCGGTGGTGAGGAGCAATCGGCTCCGATGGCCTTGGTGGCTAGAAGGCGCGGACGAGCACGAGGAGAGAGGGGAAAGAGACAGGGGCTCACGGCGAATCCAGCAGAGTCAACGGCGAGGCCGGGGAGGGTCTGGAGCTCGCGAATCCACGCCGGCGAGCTTCAGTGGCCGACGATGAAGAAGATGGAGATGGCGTTGATGTAGAGCTTCCCGGGTCGCCTGGCTCATTGAGGACGTAGCAGGCGGCGAGGCGGAGCTCTGGGGCAAGATGAGAGGCCCAGAGGGACACGGTGGCTACGGTGAACGGCGTTGGTGGCAACAAGCGGGTTTGGGTCTGCTCAGGAGAGAGCCTGGAGGGCAGGGGAGAGAGCAGAGAGCGAAGGGAGAGTGAGAGAGAGTCGAGGGGGTCTACGTGGCGTCTCCAGGGGTCGCGGGAGCAAGCAGGGAGGCAGGTGGTGGCGTGCGGCGGTCGTGCGCGCGTCGGGCACGCGCTGTGCATCCGACTGGCGGGAGGAAGAAGACCTCCCTGCCCCTGGTGGGCTGGGCCGGCCAGATGGGCTGCCAGGTGAGCGCCAGGTAAGTGCTTTCTCCCTCTCTCTTTTATTTTTTTCAGTTTTTCTAATTCCTGCTACTGTTTTGCAAATAAAATACTAACCAAAACACTTTTGTTAACTCTGTAATTTTTTGTGAGGAATATTTGAAATATTTTCAAACCACACAACAAATTTCAGAATATTTGGAGCAACCAATATTTAATGGTAAATTTTAAACTCCAACTCAAATACCATAATGATTTAATTCAATGACCAAAATGTCCTTGAAAAAATATGCATCATCTCTGGTAGAGGCTTTCCCCTTTTTCCATAAATCATGAACATTTTAAAAAGGATATTTTGAGGTCATTGAAAATATTTTGGTTGAACCTATTTCAATTGCATTTGTGCTAGGGCTTATCAATCCGCAATTCAACTTCATTTGAAATTTAAACATAATGCACAAAGCAAACATATAACATACCAGAACTAGGGATGTGACAAAATATTTCCTTAGTGAGGTACATAATAGGTCTGGTACACAGCACAACATACTTTATAGAACCTATGGCTGAGGCATAGGGAATGACTTTTCATTCTCTTTCTATTTACTGCCAAGGTCGGGTTTTTCAAACCTTGCAACACAGGCAAGAACTCCTTCTTTGACTGTTCCATTTTGAACTACTTCAAAACCTTGTCAAGGTATGCACTCATTGAAAAATCTTATCAAGTGTCTTGATCTATCTCTATAGATCTTGATGCTCAATGTGTAAGCAGCTTCATCGAGGTCTTTCTTTGAAAAATTATTATTTCAAGTATCCTTTTATGCTATCCAGAAATTCAGTATCATTTCCGATCAACAATATGTCATCCATATATAATATCAGAAATGCTACAGAGCTCCCACTCAATTTCTTGTAAATACAGGCATCTCTAAAAGTCTGTATAAAACTATATGCTTTGATCAACTCATCAAAGCGTATATTCCAACTCCGAGATGCTTGCACTAGTCCATAGATGGATTGCTAGAGCTTGCACACTTTTTTAGCACCTTTAGGATTGACAAAACTTTCTTGTTGTATCATATACAACTCTTCTTTAAGAAATTCATTAAGGAATGCAGTTTTGACATCCATTTGCCAGATTTCATAAAATGTGGCAATTTCTAACATGATTCGGACAGACTTAAGCATCGCTATGAGTGAGAAAAACTCATCGTAGTCAACACCTTGAACGTGTCGAAAACCTTCTTGCGACAATTCAAGCTTTTGTACTCCCTCCGTTCCAAATTACTCGTCGTAGAAATGAATGTATCTAGAAATAAAATACATCTAGATACATCCATACCTACGACAAGTAATTCAGAACGGAGGGAGCAGATAGTAACACTACTATCAGCGTCCGTCTTCATCTTGAAGATCCATTTATTCTCAATGGCTCCCCGATCAACGGGCAAGTCAATCAAAGTTCATACTTTGTTCTCATACAAGGATCCCATCTTAGATTTCATGGCCTCAAGCCATTTTGCGGAATTTGGGCTCATCATCACTTCCTCATGGTTCGTAGGTTTGTCATGGTCAAGTAACATGACCTACAGAATAGGATTACCATACCACTCTAGTGCGGAACATATTCTGGTTGACCTATGAGGTTCTATAGTAACTTGATCTGAAGTTTCATGATCATCATCATTAACTTCCTCACTAATTGGTGTAGGAATCACTAGAACTGATTTCTGTGATGAACTACATTCCAATTCGGGAGAAGGTACAATTACCTCATCAAGTTCTACATTCCTCCCACTCACTTCTTTCGAGAGATACTTCTTCTCTAGAAAGTATCAACTCTTAGCAACGAATATCTTGCCTTCGGATCTGTGATAGAAGGTGTACCCAACAGTTTCCTTTGGGTATCCTATGAAGACGCATTTCTCCGATTTGGGTTTGAGCTTATCAGGTTGAAACTTTTTTACATAAGCATCATAGCCCCAAACTTTCAGAAACGACGGCTTAGGTTTCTTGCTAAACCACAGTTCATATGGTGTCATCTCAACGTGTCGGCGTTCTGGGAACGGGGGTCCCCAGACTTGCCTGCCTGCGGCGTGGCTGAAGTGGGGGCCCAGCGCGGCCCATCTTCATCAGCTCAAGCTCAAGACCCTCGCGAGGGGCCAAGCCTCGTGGGGCAGACAACAGAAAGCTTCCTCAGAGGCAGCCTCATCAGGCAGGCTCACGAGGAGGCGGAGAGATCAAGGCAGGAATACCTCGTGAGGAATCTGTGATGCAAGCCATGACGATCAAGACCAAGCGGGCACCGGCCTGCGCAGTGTCCTTGTTTCCCCCTTTGGTGCAAAGGGGCAAGCACAGGCCAAGGCACCGGGCAAAGGTTTCCATTCCGGTGCAACAAGACCAAGACCAGCAGAGCGGCGGGACGGAGGTCACCGTGGATCCCAAGATGGTGTCATCACCAGTGCTTTTGGCAGCCGAAGACCACCTTTGGTCAGGATAACTTGTACTATATGTTCCCCTTCAAAATGGCCAATTGTTGGCGCCCTTCCCTCTCATTATTTGGGGAGAGGCCCAGGGACTCTATAAGTAGAACTAGCCACACAGAGTAGGGGGACATTGAGAGATCTGGTAGAACCCTAGCAGAGAGAGAGAGAGGCGACTGAACTCACCCAAGCAATTCATCGCACCAGCTCAAGAACACCTCTCGCGAGGCTGTTCTTCCTTTGTACTATTCATCATCAGCCCCTGAGGCAATCCACCACACCACACACTGGAGTAGGGTATTACACCACAACGGTGGCCCGAACCAGTATAAACCTCGTGTCCCTTGTGTTGTTCATTGTTTCCAGCTTAGATCACGCGAGGAGATTGGACGTAGATCGGTAGGGGAGAGATCTCCGCGCGCACCCCAGTGTTCGAACCTCAAGGGTCTGCCGGAACCCGAAATCCGACATTTGGCACGCCAGGTAGGGGTGCGCCGGATTCCTCCCTCCTGACGACCCGGTCTCCCCCAACATCGCATCCCGCCCTCATGGCGGACAACGCGCCGCCCGCTCCAGCATTGGATGTCGACACTAGGGCCAGGGGCTCCGGGCCTTGGCCCCTGCCTTGCGACAAGTGCAATGGCCGCGCAAGTTCAGGCCCGAGACGTCACCGCGCTACGACGGCACGACGGACCCGATGATTTTCGTACTGGCGTACGAGGAGGCCGTCCTCAGAGTCGAGGGCGATGACCGGGTGATGGCCAACTGGTTACCCATGGCCCTCACTAGCATCCCGCGCGCGTGGCTCCTCCACCTGCCGACGGCCTCTGTCACCTCCTGGGAGGAGCTGCGCGACCTCTTCCTCGCTCGTTTCGCCGCACCAGGGCCGCCCGTCGTCGCAGCTCTCCTGGGTGGCTCCCAGGCACCACCCTCGAGCCATCATGTCAAGCCGTTCACCCGCCGGATCGGCACCGCCTCCAACCGCCGAGAAGCCCCCCGGGCTGGGTGGCGCCTGAGGCCGATCTAACCTTCAACTCGGAGGATCACCCCTTCAACCCCATTGGTTCAGGCGCGCTCCCGATGTTGTGCACCCCCACCATCTGCCAAGTGGCCGTCACCAGGACCCTCATCGACGGTGGTGCCGGCTTCAACGTGCTCTCAGTGGGGGCCTTCAGCCTCCTCCATGTGCCGCTGGAGCGGCTCCAACCCAGCAGGCCTTTTTTGGGCGTCGGAGCCGGTTCCACCGCCTCCTTGGGACAGATCCGCCTTCCAGTGACCTTCGGCACCTGTGACAACTTCCGCACGGAGCTGATCGACTTCGACATCGCCCCCATTGGCCTCCCCTACAACGCCATCCTCGGCTATCCGGCCTTGTCTCGGTTCATGGTAGCAACTCACCCGGCGTACAACCTCATGAAGATGCCTGGGAGCATCGGCGTCCTCACCGTGTCAGGAGACACAAGGGATGCGCTGCAGGTGCTCTAGCTTGTTTTCAAGGCGGCCGCGGTGGCAGAGCCCACTAGCACCGACGCCCTTGAGCCCAAGGGGGCTGCGCCGGCTAAAAAGAAGCAGTTGTTCACCCAAGACAAGGCAGAAACCAAGCAGGTACCAATCGACCAGGACGGGTCCGCTAGCGCCACCTTCACCATAGGGGCCAACCTCGAGCCCGAGCAGGAGAAAGGCCTGATCAGGTTCCTGCGTGCGAACAAGAAGGTGTTTGCGTGGGAACCTGATCAGTTAGCAGGGGTCCCAAGGGAAGTGATTGAGCATCACCTCAACGTGTGCCCCAATGTGCGCCCCGTGAAGCAGAAGGCAAGGCGGCATTCTACTGAGAAACAAGCTTTCATCGTTCAAGAGACCCGGAAGCTAGAGGCGGCAGGAGTTATCCGCGAGGTCCGTTACCCTGATTGGCTGGCTAATCCGGTCGTTGTGCCGAAAAAGGGAGGAAAGGAGCGCATGTGCGTCGACTTCACCAACCTCAACAAGGCCTGCCTGCAGGATCCATTTCCGCTCCCCCGCATTGACCAGATAGCGCAGCCCTGGTAGCGGTCTGGGAGGAGCGCTGTGCCAATGCCGCATCGACCGTCCGAACTGAAGCAAGGCAGAGCCAGGAGGGCCTCGCGAAGGCCGCAACTACAGCCGGAAAGGAACAGCCGCAGCAGGAGAACGCACCCAGGGCAGGAGAGGCCTCTTCCGGCGACCAAGCACTGGGAGCTCCATCGTCTCAAGAGACGCCTCGACCTCTGGAGGATGCAAGCAGCGCCAGCACCCTCAACCTCGTCGAGCATCCCGTGTACTTCGTCAGCACGGTGCTACGGGATGCAAGGGCCTGGTATCCCATGCCTCAAAAACTCCTCCTCGCGCTACTAGTGGCCTCACGCAAGCTGCGCCACTACTTCCAAGGACATCCCATCAAAGTCGTCCCAGCATACCCCTTGGAAAGAGTGCTCAGGAGCCCCAACTCAGCTGGAAGGGTTGCTGAATGGAACATCGAGCTATAGGCATTTCAGCTAGAATTCAGTACGGCCAGAGTCATCAAGGGAGCCGCACTTGCGGATTTTGTGGCAGAATGGGCAGAAGCGCCGGGTCTCGAGGAAGGCAAAGACCGATCACTTTCCCCGGGAAGTGAAGCACCGGATGGCTGGGTCATGTACTTTGATGGGGTGTTCTCCCGACATGGTGCGGGAGCTGGCGCAGTGCTCGTATCCCCTACCCAGGACAAACTCTACTACGCCGTACAACTTTGCTTCCAGCACGGAGAAAAGGTCTCCAACAACATAGCGGAGTACGAAGGCCTAATAACAGGCTTGAAGGCCGCATCTGCCTTAGGGGTGAAGCGCCTCATCATCAAGGGCGATTCGCAACTCCTCGTCAACTTCTCCAACAAGATATACGAGCCAAAGGACGAGCACATGGAAGCCTACCTTGCTGAGGTTCGCAAGATGGAGAAACGGTTCTGGGGCTGGAGTTGCAACATGTGCCTCGCGGCACCAATCAGGAGACTGATGACATTGCCAAGAGGGCATCTCGGCGGCTGCCTCAGGAGCCTGGCGTCTTTGAGGAGCAGCTCTTCAAACCCTCGGCGGTGCCGTCACTGTCGAACACGGCGCAACCAAGGGAGGAGCTCCCTCAGCCGCCTGCCTCAGGAGCCTCGGTCTGCAGCCCAGCCTCAGGGGCACGCCTGCTCCTGGCGTTAGAGCCTCAGGAAGGGTGTTGGATCCCGGAGCTCAAGAACTTCCTGATGCAAGGGACTCTACCGGAGAATGAGGAGGAAGTGGAGCGTGTGGTGCGGTAGGCCACGGCTTATTGCTTCAGGGATGGAGAGCTCTACAGGAAACGACCAAATGACGTGTCCCTATGTTGCATCTCCCGAGAGCAAGGGAAGGAGCTACGGGCGGACATACACAGCGGAGACTGCGGGCACCACTCGTCGTCACGGACCCTCGTCGGCAAGGCGTTCCTTAGTGGATTCTATTGGCCCACAGCGCTCAACGACGCCATTGAGCTTGTGAAGGCTTGCGAGGCCTGCCAGTTTCACGCTAAGCAGATCCATCAGCCTGCAGGGAGTCTACAGACTATACCCCTCTCATGGCCGTTCGCAGTTTGGGGGCTGGACATTCTGGGCACGTTTCCTCGGGCGCCAGGGGGCTATCGCTACCTCTATGTCGCCGTGGACAAATTCACCAAGTGGGCTGATGTGGAAGCCGTCCGTACAATCCCGGCAGGCTCAGTGGTCAAATTCATCAAGGGCCCCGTGAGCCGATTTGGGGTGCCCAACCGCATCATCACCGACAATGGTTCGCAATTCACCAGTAATCTCTTCAAAACGTACTGTGCTAACCTTGGAACGCAGATATGCTACGCTTCGGTAGCACACCCCCGGAGCAACGGCCAGGCCGAGCGGGCCAACGCGGAGGTCCTGAGGGGCCTCAAAGCCAGGACCTTCAAGAAGAAGCTGGAAGCATGCGGTAGGGGCTGGTACGACAAGCTCCAGTCCGTGATGTGCTCAATCCGCACAGATGCGACAAGCCGACTAGCGAAACCCTGTTCTTCTCGTCTACGGAGCAGAGGCTGTTCTCCCTCACGAGGTCAGGCGTCACTCCGCACGGCTCCTGGCGTTCGATGAGACGCAGTAGGACGCCATGCGGAGGACGGATCTCGTGCTGGGGGAGGAACGCCGTCGAGAAGCCGCGCTGCATGCGGCAAGGTATCGACAGGCGTTGCGACGATACCACTGCCGCAACATCCGCCCAGAACTCTTGAGGTAGGGGATCTCGTGCTCAAACGGGTTCTCTCCAGGGAGGGGCTGCACAAGCTCTCTCCCATGTGGGAGGGCCCATTCAAGGTTGTTCATGTTTCCAGGCCTGGCTCCGTGCGCTTGGAGACCACGGAGGGGGTACCCATCCAGAACGCGTGGAACATTCAACATCTCTGGAGGTTCTATCCCTGAGCGAGGCCTAGCGCCTAGGAAAGGCCCGGTGCCTGTGAAGAAGGCGAATGCCAGTGAAGCTGCTGCATTTTGGGAAAGGCCCGGTGCCTATGAAGAAGGCAAATGCCTGTGAAGCTCGCCGCCCGTGACACTGTCACGTAATAATGAGTGGGGTTGTACATGCCCCGGAGTCTCTGGAGTTCCGCCCTCGGGCCTCCGGGGCTCCCGCCCACACCCAGTGGCAGCACTTAGCTCCATGCTAGTGAGAAGACGTCGAAGACTAGAATAGGTGCCGGACGCGGCTTTCCCATTTGCTTTCTGCAGTTGGCTTGTTTATTCCCGTTTGAAGTTTTATTGGAGTTGCTGGCGTTCCTGGCTTGTGACTCTTTGTCTTTCTCGCTCGCTTGCCTCGTTTTCTCTCGCACAAGTCTCGCGAGGGAGTCGCGGGCGCCCTCACGAGTGTTTTTTGCCCCGATAGTTTGGAGCTTTCCTATCCGAGTCCTCTATGGGAGCACCCCTCCCAGTCCGTGTCCCACGGGCATCACGACACGAGCGCAAGACCTAGGCCGATTGCCCCCACAACCAAGACCGTAAGCTACCCCTCCTACTGATCCTTGCAGGGCACGAAGCACACGACGAGGCCATGGCCTCGGGAGGCGAGGACCGCGCCAAGCCCCACCGAGCTAAAATAGTTCCCGCACATGGGTGCGCGGTGCGGAAACACAACACAGAAATAGCGGAAACAGCACGATGGTTAAATAGCAGTAGTTCTAACACGCCCCCGCGGGGCCCTACATTACTTTCTATTTCTACACAGGATAAGAAAGAAAACAAAACAGGCGCGATTCGTCATGCGCCAGCCCACAGCGAAGGCTCGAGCTGCTCCTGGGGCTCAGGCGGATCCTTCCTCCTGCTTCACCGGGGCGCGACGGCGGGCTGACCCGCTACCTTCACCCAGGCGGGCGCAACAGCGCGGGGGCTGGTCGCGGCCACCGCTGGAGGAGCTGCTTCCTGAGAGGGGGTCGCCGAAGCTTAGCGAACCCCGAGCACCGCCGCCTGTACGCCAGTCGCCATCTTCATCCTGGTCAGTGCCGGGGGTGGGCAGGCGGCCGCGGTCGTCGTCTCAGGGCAGCACCCGGCACGGCGACCATCTTCCCCAAACACGCTCACGTAGAGGGTGGCATCGCCATCAAACTTGAAGTACAGGGTACACCACCGGCCCAGGCCGCGCGCGGGGGCAAACGTTTGCCAGCCGCGTGTCATACCCCCGTTTCCAGAGACGGAGACCTCTAGCGAAGCCCAGGAGGCCCTGCTGCAGCAGCCGTCTGCTTGGAGCCAGAAGCCGCACCGAGCGCTGGCCGGCAGTTCATCTACGAAGAAACGGGGGAGCTGGAGCCGGGTGCTGGATGGGTCCGCCAACCACACGACGAACTCCGGCAGCACCTCCATAGAGCAAAAGCGTGGCCTAGGGGGGCGCACACCCATGGCATGCCCCCGTCGGCAACCGGGCGCTCACCACCACATAGGGAACCGCCTCCATGGCCGCGAGAGGCTACCACGGGGACCGTGGTATACTTGCGAGG
>NC_041386.1:69325078-69337532 GCF_002162155.2 Triticum dicoccoides
CTGCCCGGGGGGCCTTTCCTTTCTCCACGACCGAGAATCTCTTTGGGGCCATGGGGACGGTGAGTAGCCTAGAAGAAGAAAAGGAGCAGCAAGAAGGGATGGACTGAAGGGGCTCACCCAGCCCCGTACTTATAGCCGGAGGAGGCCAACCGCCGAGCACCACGATCGCAGGTAATCATGACCGGTTTCTCTGCATGCAGGAAATTGTCAAGTCATGCGGTCGTCCAGGCATCATGGGGAAGCGCATACGCCCACGTCCAGTCAACCGCCACACGGCGCCCAAGGCCGCAAGCTGTTGGGGCCCGCGGCGCTTCGCGCTTACCCCTTCGCTTCCCCGCCAGGCCAAGCCCGGGAGCGCCTTGGGCCCGGGGGCTACTGTCGGCATTCTGGGAATGGGGGTCCCCAGACTTGCCTACCTGCGGCCTGCAGCGTGGCTCAAGTGGGGGCCCAGCGCGACCCATCTTCATCAGCTCAAGCTCAAGACCCTCGCGAGGGGCCAAGCCTCGCGGGGCGGACGATAGAAAGCTTCCTCAGAGGCAGCCTCATCAGGCAGGATCGCGAGGAGGCGGAAAGATCAAGGCAGGAATACCTCGTGAGGAACTCATGACGCAAGTCATGACGATCGAGACCAGGCGGGCGCGAGGCGGGCGCCGGCCTGCGCAGTATCCTTGTTTCCCCCTTTGGTTCAAAGGGGGAAAGCATAGGCCAAGGCACTGGGCAAAGGTTGCCATTCCGGTGCAATGAGACCAAGACCAGCAGAGCGTCAGGATGGAGGTCACCGTGGAGCCCAAGACAGCGTCATCACCAGTGCTTTTGGCAGCCGAAGACCACCTTTGGTCAGGATAACTTGTACTATATGTTCCCCTTCAAAATGGCCAATTGTTGGCGCCCTTCCCGCTCATTATTTGGGGAGAGGCCCGGGGCCTCTATAAGTATAACTAGCCACACAGAGTAGGGGGACATTGAGAGATCTGGTAGAACCATAGCAGAGAGAGAGAGGCGACTGAACTCACCCAAGCAGTTCATCGCACCAGCTCAAGAACACCTCTCGCGAGGCTGTTCTTCCTTTGTACTGCTCATCATCAGCCCCTGAGGCAATCCACCACACCACACACTTGAGTAGGGTACTACACCACAACGGTGGCCTGAACCAGTATAAACCTCGTGTCCCTTGTGTTGTTCGTTGTTTCCAGCTTAGGTCACGCGAGGAGATTGGACGTAGATCGGTAGGGGAGAGATCTCTGTGCGCACCCCAGTGTTCGAACCTCAAGGGTCTGCCGGAACCCGAAATCCAACACAACGGATTTAGATGGTGCCCTATTTAACGTGAATGCAACTATCTCTAATGCATAACCCCAAAACAATAGTAATAAATCGGTAACAGACATCATAGATCGCACCATATCTAATAAAGTACGGTTATGACATTCAGACACAACATTATGCTGTGGTGGTCCAGGTGGCGTAAGTTGTGAAACTATTCCGCATTGTTTCAAATGAAGACCAAACTCGTAACTCAAATATTCTCCTCCACGATCAGATCACAGAAACTTTATTTTATTGTTACGATGATTTTCCACTTCACTCTGAAATTCTTTGAACTTTTCAAATGTTTCAGACTTATGTTTCATCAAGTAGATACCCATATCTGCTCAAATCATCTGTGAAGGTCAGAAAATAACGATACCCACTGCGAGCCTCAACACTTATCGGATTGCATACATCAATATGTAATATTTCCAATAAGTCAGTTTCTTGCTCCATTGTTCCGGAGAACGGAGTTTTAGTCATCTTGCCCACGAGGCATGGTTCGCAAGCATCAAATGATTCATAATCAAGTGATTCCAAAAGCCCATCAGCATGGAGTTTCTTCATGCGCTTTACACCAATATGACCTAAACGGCAGTGCCACATATAAGATGCACTATCATTATTAACTTTGCATGTTTTTGCTTCAATATTATGAATCTGTGTATCACTACGATCGAGATTCAATAAACCATTCACCTTTGGTGTATGACCTCACAAGGTTTTATTCATGTAAACAAAATAACAATTATTATTTGTCTTAACTGAATAACCGTATTGCAATAAACATGATCCAATCATATGATGTTCAACACAAACACCAAATAACATTTATTTTTGGTTCAACACTAATCCCGAAGTTAAAGGGAGTGTGCAATGGTGATCTTATCAACCTTGGAATCACTTCCAACTCACATCATCACCTCGCCCTTAACTAGTCTCTGTTTATTTTGCAACTCCCGTTTCGAGTTACTACTCTTAGCAACTGAACCAGTATCAAATACTGAGGGGTTGCTATAAACACTAGTAAAGTACACATCAATAACATGTATATCAAATATACTTTTGTTCACTTTGCCATCCTTCTTATCCGCCAAGTATCTAGGGTAGTTCCACTTCCAGTGACTATTTCCTTTGCAGTAGAAGCACTCAGTTCCAGGCTTGGGTCTACACTACAAAATAAAGACACATCCGTGACATTTTGGGCCGAACGAAAAAAAATTGTCATACTTATGACACTTCTATGACGATAATTGTGACAAAACCCGGTATCATCATAGATGTGGTGGGGTCCTACTTCTATGACAAAAAATCATGACAGAAAATGGGCTTTTTGTCCTGGGCGGGCCAGAGAGGCAGCTGCATGACATTCTTTGGGCCGTCCATGACGGAAAAAACCGTGGTAGAAGCGAGGGCGAGGAAAATATCGGGGTGTTCCCTGTTATGGTGGGTGGTCGGGGCCGAGCGATGCGCGTTTCTCTTGTACCCGCACGCGCGTGGGTGCGAGGCGTTGGGCTCTAACTGAACCCGAGTGAGGCGTTGGGCTCTAACTGAACCCAATCGATTGCACTGCAGGCTACGCGTTACTGAACCCGAGCGATCAATTGATGGCTGTTAACTGAACCCGATCAAGCGATTCCTTCGCTACTGCTGCTAACTGAAACCGATCGATGCTACCTCTGGATGAACAGTGAGCATTGCGGGAGGGTGGATGAACAGGACCCCGTAGTGTTGCCTTTGGATGAACAGGACCCCGATCGATCGAGCCGGTTGGGGCTAGATGAAGAGGACCCTGTGGAGGGCAGGATGAACAGGACCACCCCGTGGAGGGCAGGATGGACAGTAGATGATGGAGGGATGGATGAACAGTAGCCCGTGGAGGGGTGGTTGAACAGGAGCCTGTGGAGAGGGCTGGTTGAACAGTAGCCGGTGGAGTAGCGCGTGGTGGAGGCTGGATGAACAGGAGCCCGTGGATGAATAGCCACAGGTGGAGGCTGGAGGAGGTCGACGGTGGATGAACAGTAGCCCATGGAGGCTGGAGGGGGTCAACAGTGGAGATGAACAGTATCCCGTGGAGTCCCGTTTTGCGGTACGCCACACCCCTCCCGATGAACAGGACCCCCGTTTCGACCGTAGCGCTCCAACACAAGTCTGTTTCCTCCATTTTGCGGTACGCCACACCCCTCCCGATAAACAAGACCCCCATTTCGACCATAGGAGGTCCGTTTCCTCCGTTTTGCGGTACGCCAGACCCCTCCCGATGAACAGGATCCCGTTTCAAACGTGGCCGATTGAACACAAGGCTGTTTCATCCATTCTTCGGTACGCCAGGCCTCGTTTCCATCGGCTATTCCGTCCAAGCCCTCCCGATGAACACAACGACACATTCTGTTCTGATCCAGCCGGTTGGCTCCCCATGAACACAACGACGATGCTATTTCTCCGTTCCGACCCAGCCATGTACACGAGCCCTGGCCGTACGTATGCACGAGTAGGCGTTCGAGACCCTGCCCGTATGTACGTACGTGGCTGTATATTCTTTCTTGCACACTGGCCACTGTATGTACGTGTACATGCTATGTGTGTGCCTCTACTATGACACGTGTGTGCCTCTACATCGACCAGTATGTACGTACACGTTCGTGACCAGAATGACAACGCTACGTATGCTTCGACCAGGTGGGTCCCGACTGTCAGGCACTTCCTTGAGTGTGAAGATGTAGCTGGTGGGTCCCAGGAGTCAGGGGCGAATAGTTTTTTTTTCGGACGCACTTCCTTGCGTGCGAAGATGTAGCTGGTGGGTCCCTGCAGTCAGGGGAAATGTTTTTTTTCACGAAATACGGTGGCCTGTCCTGTTGGTGCCCACTGTCAGGTGGAGGAATAATTATTTTGCGCGTAATACGGACGCACTTCCTTGCTGCGGCCATGGACCCAGCTGTCAGCCTCTCCATGTACAGTCCACGTCCGATGGAAGCCGTTCCTTGACCATGTTAACCACGCCGCACCGAGAGCACCAGGGCGGTGGACAACGACGAGGCCTAGGAAGGGGACGACGCGGAGCCGGGGAAGACGTGGCAGTGGAAGCCTGCACGGAGAGGAGTACGAGGGTTCACTGGTTCGGCTGCGGTGTGAGGCTGCCGTCGTCGCAGGGCCTGGCCAACAATGGGAATAGTAGGGAGCGGTGAGGCCTCTGTGGTAGCACACCCGGCCACGGGAGGCAGGAGCATGCGGCACGACCAGTGCTGCTTTCGGCGGCTGGAGCAAGAATACCAGAGGTTGAAGTAGCACAACGGGCATTGGATGGACATAGTATGGTCACTGGAGCTAGAATCGTTCATATTGACTAAGTTGACAAAGCACTCCATCCCCGTCAACTTAGTAGGCCCACAAGTTAGCCTCCCACCAAGGTGGGTCCCAACTAGCAGGGGGAGTATTGATTTTTTTTGTACGTAATAAGGAGGCACCTCCGGTGGGTCCGAGCTAACAGCGGGGGAAACATTTTTTCGCGAAATACGTTGGCCTATCCGGTGGGTCCCAGCAGTCAGGGGGGAAACGTTTTTTCCGCCAAATACGGTGGCCCGTCTGGTGGGTCCCTGCTGTCAGGTGGAGGAATAATTATTTTCCGCGTAATAAGGAGGCACTTCCTTGCGGCTGCCGTGGACCCAGCTGTCAGCCTCTCCATGTACAGTACTCTTCCGATGGAAGTCGTTCCTTGACCACATTGACCACGCCGCGCCGAGAGCACCAGGGCGGTGGACGACGGCGAGGCCTAGAAATGGGATGACGCGGAGCCAGGGAAGACGCGGCAGTGGATGCCCACGCAGAGAGGAGTACGAGGGTTCACTGGTTCGCTGCGGTGTGAGGCTGCCGTCGCCGCAGAATAACAGGGGGTGTGGGTGAGTAGAGGGATGGCTTGGTCAGCTGTGGGAGTAGTAGGGGGCGGTGAGGCCTCCGCCGCATCGCAGCCGGCCACGGGAGGCAGGAGCACGAGGCACGATCCGCGCTGGTTTGGGCGGCTGGAGCAAGAAGACCAGAGGTTGAAGAAGCACAACGGCCATTGGATGGACATCGTACGGTCACTAGAGCTAGAATCGTGCATATTGACTAAGTTGACAAAGCCATCCGTCCCCGTCAACTTAGTAGGCCCACAAGTCAGCCTGCTACTATACTAGGTCCCAGCTAGCAGGGGGAGTATTCATTTTTTGTGCGTAATAAGGAGGCACTTCCTCGCGTGCGAAGATATAGCTGGTGGGTCCAAGCTGTCAGTGGCGGTAACGTTTTTATCATGAAATACAGAGGCCCTTTCGGTGGGTCCCAGATGTCAGGTGGAGGAATCATTATTTTGCGCGTAATAAGGAGGCATTTCCTTGCGTGCGGCCATGGACCCAGATGTCAGCCTCTCCACGTATAGTCCACTTCAGATGCATGTCGATCGTTGACCATGTTGACCAGGCCGTGCCAGGAGCACCAGGGCGGTGGACGACAGTGAGGCCTAGGAAGGGAATGACACGAAGGCAGGGAAGACTCGGCAGTTGTTTCCCACGCGGAGGGGAGTACGACTGTGCGACGGTTTACTGGTTTGTCTACCGTCGCCGGAGAATAACAGCGGGTGTGGGTGAGTAGAGGGATGGCTAGGCCAGCGATGGGAGTACGGTGGGGCAGTGAGGCCTACGCGGTAGCATAGCAGGCCGCGGGGAGGAGAGAGCAGGCAGTCCTGCCGGCGCTTGTTTGAGCGGCCGGTACAGGAAGAGCAGAGATTGAAGAAGCACGACGGCCGTTGGATGGACATCCAACAGTCACTGCTTGTGCGTCAATCGTTTTTTTAGGAAAGCCTCAAATCTGTGGAAAACATCATACATCTCATCTGCCATTATTTCTAATAATTTACAGCCCATTTGCTAATTCTTAAGGTTTTTTTGGAGCTCATATTATTTTTGTTAGCATTACAACCCATATTGTGGCCACGGTTAAAAAATTATACGAAATTTTGCATATTTCGGTGCGGTCCGAACTGTTTTTAGTCCCGAAATTTCGAGTCACATTCAAACTGATTTTAAAAATAAATGTATATCAATATAAAATCCAACAAATTGTCCACGCGTAAAACTCAATGCAATTTAAAATCTCGGAATGAAAAAAGGAAATTTGAAACTAACTGCCGGTTTGATGTGTTTTAAAAATGTACAGCCCATTTCTCATTACTGATAGGCCATTTTCTCGGCCAGTCGAATGAAGCTCTCCTTGTCTTGAAAGATTTGCAGCCCAACAGGCCTGACAAAGTGACTTACTTGGCAAATCACAAAAAAACTAGGTTGTGGCCATGGACCCAGCTGTCAGCCTCTCCACGTACAGTACTCTTCCGATGGAAGTCGATCGTTGACCACATTGACCTCACCGCGCCGAGAGCACCAAGGCGGTGGACGACGGCAAGGCCTAGGAAGGGGATGACGTGGAGCCGGGAAGACGCGGCACTGGATGCCCATGCGGAGAGGAGTACAAGGGTTCACTGGTTCGGCTGCGGTGTGAGGCTTCCATCGCCACAGAATAACACAGGGTGTGGGTGAGTAGAGGGATGGCCTGGCCAGCTGTGGGAGTAGTAGGGGGCGGTGAGGCCTCCGCCGCATCGCAGCTGGCCACAGGAGGCAGGAGCACGAGGCACGACCGGCGCTGGTTTGGGTGGCTGGAGCAAGAAGACCAGAGGTTGAAGAAGCACTACGGCCGTTGGATGGACATCGTACGGTCAGTGGAGCTAGAATCGTGCATATTGACTAAGTTGACAAAGCCATCCGTCCCCGTCAACTTAGTAGGCCCACAAGTCAGCCTGCCACTATACTGGGTCCCAGCTAGCAGGGGGAGTATTCATTTTTTGTGCGTAATAAGGAGGCACTTCCTTGCGTGCGAAGATATAGCTGGTGGGTCCAAGCTGTCAGCAGCGGTAATGTTTTTTTCGCGAAATACCGAGTCCCTTTCGGTGGGTCCCAGATGTCAGGTGGAGGAATCATTATTTTGCGCGTAATAACGAGGCATTTCCTTGTGTGCGGCCGTGGACCCAGCTGTCAGCCTCTCCACGTATAGTCCACTTCAGATGCATGTCGGTCGTTGACCATGTTGACCAGGCCGCACCAGGAGCACCAGGGCGGTGGACAGCGGCGAGGCCTAGGAAGGGAATGACACGAAGGCAGGGAAGACTCGGCAGTTGTTTCCCACGCGGAGGGGAGTACGACTGTGCGAGGGTTTACTGGTTCGTCTGCCGTCGCCGGAGAATAACAGCAGGTGTGGGTGAGTAGAGGGATGGCTAGGCCAGCGCTGGGAGTACGGTGGGGCAGTGAGGCCTGCGCGGTAGGACAGCCGGCCGCAGGGAGGAGAGAGCAGGCAGTCCTGCCGGCGCTTGTTCACTACTAGGAAAAGGGCTATAGATAGGATTGACAGTAATGGGCGCACCAGGGAAGTAGTGCACCACTACTATATACTAATGGCGCATCAGTTGGTGATGCGCCATTAGTGTGGAAGACACTAATGGCGCACCAGAAAATAGGTGCGCCACTAGTGATAATTTTTTTACATACATACTAATGGCGCATCCTACCGAAGTGCGCCATTGCTAATTCTAACTAGTAATGGCGCACAAGACATGGAGTGCGCCAGTACTGAATTTTTTTTATTCTTTTTTTTGCAAAACTACTAATGGCGCACCGCCTCACAGTGCGCAATTACTAGTTTAAACTACAAATGGCGCACCCTGTAAAAGTGTGCCATTAGTATATATTTACTTTTCTGCAAAACTACTAATGGCGCACCATCTGCAGGTGCGCCATTAGTAACCAGGGTTACTAATGGCGCATTTGCAGGTGGTGCGCTATTAGTAACCTAGGACCCCAACAAGATATTTTGGACAGCCCCACACCTACCCACTCACTTTCCCCACTTCATTCCCTCCACCTCCTTCTCCAAGCTTTTGGCTGCCTCCTCCTCACCTCATTTCCACCATAGATTCATCAAAATTAAGTGGTGAAATTACCTTTTTTTGATAGGTAAGTAAGGGGAAAGCTATCTTCATGATGTAGATCTACTTTTTTTCTCCCTAGCTCGCTCCAACAAAGTGCACATGCACTTTTCGTGGCCTAGCTAGATCTATGTATGTTTGTGGTGTTGCATGTGTTTGTGGTGTTGCATATATGTTTGTGTTTGCAGGTACCGGTATTTGAAATGCGATAGTTGCCAATATTTTGCCGGAATGTTGATTCATTTCCGTTTCGGCGAGAATTTTGGCACTATGCATTCTTTTTGGTCCTATTTTTAGGGAAGGTCATGCCAAATTTTTTCTTGGTTCTAAAATATCGTTTTGCTCTACCCCGCAGGCGACCATGGTCCGCACGATGACCTGAGGCATCTTGAATAGGTTTTTGAGCTCTGCGAAGGCCAAGATGCTTCAAAAGAACGAGACGGACATAAGATGTCCGTGTCGAAGATGCAAGCTGAAGAGCCTTATTGCGGACCCGGATTCTGGGCAGGTGCGGGACCACCTGCTCTTGCGTGGTTTCATGGATGGCTATCAGTGGCAAGGTGATGAAGATGACTATGAAGTTGTCCATGGGGGCCGGGCAAGAAATGAGGAAGGGCAACAAGACAAGTACCACCGCGGCGAGGGCGGGCGAGAAGACGAAGAATCTCCAGGACATGATCATGACGGTGATGTTGTACACAGTCATCATGTAGAAGATGTCGTACATGATGATGAGGAAGATCAAGACGAAGGGCATGATCATGAAGATGAAGATGCCGGAGCAGACGACGATGGAGGCTGGGTGCAGGACCCTCATATTCAAGAGCTGCTTCTCAAGCAGACGGATAATGCAAGAGCTGCCGCCCGAGAGAAAGCCAAGCTGGATCAACTGGAGATAGACGCGGTTACTCCATTGTATGAAGGATGCAGGCCCGAGGATACCCGCCTGAAAGTAACGCTCGTGGCTCTGGAGATGAAGGTAAAACACAAAATGACCGACGCATGCTTCGACGAGAACATGTCATTCTGGCACGAACGTCTTCCCAAGGGGAACAAGTGCCCGACCAGTTTCGAGGAGGTGAAGAAAATCGTGTGTCCTTTGGATTTACCGCACGTGAAATACCATGTGTGCATAAACAATTGCATCGTTTATCGGGACGAGCACGCGGAGTCTACCATATGTCCGGTGTGCGGCGTCTCTCGATACAAGAAGAGGAAGAAAGCTCCTCGAAAATCGGTGTGGTACTTTCCAATCACTCCTCGTCTGCAGCGGTATTTCGCGGACCCTAAGGTAGCAAAGCTCCTGCGTTGGCACGCGGATAGGGAGGAGAAGAAGCGGGAAGATGACGGAAATGATCCGGAGATAAATAAAAAAGACAAGATGCTGAGTCACCCTAAGGATGCGATCCAGTGGCAAGCGTTGAACTTCGAATACCCAGAATTTGGGAAGGATCCAAGGAACATCGTGCTGGGCGCGAGCACCGATGGAGTCAATCCATTTGGCAGCCAAAGAAGCACACATAGCACGTGGCCTGTGTTTGTGTGGATGTACAACCTTCCCCCTGGTTGTGCATGAAGAGGAAGTACATTCACATGAGTATGCTAATTGAAGGGCCGAAACAACCAGGGAACGACATCAATCTGTATTGGGGGCTGCTGAAAGAGGAGCTAGACACGCTGTGGAAAACGCCAGCCAATACGTGGGACGCCGCAGAGAAAGAATATTTCCCTATGAGAGCCGCACTGCTCATGACGGTGCACGACTATCCCGGTTACGGATATCTCCCGGGGCAGGTAGTCCACGGATTTTCTGGATGCGTAAGGTGCATGGATGACACAATGTATCACCAGCTAGATAGAGATCCTGGATCTTCGAAAACCGTGTTCATGGGACATCGAAGGTGGCTTCGCGATGATGACCCGTGGAGGAAACGCAAGGATCTGTTCGATGGTGAAACTGAACCCCAAAAATGCCCGCGTACGAGGAGCGGCGAGGAAATAGACGAGCTGTTGAAAAATTGGAAAGATTGCCCACTGCCGGGAAAGAAGCAAAAGGCGCCAGAGCCGGGAAAGAAGCGAAAGGCGCCAGAGCCGCTGCTGAAGGTATGGAAAACGAGGTCTGTTTTCTGGGACTTGCCGTACTGGAAGGTCCACTGTGTGCCTCACAGCCTTGATGCCATGCATATCACGAAGAACGTGTGCGAGAGTCTGCTTGGTACCCTGCTCAACATGCTAGAGAGGACCAAAGATGGGCTGAAAGCAAGGGCAGACTTGAAATCAATGGGCATCAGGCAGGAGCTTCACGCTAATGATGATGATGATGATGAGGCGAAGCAGGACACAGAAACTCATCGCAAAGGCAAAAAGGCCAAGAAGACCGGAAGTGACTACCCTCCCACGTGCTTCACTCTAAGTCAGGAGGAGATCGGCAGTTTTTCACCTGCCTCGTAGGAGTAAAACTTCCTTACGGTTACGCGGGGAAGATAAGCAGATACCTAGACCCAGCGAAGCAGAAGTTCAGCGGGATGAAGTCTCACGACTGTCACATGCTAATGACGCAGATACTTCCAGTTGCAATCCGTGGGATCATGGACGCGCACGTCCGTGAAACGCTATTTGGCCTATGCAACTTTTTCGACATCATCTCTCAGAAGTCGATTAGCGTGAGGCAACTCAGAAGGCTACAGGAAGAGATCGTGGTGATACTATGCGAGCTTGAGATGTACTTCCCGCCCGCATTCTTCGATGTTATGGTGCATCTGCTGGTCCATATCGTGGAGGATATCATCCAACTCGGGCCGACGTTCCTGCACAGCATGATGCCATTCGAAAGGATGAATGGTGTCATCAAAGGATACGTTCGCAACATGTCACGTCCAGAGGGAAGTATAGCCAGGGGCTTTCTGATCGAAGAGTGCATATCCTACTGCCCGAATTATCTAGGCATCGAGAACCCCGTTAGTCTGCCCGTCAACAGGCACCTCGGCAGGCTCGCTGGATGGGGTCACCGTGAGGGTCACCACGAAATGCATGTCGACTTCGAGGGTCGACTCACCGACTTTGAAAGAGCAAACCTAGTCGCGCTACAACACATAGACGTGGTCGATCCTTGGGTGGTAGAGCACAAAACCTTTATTGAGAAGACGTACAATGACCGAGGACAACAGAGGACGGACGGAGATATAATCAAAGAGCACAAATCATGTTTCACGTGTTGGTTCAAGCAGAAGCTTCTGTCGTACCCTTTACATGAGGATTCTTCCGCGGAAGAACAACTCATATTCGCCTTGTTATAGGGCACCGAGCACAACCTGATGACCTATGAGGCGTACGATATCAACGGCTACACATTCTACACCGAGGACAAGGACATGAAGAGCGATGGTTATCAGAACTCCAGGGTAACGATGGAATCCTACACCGGTAACGACAAGGACAGATACTACGGAAGGATCGAGGAGATCTGGGAGCTGAGCTACGCTGGAGAGAAGGTCCCGATGTTCCGTGTCAGATGGGCCAAGAGCGTCCTAAAAGAAGACTGGTATTTCACCACCATGGTTATACCCGAAACCAAATCCAAGACCGGGGCGCAAACGTCACCGCGAAAAATGAGCCATGGGTACTGGCTTCCCAAGTGGACCAATGCTTCTTCATTACCAACCCGTCAAAGCCCAGTCATGTTGTCGTGAGGAGAGGCAAAAGGAAGATCATCGGAATGGATGGAGTAGCCAATGAGCAAGACTTCGACAAGTACGGCGACCCGAAGATCGAACATGACGACGATGATGAAGTAGCAACACACACCACAAGAAGAAGCAGGACCATCCTACCTAAAGGACGTCCGTTCCACAGAAGAACTCCATTTGCGAAAAAGAAGGGCAAGAAGATTGTGAACAGATAGCTAGCTAAGATCGATTGTATTTAAATCGTACGATTGTATTTCATGGGCACTTTTTGATATCATGAATATTTTTAAATTTCACGGGCACTTTTTGAATTCATGAGGACACTCGATCTCGATCCCCCTCCACCGTCGCCGATGAGCACCCGGCCCCCCGCACCCTCCCCCGCTCCAACACCGCCGACGACCCACCACTCCCCAAACCCCGCTCCACCGCCGCCGCCGACCCTCCGCACCCTCCC
>NC_041386.1:69337577-69338155 GCF_002162155.2 Triticum dicoccoides
ACCCTCCCCCACTTTTTGATGATACTTTTAAATAACAAATTTGATGATATTTTCAAATAACAAATTTGATGATATTTAAAAAAATTGATGATATTTGATGATATCTTCTATTCTAGTCCTCATGAAAATAACAAATTTGATAAAAAACAAATTATTAGATGGAACAAGAAATAATGAAAAAAAAAGAAGTTACTAATGGCGCACCAGAGGAGGGTGCGCCATTGCTATCAGAAAAAAGAGTTACTAATGGCGCACCAGAGGGGGGTGCGCCATTGCTATCAGAAAAAAAAGTTACTAATGGCGCACCAGAGGGGGGTGCGCCATTGCTATCAGAAAAAAAACTACTAATGTCGCACGAGAGGAGGGTGCGCCATTACTAACATTCCCCCCTCTAGCTGGATACCCCTTCGCCCGATCCCCCCTTCCCTCTCCCTCGCCAGATCCCCCTTCCCTCCCCCGCCACACCCGCTCCGACGACCCCCGGCCCACTCCGACGACCCCCGCGCCCGCTCCACACCCGCTCCGGCTCCCCCGCGCCCGTTCCGATGACCCCCGCGCCCAATCCACACCCTAGCACC